>NC_084910.1:19118993-19438993 GCF_949316345.1 Pungitius pungitius
CATTATTGACAATAAAAGTTGAGAGAGAAAAGAAATTAGAAACATTAAAGCATCTCTTCTCTCATTGGTTCTTCGGTCTCTACGTTCGCTACATTTTAGTTTCTACGGCACGTCGACAGGCAAAAGAATCTGCATGTGAAAAAGAGGTTTTCACATAAAATATTACATTGGTCTAGAATATGGCTCACAAGTCACATGTCTTGGCTTATTGTTATTATTTTTTTAAATGGCTCATTGGTGTCTCAACCTTCAGCAGAAAAACACAACATTTATCAAACTCACATAATTCAACTAACAAAGGAAGCAGAAAAACAATCAAACAATCAAAAAACAAGGGTGTGTAGGAAAAATGGTCATAATCATAATATAGCAGTAATAATAAAAAATGTAAATGCTCTTCTTTAGAGGTTTTCATTTCGGCACAATGCAAATGAACTAAAAGAAAAAAAGTTTTTAGAAAAAACAACAACATTATTCTTATGAACATTTTAGTTTGCTTTATGCTTTTAGAAACAATGACTCGACAGTAACCTTTGACCTTTTACCCCGGAGATAAACACCTTGAGACTGGACATGACTCAATCATCATTTGATGTGAGACTTTGGCTTCACAAGCAGAATTTGCTAACGAGGTCCAGGTGTGAATCTTAACGAGGGTCCAGGGGTTTTAGGGTCTCTGGTTCACTGACAGAGAACTTATGAACTGAGGTAATATTTCAGGTGTTTTGGAGCTTTGGTCGATGCGTCTCTCTCAATCAGTTATTTGGTCATTTTCGACTCTTCACGTCTCAATGTATGAAAATATATAATCACTGTATTCTTTCCAAAGTTTGAGTATTTATGAATGATAAAACTTGAACATTTCTTTTGGTTGTGTTTATCCTTCATCTCTGCAAACAGGAAGCAGAGCAAAAACAATTTGAACACAAATCTTTGGGTATCGTTCATCTTGTTTTAAAAGAATATTTGGAAGTTTGGTTCAAAGTCGACAGACAGCTGCTGTTCATCTACGAGAAAGTTCAAAAATGACTTTCAGACATTATAACAGTTTTGGACAATCTAAACTTGGCTGACAAGGTGGTCTCCTTGGCTGACGGTTCGTTCTCCAGCTGCTCCGGGGAGCTTCACGACTCTAACCTTCAGCACAGCAGCTGGATTGTTAGAGACAAGACTATGAACCTGGAATCGGTGCTTCAAAGTAACATCTGGGCTCACACTTTTAGGACCTGAAAGCTCAAACCTGGGTCATGTCTTCGACAGTTGAGAGTCTAGACTCATCTCATCTAGTCTCAGTCCATTCGCGATCCTACAAAAGAAAAGAAGCAAACGGTCTTGAGCCCTGAAACTTGAGATTTTTAAGTTCCTTAATCGTGTGACATGTGATTAGGTTCCTAGACCGTTAAAGACAGGACCGTGACTTGGGACCTGGGGACAATCTGAACTATGGTCTGTTACAGGGCTTGGGAGGCTCGTCCCTACAGTCATTACTGAAACTTTGGGAAGCTGAGAACTTCATCCCACCCTAGAAGCCTTTACAGACTTCAAACATTGGACTTCTGGAGCAGTTTGTCGGCATAAGGATTTGGACTGTGTTCAACAGGGAGAGGATTTTGGGCCCTAAACGCTCAGTTCTACGCAGGTTGTGCGCTTGGAGGGGTTCCGTCCAGGTGCAAGCTGTTTCTGTCCTGAACGTCGCACTGGAGGAAGCTGTTGGAGCTTCCGTGGTTCCTCTACTGTGAAGTCTCTTTTGAGGAGGACCACCATCGTGGGGGGCTTCAGGGGACATTCCGACTCCGAAGGGGTACTGGGGAAAAGTCGGGCAAAGGACGTCGGGCATTGGTACAAAAAAAAGTTAGAAAAATAGGCCTCACAGGAGGCTTTTGGTTTTGAGGTAGTTTAGCTTGTAGTTCAGGCATTTAGTGGCATTTACGGCTCTTGGCCTCGGAGGACCAGGGAACACCTGCTCAGGTAGACCCCCTGAGAAACCCCTGAGGACCCGGTATCCCGCCAGACCGGAGAAAGGCCTCGTAGTCCACAAGATACTCGGCACCGATGGTGAAAAACTCAAACAAACAAAAGGAAAAGGTTTTGGTTTAAACGGGACGCATTCAAGACGTTTCAATGGAGACGTCCTCATCTGAACCAAAGTCACGTGACCTCTGCCTCCCTTTTCAAGGCTTGGAGGAACGTTTGTTCTGAAGATCCACTCAGAACGATTCACCAAAAAATCGTGAACTGTTATCAAAGGACGTGGACATCTGTGAAGTACCTCATATCGTATTGTATATATATATGTATAAATATATTGTATATTTATGAAGTATCTTGATCCCTCATGGTGTCCGATGTGCTCCAGATGTTCCTCAGAGAGACTCATCATCTCTCATCTCAATTATCTCGAAGATAAACTCGAATCTCAGTCATTCTTAAAGGCTGAAGTGGCTGTAAGGCTGTGAGAATGAGAGGAAGAGAACAGGGGCTGGATGAAGAGGAGCAGGAAGAGGAGAAAGAGGAGGGGGAGGAAGAGGAAAAGCACAAAGTAGAGGCAGAGTAGTAAGAGGAAAAGGAGGAAGACGAGGAGCAGGAAAAGGAGGAAGTGGAAGAAGAGTGTGTGTGGTGTTTTATCCGGTGCCGGGCTGGACGGGTGGAGTCGGTTCAACCATGACCATCACTGGAGGAGGGGCGGAGTCACATCTCTGTGGGCGGAGCAGACAGGGACACAAAAGGTGATGTAGAAAAAACTACCGGATTTTAAATCTGCAGTCAAATCTCTCAATGGAAACTACAACAGAAAGTTGCATATGACGCTTAAAGCATTAAACATGACATGACGCGCGTGTTACCTGGCTCATCTCGATGTGCTCAGTCGCATGACCTTTGGCTCTGGTGACACCATTCAGAGGGGGCGGAGTCTCCCAGCTCGCTGACTTTCTGCAGAAGAAGCTGAGCCCAGAACAAAGCGAGGATGATGACGTCGTTAGATAGTGATGATGTCGTACACTTGGCTTACTACTCAACTCAATATTTGAATCATCTCTGTCACATGAACTGAATGTATTGTAGATCTTCATTCATTGTGTCACATGACGTCCTGTAGTCTGTCCATCCTGATAGAAGGATCCTCCTCTGTGTCTCACTGAGGTTTCTCCCCTTTCTCCCCTTCTTTTTTATTTTTTGTTTTTGTCAAAAAACGTGAAATGTGAACAGACTGTAAAGCCCTCTGAGGATAATTTGTATTTTTTCATTTTGGGCTATACAAAATAAAATGATGAAGGTGGTTGTGATAGTGATGATGATGATGATGATGACGTTGAAGGTGATGATGAAGGTCTTACCTGCGTCGGTGTCCCAGTAGAACGAGCAGCAGGCAACAGAGTATGCAGGCGAGGCCGCTGTGAACGCCGAGCAGCAGCGTGGACGTGGATCCGCGGGACTGATCGCAGTCGCAGCCCGGCCCGGCTGCTGAACACAACGTAAGCATCTTTAACTGGTTCCGCTGTTTTAAGGGGTAACAGAGAGGTCAGAGGTCACATGAAGCGTACCCCACCTGCTACGGTGTTTCCTCCCTCGGCCAGAGAAACCAGGTGGCGGTTAACAGGGCCGTCTCCGTTTCCGTTAAACGCCGCCAGCCGGATCTCATACATTGCCCCCGGCTCTGTTGGAAGGAGACAAACTGTTGAGGACTAGCTTAGCATAAACACGGACCGTTAGCATACTTTTCTCCGCAAAGTCGAACTGAGCCCCACAGGGTTTGTGTGCATACGGGATGCAGACATACATACTTAGGCACGTTTTACGCATCCCCTCCCATCTCTTAGGCACGAAAAGCTAAATAATGTAATGTGGCGTCTCCCATTATCACTTCTATTCAGGGGCATTCTCACGTTGTTTCATGATGGCTGACAGCAAGTATTCACACAGTGATTCTGTTCGATCATTTCATGCAGCCTATGATGTTATTTTAGCTTCAGGCAAATGTTTTAAAGTTCAGGTAAAAGTATAAATGCTACTAGGCTGTTAATGAGACATGTAGCCACACAGTGGCTAACAAGCTAAGTAACAAGCCAAATCAAATAGACATTAGCATTTAGCATTGGAGCTACTTCTTTGTTTCAGGATCTCTTGGATCTGTTTACTAAGCCAGACCTGTAGTTAGTTATACTTATGCGTTAGTTTACTAGCTGGTGAACTAGTTTATTAACTCGTGCTGTTCCTTTAACTGACCCAGGTGGGAGATGGTGTGGGTGTTGATGTTTCCTGGGAAGGTCTCACGCCCCTGGACTTCTGGGTTGGAAACCCCACAGTACTCCAGCCTGAAGCCCTCCAGCTTCCCCGGCGTACTGGGCAACTCCCAGTACACCTGCACGGCTGTCTGGTTCAGGACCTTCGTGGAGAAATTGGGAGAACTGGGAACTGGGAACGTACAGAGGCAGACGGTATGAGTGTTTGAGCTGGGCCGTGTTTTAACGTGTTTTAACGTGTTTTTGGTGGACTCACCGCCCCCCAGTGTGGTGACACTGATGACGTTGGACTGCTGGCTTCCTCCCAGAGCAGAGTAGGCCTTCAGGTAGACAGCGTAGGTGGTGGCTGCCTCCAAGTTGATGAACTTGTGGATGAAGGTGGTCTTACTGACGGCCTCCTGCAGCTCGCCACTGTCTGGCTCTGAGGAGACACGAGGTGAAGGTAAGTTGGCGTATGTCAAAGACCAGAGATCAGAGGCATCGAAACAAACCAATCCCTCACCTCCCAGGCGTCTGATGTGGAGGACGTAGCCAATGATCTGCTGGCTGACGTGCTCCTCCGGCTGGTGCCAGATCAGCTGTATGCTGCTGGAGCTGAGGGCCGAGGCTTGCAGGCCGGTGGGGGCCTCGGGCAGCTCGGGGCCCTCGATGATGGCGAGGCGGGCGCTGGCCTGGTTGGTGCCGGCGCTGTTCTCTGCAATGCATTGGTAGATGGCCTCGTCCTGGGCAGTGATCCGGGTGATGGCCAGAGTCCTGCAGAGACAGAACCGGTTTCTCTCTCATACAAATCTCCAGTCGGGCATCTTACTGGTTTTCCAGTCCTGAGTGATACTGATATCTGGTCCACTATAATACTGGTCTCTGGTCAACTAAGATACTGGTCTCTGGTCTCTATAACACTGGTCTCTGGTCCACTATGATCCTGGTCCCTAGTCCACTACAAGTCCATATACTGGTCTCTGGTCCTTTGTAATAACGGTCTCTCGTCTACTATGATACTGATCTCCGGCCCACTCTCATACTGGTCTCTAGTCCTAAATGATACTGATCTCTGGTCCACTATGGTACTGGTCTCTAGTCCTGTATGATACTGGTCTCTGGTCCATTATGATACTGGTCTCTGGTCCTTTGTAATACTGGTCTCGGTTCCACTATGATACTGGTCTGTGGTCTTTTTGAGATACTGGTCTCAGTTCCTCTATGGTGCTGGTCTCTGGTCCGGTCTAGTGGTCTCACGTGTTCCCGTTGGTAAGCTTCACGTTGTCGATGGGTTTCAGTAGTTTCCCGTTCTTCAGCCAGATGAGGTGCGGTTCTGGAGCGCCGGACGCGGTGCAGCTGAAGACCGCGCTGCCACCTGCTGGTCTGGACACGGACTGAGGCCACTGCACAAAGTCTGGAGGAGCTGAAGGCCCAGATCATTACCTTCATTATCATCATAATCACCTTAAGACACACCTCTTCAGACGATAGAGGCCCTGACTCAAAAACACTAAACTAATGGTAGCACTTAAACTGTACTTGTTCCTTATGGTTGAAATGTATTTATTGTAAGTTTCTTTGGATAAAACCCTCAGCTAAATAACATGTGAAGTAATTTATAAGGGTAGAGGAAATCCAGCGTTGTGATTGGTTGAGAGTGAGTCATGGGGGGGTCCATTATTGAGCGAGCTTTCACAAGCGAACCTTAAGGTGGAGTCATGATGTGAATGAATGAGGTGGTGGGACCCGATGGTGTTTACATGCACGTAGGGGACTATTTGTCTCTAAACTGATGACATGTGACACACAACATTTGGTGGCTACAACTATTTTGTGCTGAAAGGCAGATATTTACTTACTATTTATAATGTCTCTGGTAACGTGTTATAAAAGCAACAAGGTACTTGAGGCTGTACTTTATCTTTAATAATGTAACTGTTGTGTAAACTGTTACATTATTGCACAATAAAGTACTGCCTCAAGTACCTTATTGCTTAGGTAATGTGTTGCAGGAGTTGTAGTACTGGTGGTGTAGTAGTAGAACTGGTCTTACTACTGGTGGTGTAATAGTTGTAGTACTGGTAGTGGTCAGTAGAGAGAAGTAGAGTTTCTACTTTTAATTCACCAAAGAATCTTAAAAATGAGAACATTTCATTCACTATATAATAACTCATAATAGTAGTCTGAATGTCATTTAGCAACACGGATAAAAACTCTTCTTCTTCTCTTCTTGAGCTCAGAGTAGTAGAAGAAGAACTGGAACACATGAACTTGTGTCTTTGTGTTTGAACAGCACTTTGACCTCTGACCCCCCTGCACACCCCGAGCAGACAGACAGGTGCTGTCTCGCCTCTTGGTCCGTCTCCCCGGTAACAGAGCGACTGTTTCCACATATGTCACTCCCCCTACACCCCCGCCTTCCACCCTCTACACACAGGGGTCAGAGGTCGGGGGGATTCATGAAGAGACAAAGTTGATTTGTGGAGCGACGACAACCTTTGACCTTTCACACACTCTGAGACTCAAGTTCAAGAGCAGAACTCACAAAGCAGCTTCTGCCTCCTGATTGGCTGAAAACATGCGTTGAGATCTCCACACGCTGGAGTTCATTCTGTCATTACACTTCAAAATGATCTTTGCTTCCCAAGTGAATATATATCTTGTTATTATATTATTATAAAATAATAAATCCCTCAATTCCCTCATGAGTCCAAAGAGATTAATTGATTGTTGTTATTTTCAGAAGAAGATATTTGAAAATAATTCTGCATATTCAAACGTCCATAAATATTGATAAATGTTTGTGATATTCGGGACAGACGGAGCTTTAGAGTGAATAAAGTCCTCATTGTGAAGTGGAACTCTTCACATGCTAATCATTATTCTAATGAAGCTCTCAGTGTGGGAAACACACTCACACACACTCACACACACGCAGACAATGAGCGCTGTGACCTTTGACCCCACCCGGCTCCTCCTCGGTGTGCGAGCAGCAGGAGACGGAACAATCGCACCCAGAAACAGAGTTTGTGTTTACAAGCAGCAGAAAGCATCCAGATCAGTGTTTAGATGGAAAGACCTGGCTCTAAACCAGAGGAGGAGGGGGGGGGGGGGAGGAGGAGGAGGAGGAGGAGGAGGAGGAGGAGGGGGGGGAGGAGGAGGAGGGGGAGGAGCTGCTGTGATGGACGATCTTCACTGACTCATAATTTCTGCCTCAGCCGAACCTTCACACTGTTTACGAATGTTGTCAGAGGTTGGTTGTTGTTTCTGGATGATCCTCAAGGTTCCTCAAGGTCCTTGAAGGCTAATAACCGTATATTTCTGTCTCTAAGGATACTGAATATTTTACGTTACGAGCTGCAAACTGGAGTAACACACACACACACACACATACACACACACACACACACACACACAGACACACAGACACACAGACACACTCGGCACAATGAGTTCAAGTTCATTTACTCAAAAGTCGAGCCAAAAGCCGATAAACATGAAGTATTTCATATATATATATATATATATAAATATGTGTGTGTCTGTGTGTGTATACTGTTCAAACACAAAGACACAAGCTCATGTGTTCCAGATGAGTTCTTCTTCTACTACTCTGAGCTCAAGAAGAGAAGAAGAAGAGTTTTTATCCGTGTTGCTTAAAGACATTCGGACTCGTATTATGAGTTATTACATAGGGAATAAAATGTTCTCATAAAATTGTAAATTCAGTATTCTATTCAGCACATGAAGTATATTTAGGCATAACACGGTACTTGTAGTACCTTGTACCACAAGGCGTCCCAGGGCCGTCCTCCTGGCTCTGCTTCCCGGTCGGTTGGCTGAACACACATAGACTCCGGAGTGCTTCAGCGTGGCGTCAGAGATCATCAGGTTCCCGGTCCCCAACACCTGGACCCCCTCCACCCCGATGGAGCGTCCGTCTGCGCCCCACACACACACACAGGCACGTTACCATGGTTACCACAGCAACAACAGCCGCAGGGGGCTTCTCAAAGGCGTTTCGGTTTACCGAGACGACTCCAGGACACGATGGGCCGAGGGTTCCCCGTGGCGATGCATTCCAAGATGGCTGTCTGGTGGACATTGATGGTGAGGTTCTGAGGACCGGAGAGGATGACGGGTTCTCGGTAGATCTTGAATCCGGCAACTGGACCGGAACCACAAGAAGATGTCAGCAGGGGGAGGGTAGAGGGGGGGGGGGGGGGGGTTCTGCGCCCTGAGTCCTGTCTTACCGGTGACAGACAGCTGGGCCTCGTTGCTGTACCGGGTGTTGGCGACGTTTGAGGCCACGCAGCGAAACGAACCGCCGTCTGCTCTTTGCACGCCGGTGATCTGCAGCACGCCGTTCGGCAGCAGCGTGTACCTGAGCGAGGAATACTCATCAAATATACGTCAAATACACTATGTACATGTTCAGAGAACATACACTGCTCTCTTCCACTCTGACCAATGACCCTGCCCCATCAACTGACTCCTGTAGAAAACCACTACAGACCGCTAAGTACTACACTTAATAACTTACCTGGGGTCCTCAGTGCTCAGTGGGCGTCGGTCTTTCTGCCAGGTGATGTTGGCCTCTGGGATTCCATTGACCCGACAGGTGAGTCTGGCCACGCCCCCCTCATCCACTGCCACTGACTCTGGGTGAGACACGAATTTTGGGAGGGCTGGGAGGGGGGGAGGGGGGGGGGGGGGGGAAGACAAGTTATTGATACCTTATCAATATGTCATTAATTGTGTTATTGATTTCCTATCAGCATGTCACTGATATGTTATTGATTTGTCATTGGTATGTTACTAATAAGTTATCAATATGTTATTGTGTCATTTATTTATTATCGGTACTTTATTGATACGTTATGTCATTGACATGTTATTGATATTTTACTGATGGGTCATCAGGGGCCCATAAGCGTCATGTGACTCACAGGCAAGCTTGACCCGGGCCCTGCGGCTGATCAACATGCCGTAGCGGTTCTGGGCGGCGCACTCGTATTCGCCAGCGTCCGTCTCGCTGCTCTCTCGTCTCTTGGAGAAGTTTCTGATGAGCAGGGTTCCGTTGGCGAGCACCGAGGCTTTGAGGCCAGTCGCCACGGGGACGCCGTTGCGTCTCCAAGTAATGGAGATAGGCCCCTCCCCCTCCACCTGACAGTCCAGCAGCAGCGGGCGGTCTCTCGCCGCAATGACGTCACTGGGCTCCGTGAGGAAGGCCAGCTCTGAGGCTCCGCCCACACCTGAGAGGCAATAAAAAACATAAAATTCAATTAAACTTAGGTAGGTTTTTCTGTCCAGCAAATAAAAGGGAAGAAAAATAATGAAATCAATACGCAAAGTAATTAAATAGGTTAATAAATAAATAAATTGATTATTTCATTATTATAAAAACATCCAAAATAAGAGAAGTACTCACTGGTGGTCAGAGGATGAAGATGAGTATGAAAATGAAGCTATCGGTGATCAATAACACAATCATTATTCACTGGTGAAAAAAGACGTTTATCTGTTGAAGAAACAAAGACTCACTGATCAACCTGTTTTCTCCCTGTTAAATGTTTTCCTCGGGGGGGGGGGGGTGGTTCCTTTGTGGATGGGAGGGTCAAAGGTCACGACATGTCACATGTGTACCCATTGTAAAGCCCTCTGACGATAATCAGTCATTTGTGATTTTGGGCTGTACAAAATAATGTCGAATTGAAAATAATTAAACATTAAAAGCTGAAGACTCTCGACCTTCTTCTGGATCTTTAAATCTAAAACCACGACCCAGGACCGGAGTCTGGACCGGAGTCTGGTTGGTGTCATGTGTCCTGATGGACCTATAGACTTTAATCTTAAAGCTAATTTATGAAAATAAGACAATTAACCCACAAACCTTCATGAGGAGGTCATTGAACGCATCGTTCTTCTTCTCTTGTCAACTTGAACTTGGTTGGGACGCCCACCCCCCCTCCGTCCCAGCTGCTCTTTGAAATGAGGATGACCCCCCCGCCCCTCTATAGTATGAAAGACAACAACAATGACAACAACAGTGGGACAACAGACATCCCCCCCCCCCCACCCCCCACCCCACCCCCCCGCTCTGCAGCTGCTCGTTTTATTTAAATACTTTGTTGCTTCATCAAGTTCAAGTTGACTCTAAAGCCCCTTGAGGCAAAGTTGGAATTTGCGATTTGGGGATTTACAAAAGAAAAAAAACAACAAGTTTCTTCTTCTGCAGAACAAAAGGGGGTATTTGTTTAGATTGGCTTTATGTGCTTTACATTTTTATGATAATTAAATATAATGTGAATAACTTATTTGATATACAATCGTATTCTATCATGCTTTTAATGGTTTGTCTGCTTTCATCTATTTTCCTGTCAATCATGAATAAAACTATTGATTCACAAACGTCTGCTTCAGAGTCCAGATCCAGGACCTAGTCCCTCTCACGGGACTGAAGGTCTGCTACCTATAGTTTTCAACACTTGATGACATCATTCATCCGTTCACACGCTGATGGGAGGAGCTACACACCACCTGCTCATCAGTAACGTTCACACACCTGTGTGGACAGGTGGACATCTAACCGCCAACCCTCTGATTGAAGGACCTGCTCCCCACTCGTCTGTGACAGGTCAGGGCTTTTATTGTGAAAGGTAAGACAGAAGGAAGGAAGCAAGTGTTCCGTGCTTCTGACTTCATGTTCAGGATTAAATCCATCTGGTCTTCCATCTAGCAGTTACCCCCCCCCCCCCCCCCCGTCAGACAGTGACCTCAAACCTGCAGGTCATGAGACTCTCTGCTCAGGTCAGAGAACAGACCCCATCACCCCCTGAACCGGGTTTCAGAGGATTCTCTAAAGTGATAGAAATCAACTTATTGATCATCAGCAACACACACACACACAGAGGCAGTCTGAGACACACACACACACACAGGCAGTCACACACACACAGAGGCAGTCAGACACACACACACACACAGAGGCAGTCAGACACACACACACACACACACACACACACACTGCCCTTCTGTATGAAAATGAGGATGATGATGATGAATATTCAGAGTGACTTTCTATCTTTTTCTGAAAACCAGCTCATTAAAACAACAAATATGAAGCAAAAGAAACAGCTTAAAAGTGAATCCGCACAAATACAAACTGATATGTTATTTACTAATATTGGTCTGTTTAATTGCGTTGAAATGTTAACATATAGTATTATATCATTCTGGTATCCAGATTCAGATGAATGATAAAAGACACACATATACTGTATATATACACACACACATCATTTATATATACATACATATACAATAAATATATAGCTTTTAGTATTTTAGTATTATTACAGAGTTGATGCTTCTCAAACCTGCAGAGATCTCATTTCTGTCTATCCTATAAAAAGGTACATATATACAGAGAAATACTGTATATATATATATATATATATATAAATATATGTATTTAGTATAGACTTCAAATGTATATATTTCTTGTGTATTTTAAGGAAGATCTCAAACCTGAGCAGCAGAGTCCCATCAGCAGCAGCATCATCATCATCTCCACCTTTATCTTCATGTTTGTCCAATTTAAATTCAAATCATCAGAAACTAAAATATCAGCAGCTCAAACAGAAGAAAAACCTCCGTTTTTATCTCAATGAATGAAGAAGAAATCCTGGAGGACTCAGGAGGTTCGTTGATGCTGATTTCCTGAAGATCAGAATCAAACTGACCTCACGAAGACGGACGGACGGAGGGGGGAGGAGCCTGTCGGATGGGGGAGGGGCTTTGACCCTGAGGTCAGCTGAGGGGGGGTCACAGCTGAGGAGCTGCTGGACTAAAATGTGATGATGTACTACATGTACAAGTACAATATGTAGCTCATGTACAACATGTTCCTTTGACATGTAGTTCAAGTACAACACATGAAAAACATTTAGTACAAGTACAACATGTACCTCTGACTTGTAGTATATGTTCAACACGTGGTTCTGACTTGTAGTACATGTAGTACATGTACCTCGGTAAGGAGAATAAAGCAGTAAACTGATCGCAGCTCAGTTGAGCTGTCGTTTTTATGTCCACCGCCTGTAGCACACTCCGGACAGCAGGTGGCGCTAGAAGCAGCAAACAAAGCAAAGGCAGAAGAAGAAGACGAGGAAAAGAAGTGCAAATGGCGCGGTACTGAATGTAAACAAACATGTCGGTCTGTGTGCAGAATGAAGAGTCCGAAGAGAAGAAGAAGCTTTAATTTCCGGTATATAAAATAGTGTTTGCAGGAAGATGCTAACTTAGCTAAGAGCTAACGCTAGCCAAACAAGTTAACTACCGCTAGCTTAATCCAAACAGTGTAACGTTCGTCCGAGTTAGCCTTTGTTAGCTTGTGTTAGCCCGAGGTAGCAGGGCTCTCTTCGGGTGGTAAAATACCGATACTTCCGGTTGTCTGCGATGCTGAGGCTGGATTCGAATGGTCAAAAATGACCTCCTAACGTCTATTCCTAAACAACTTTCCTTGACCTGTGTGTAAAGATGGTTAGGATAGTTGATGAGGAGTTAGGAAAAGACAAGGCGGTGTTTAGGAATCGACTCCACATCCACTTTAAGCTGCGTAGTTGTGATGGAGGAGACGCATGTTGGTGACGTCAGTCCGCAGCGGCTACGATGAAGCATCTGAGATGCCTTCATTACATTCCATCACATGTCATTTAGCTGATGCATTTATCCAAAGCGACTTACAATAAGTGCATTTCAACCATAGTGATACAAAACCAGAAGAACAAGAAAGTGCAATTTCCTCAAATAAGCCAATTTACAACTTGTTATAGATTTAGAGCCATTATAAGTAGAATTTAAGTGCTACAATTAGTTTAGTGTTTTAAGGCCTTCACTATTTAAATATTTCTGCCACATGGAATTGTGGGACAGAATTGGTGCAGTGGTTCCTAAAGGAGCTCCGTAAGGAAGCATTGAAGCTCCTTTCCTAAGCATTAGAGAAGTCAAACAGCTCTCATCATGGCGCCACTTCACTACCTTTCACTCAGTGAGGAACCTTTGACAACTCGAGACCCTCTTGTGGTCCATTTCCTCAATGACTTATTCGTACTAGTGTACCTACGTCACCCCTGTGTGTTTAGTTTAAATGAACCAAATCAAATCTTCTTCTAAATAAAGTTGAATCATTTCTTCATCAGGATCCAGTTTCCTCTCCAGGCAGCTGCTGGTCCTTCTGGTCCACTCTGACCGTTCCTAATCCCGGGGGAGATGGCGGGGCGAGGGGGCGGTCGGGGTCGGAGGATGATGAGCTTCAGTGTGGAGGCTGTCGGCATCAACAGAGGAGAAAGTTTACCTCCATCGATACAACAACCTACACCTCTGTTCCCAGTGAGAGAGACACACACACTAACCACCACAGACACGTGTTAACAAGATGTGACTCATCCATATGTGTGTGTTCAGGTGATGGAGCAGAAGCCCCTCCCCCTGACAGGTGGAGAGGAGGCGGAGTATCTGTTGGCTCTCAAACAGGAGTTCAGAGGAGCCATGAAGACTCTGCCCTTCTTCATCCAGCCAGCAGCTGCTAAGAAAGGTCAGACACACACACACACACAGCAGCTGTGCAAACAACACAACGGTGCTTTTATTGTGACGGTCTTCATCGTGTTTGTTTCCTGTCCAGATGTGGAGCGATACTCCGACAAATATCACAGCGGAGAACAGACGGACGGACCCACGGACTGGAGTCCAGGTCAATAATCAGTAACCATGACGCATCATTTTGTTCATGCTTTTAATATTTCATGTTGTGTTAAATATTTTTTTGTTTCAGAATGGAAAAGATTCCCAAAAGAGCTCAGAGTGAAGAAACCTTGTCGAGACGGTAAGTACACAAAGTACTCAGAGTACACAAAGTACACGCAGTAGCTTGTGCTGAGGGCTCTGTGCCCTGCTCTCTGTCTCTCAGGCGTCTCTGCAGTCACTTGCTCCGACAAACCTCAGTTGGGCCAGAACAAGAAGAAGAAGAAGAAAGACAAAGAGGAAGTGTTGCTCAAACTGGAGGTGAGACACGTGGACACCTGCTGACCTCGTCCTCCAATCAGAGAGCAGAGCTCAGCAATCAGCCAGTCCCATCTCTCTCTCTGCTATCTGACACCGACGTGTGTGTTTAGACCCTGCAGAAGAAGGAGGAGCACAGCTCTGAGGAGGAGGAGGAGGAAGAGGAGGGAGAGGAGAAGAAGAAGAAGAAGCAGGAAGAAGAGGAGGCCGACGGGGAGGAGGAGTACGACGAGGAGGAGTTTGAGGAGGTGAGTCATCTCATTATTACACATCATATTTAGATTTAGATAGATAGACATACAGACATGCACGTGCACAGGTACTTTGTCACAAAAACATTCATAAAGTTTGGTTCTTTTATGACTTTATTATGGGTCAACAGAAAGTGATTTGCGATTTGTTCCAATCACATCCGAGGAAAATCTGACTTGTAGAAATAACACAGAACATTTGAAATGAGCGTGACATAGGGGTAAGTACAGTGGGGTGGAATATGTATCAAATGAAATAAAGACAGTATGATTTAATGAGGTGTCGTGGTGCGTCTGCCTGCAGGAGACGGATTACATCATGTCCTACTTCGATAACGGGGAGGAGTTTGGAGGAGACAGTGAGGACGACATGGACGAGGCTGTTTACTGACACACACACACACACACACACACACACACACACACACACACACACACACACACTAGATTTTATCAGCAGCATTCTTTCATTTTTTTTATCAGCCTCAAGTTTTATAGTTGAAACAAACATTACATTTTTATAAATGGATGTGAGTGAGTGAGTGAATGTTTAGTGAGTGACTGAGTGAACCTTCAGCTGAAACAAATCATCTCGAGCCAGGTTTGAAATGTTTCTGAGTTATATACTAACATTGAGTTAGTAAAATAAACACGTGTTTATTTATGTTGTGACACCTGTCTCTCTGTATGTCCACCCGTGTCTCTCCCTGTGGCTCCAGCTGTCTCTCTGTCTGTCTTCAGGGTGGAGTCCTCTAAGTGTCCCTTACTCAGTGAGACCAATCTGTTTCTCTGTATTTTCCTGTTGGTGTACAGTGAAGTCCAGAAATAGTCCCACATGTCTCTGTCTCACGTCAGCTTCCAGCCTGCAGGGTCAAATCACGCCTCTTCATTTATTTTGGAAACCTACTTCCTGTTGTGAGAACCTACGTTCTGACTCTGGTCTGGTCTTTATCTGCCCTCCTGTGATTGGCTGGTGATGTGTTCACTGTCACTGGTAAAAACGGCACTGGACAATAAACATGTCTCAAATGTAAGCTGCTTACGTTAGCACGACTAGCTAACTAGCTACAATAGTGATGGGAGGGACTAAATTGAGCAGCGGGCCTATCCAGTGAGCCATGTGTGGAAATCCACCCCTTCTCTGTCTCTGATTGGCTACACCCTGCTAACGTTAGCTATGATGCTAACCGAAGATACCGATGAGTCTGAAGCTAGGCTACAACACTGCAACTGTGTCATTTCAATCAGTGTCGGTTTTATACAGATGTTTTAATGAATCCCTGAACAATCTGGAAGCCTTTGAAGAGTTTTCAGTCTATTGTTTCTTTGAACGGTTGAGTTATTTTTAATCTTCTATAACAGAATACAAACGTCTCATTTTAGGATATTATAACTGTCAATTATTTCAGTGTCAAAATAGAAATGAAATAAACTTAAAACCACTTTACATTCGCCGAGTTGAAGAAATATTTTATTAAAATACAGTTTTTTGCTTGTGAACCATTTTAATACGCCAATACTTGGAAACATCAAAATCACTCAGTTCTAATTCAAAAAGGTTTGATCGATGCTTTTCTTACAGTTGTGCATTAATGCAGGTAACAGGCAGCCGGCTCTTTAAACTATAATAAAGTCTACCAACACAAACTGCGGACTCACATTGATCGCATGATTGAGGATCAATAGTCCTCAATCAGCTTCACAGGTAAAAACACACCTGAGTTTGACATTTTAACTTACCCTCCCCTGATTTAAAGACAGTATAAATAAACCCAGAGTCTTTGTATTTGTTCTAAACAGACCAAAGGTTATCGGGGGGTGAGAGGACCCAAGCGACCTTTGACCTTTTAGTAACCGTCCAGTCCGTCAACCTCTGTGATCGTCATCTTCTCAACTTCTTATCAAACCTAAAAGAAAAGCAGGTTCAAGAGTAGAGTCAGTTGAACTAAAGCAGAACGACAGTAGTGTAACAGTAGAGTGACAGTAGACAGTGTTTCTGTTTCCTACCATTATATCAGGGGGGGATGCCCCCATCCCCTAGTCCCTGAAAAAGTTTGGAATTAAAAATCCCAAGCATCCATCCATGTGCACCAGGAGACACTACTACTACTACTGCTACCACTACTACCACTACTACAACAACTACCACCACTACTACCACTACCATTACAACCATTATCACTACTACCACTACTACTACTGCTACCACTACTACAACTACTACCACAACTACCACCACTATTACCACTACCATTACAACCATTATCACTACTACCACTACTACAACTACTACCACAACTACCCCTACCCCTACCACTACTACTACCACTACCATCACTACTACTACTATCACTATACTACTACCACTACCACTACTATTACTACTAATACCACTACCACTACTACCCCTACCACTACCCTCACTACTACTACTATCACTATACTACTACCACTACTATTACTACTAATACCGCTACCAATACTACCACTACCACTATTACTACTAATATGACTGCTACCACTATTACCACTACTACGGTGCCCTTTGAGATTCGTGGGTAGAAGTAAGAGACAGTGGACGACTCTGTGGTCTGTGGAGAGATGTTTGCTGTTTGCTCCGTTTATTCAACACCTTTTGAGTTTACACGTTCCATCAAAGACGCCCTTTGTTTGTCAGGAGTTCCTTCATTTTGAACACAACAGTTTGACAGTAGAGTGACAGTAGAATGAGAGTAGAGTGACAGCAGAGTGACAGTAGAATGAGAGTAGAGTGACAGTAGAGTGACAGTAGAGTGACAGTAGAGTGAGAGTAGAGTGACAGTAGAGTGACAGTAGAATGAGAGTAGAGTGACAGTAGAGTGAGAGTAGAGTGACAGTAGAGTGACAGTAGAATGAGAGTAGAGTGACAGTAGAGTGAGAGTAGAATGAGAGTAGAGACAGTAGAATGAGAGTAGAGTGACAGTAGAGTGACAGTAGAATGAGAGTAGAGGGACAGTAGAGTGAGAGTAGAATGAGAGTAGAGACAGTAGAATGAGAGTAGAGTGACAGTAGAGTGAGAGTAGAATGAGAGTAGAGTAACGGTAGAGTGACAGTAGAGTGACAGTAGAATGAGAGTAGAGTGACAGTAGAATTAGAGTAGAGTGACAGTAGAGTGACAGTAGAATGAGAGTAGAGTGACAGTAGAGTGACAGTAGAGTGAGAGTAGAATGAGAGTAGAGTGACAGTAGAATGAGAGTAGAGTGACAGTAGAGTGACAGTAGAGTGAGAGTAGAATGAGAGTAGAGTGACAGTAGAGTGACAGTAGAATGAGAGTAGAGTGACAGTAGAATGAGAGTAGAGTGACAGTAGAATGACAGTAGAGTGACAGTAGAGTGACAGTAGAGTGACAGTAGAATGAGAGTAGAGTGACAGTAGAATGAGAGTAGAGTGACAGTAGAGTGACAGTAGAGTGAGAGTAGAATGAGAGTAAAGTGACAGTAGAGTGACAGTAGAATGAGAGAAGAGTGACAGTAGAATGAGAGTAGAGTGACAGTAGAATGAGAGTAGAGTGACAGTAGAATGCGAGTAGAGTGACAGTAGAGTGACAGTAGAATGAGAGTAGAGTGACAGTAGAGTGAGAGTAGAGTGACAGTAGAGTGACGGTAGAGTGACAGTAGAGTAATGGTCTTACTGGAGTATGACATCTGGGATCTGCATACTTTCTGTTGGAATTAACCGAGATAATTCTTGTAGACTGCTGATGAACCGGATCTTAGTGCTGAACTTCTCACTGTGGACAAAGACAGACAGGTAATGAGAGAGGGACAAAGAGACAGACTGGTTGACATGGATGATATTGATTATGGTGTTACAGACCTAATGAAGGGTTTGATCACAGTGAGCAGTGCTTTGATGTACCAGGCAGGATGGACCACCAGCAGCCCTTTCAGGTCCTTCTTCAGCCTGGACATACAGACAGACAGGCAGGCAGTCAGCAGGCAGACAGGCAGACAGACACAGACAGGGAGACGTACTTAAATAAAACCTTTGTTGTCATGGAAACCTATTTCCCCTGGCATTCAAAGCTTAGTTAAATAGAGACTGAAGACCACTGTGCTGTCCAGGTGTACCTCCTGTCAATGGAGGCGTAGCACTGATGGAGCCACTTCATGGAGGGCAGCTTGTTTCTGGGAACCATCGCACACAGGCAGACCAACAGGTAGTTCTCCGACACCATCAGGTCCAAGGTCCCCACAATGTACCTACAACGATACACACATTGCTATGGTAACGACACAAGGCAGTGAGAACATAAAGGCCTCGTTTAGACCAGCAGCTGCTCACATTCACCTGATCACCTGACATAAACCACACGAGCCGTCGGTTCAACGTGGCGTTGTTTACTCTTTTTTTCTTTACACACACATGGTCATGGGAAATCAGTAGATTCACCTGAACAGGTTGTCCATGACGTACTCGTAGTTCTCCACCGTGTTCTCCGGCAGGTAGCAGGCGGTGAACAGGACCACAGCGTTCATGTCGTCTCCATAGTAACCTGAGAGCCAACGAGACACAAGGGAGTCACAGTTGGTCAGACTAAGTCCTTCACAGTAACGACTGTGGACAGATTGTGACATCGGGTGTATTTCAGGTGTGTAACCTCTGACCTCCGTGCGACAGGACCTGCAGGTACGGCTCCAGGACGCTCATGTTGACGTGGAATTCGTGTCCTGAGACGGAAAACCTCCGCCAGCGGCAGCCAGTGGTGTCCGTCTGGTCCAGATCCATCAGGTCCTCGGACTGCTCCAATGGGCTCCTGAACACGGACCCTGCAGCCGCCATCCGGGGGAGGTCATCTGTTCAGAAGGGGGAGGGCTTAGAGGTCAGAGTTCAATGAGAGGTCAGAGCTGACAAAGCGGTCAGAGAGAGGTTAGTGAGAGGTCGAAGGTCATGTAGATGTTAGTGAGAGGTTAGAGATGTCAGTGCTCTCACTGGGCTGATGTCAGGGGGGTCGTTGAGAGGTCAAGTTCACCGAGAGGTCAGATGGATGTCAAAGTCCAAGTCGGTGAAAGGTCAACAAGTGAGAGGTTGGAGGTTGTCTGTATCTACTCTACCGTCTCACCCTCCCACTCCAGCTCATTGTTGAAGTCGGGCAGCGTCCCCGTCTCGCTGCCCGAGGGCGTCTCCAGGGCCTCCAGGTTGAAGTCGAAGGACGGCGTCTCCTCCGGCGTTGCCGACAGCGCGGCGGCCGAGAACCCGTCGCTGCTCGGGTCGTGAGAGTCTTTGCGGCTCAGAGTGAGGCTGAGCGATGGGGCCACCAGACGCTTCTTAGCCGCACCCCCAATGGTTCCTAATAGGTCGAGGCTGGTGGGCGGGGCTACGGTCAGTGGAGGGGGCGGGGCAGGAGGAGGGAAGAATGAGAAGAGCTATCTGACTTTTGAATAATACCTTTCCTCCTTCCCGTTAATTCCTGGTGATTTGGTTGAAATCTAGAAACGTGCTCTACAGTCACCTGGTTGCTGCTCGTCTCCTGATGGGCTCTCTGCCTCCTCCGGACTCCCACAATCCTCTGGGAGAGGCCTGAACCCAAGACGCGCGTTGGTTTTAAAAAGGTTTATTTTACACACAAACATCAGTTTCCTGATCCGTCGTCATTTTGTGAAAACTGTGGCTTTTGTGAACTACTCACTCTGCCTGTGACCAATCCGATCACAGTATTCACCCCAACGAATCAATCAAGCCCGTTTAACTAATTTAGTTTACTATAAAGTTGAGTCTTTGCATTCCAGGCGGGATGATATTGTCTTCACGGTGCAGAAGATTCTCTTCCATCAACCTTGATCCACTCACTTCTACAATTTAAGTCTAACTGCTGCAGCACGAGTATTAACAAGAACTAAGAAATGGGATCATATCACTGCTGTACTAACTTCTCTGATGGAGGTTCTACCTGAACGTGGTTCTACCTGATGGAGGTTCTACCTGATGTCCCTGCAGTGGTTCCGCTGTACACTCTCAATTCTTTTTAGGGAGAAGTTCCTGTGCTCATGTGGGGTTTCAGAAGGTGTCACATGTGTACACACTGTAAAGCCCTCCGCAAATCCATTTACAAAATAAAATGAATGACTCTGTTTACATTTATTTTTCATAATTGATTGTCGAGTCCAAAGCTGAAACAGAAAAGGGGAAAATAAAGCTTTCCTTTTCTTTATTTTTCTGAATTGAAGCACTTAATTTAAACATGCACAATTTTTTTTACATGTTTTCATTCTCTTGAAATAGCCTTATATTATATATATATAGGGCTAAAATATTATTTATATTTACCACTACTACTAATAATCTCTGATAAGAAGCATAAACGGTGGAGAAACTGTTTTAACCTTCCAGCTCCAGAAGGTGAGATAAGAAGTCTAATAAGTCATGGAAGTGATGTTAGTTCGAGGTGGAGGTCCGACCTGGGGAAGCCGTCGTCCTGCCACTCCTCCCTCAGCTCCATGTCCTGGATGTTGGGGGGGGCCGGGGCCCCTACAGGAGCCCTGGAGGGACAAAACCAACATCATCGCACACCTCCTGGTCTGTGGGCTGCATGACTTTATCCGGTGTGTTGACTCAAAGCCGCGTCAGCTCAGGTGTTTGCTCCGAGGTTAAATGAAAAGGTTACGGTCCCAATGCAAGAAAGTATTAAAAAACATATAAAAGTAGTACATTTGATAGTGTCGAATATTGCAGAAAGTTTAAAATGTGTTTTTATAAACACACACACACACACACACAGTCTGAAACCAGACTCTAATCTCATTTTGGTCATTTTAAGCTTCTTCCTGGTGTTGCTGATCACCTGTGCCCAGGTGCCCAGGTAACGCTCTTCGGATCGGATGTGACTGAACAAACCTGCCGCTCAGGTTCAGATTGTTCACGGAGACACACCTGAGCAGGTGAGGAGTGGCGGAGCTGTAAGGTTCCTGTGTTTGTTGTTACTGAAGCAGAGGGCAGTTTAATCTGACACACACCCGCCCTCTAGGTAACCAGGTGTGTGTGCTGAGGTCACAGGTAAAGGAGAGCAGATGTCCAGCAGAGAGAGAAAGAGGTCCTTGTGTGTGGGGGAGTGTGAGGGGGGGGGGGGGGTCCTAGTAGCATTAGAGGGGTTCTTGAGGAGGTTTTACGACTGTTGGATGTGTTTTGGAGAAGCTCAGGTATGTTCTAGGGGTCTAAAGTATGCCACTCCAGAAGTGCTTGAAGAGGTTCCACAGTTCCTTTCTGAATCCCGGGGGTTCTTTGGGAGAACTTCTTGAAGATCTTCAAGAGGTGCTCTTTAAAGAGATCTGATGGTCCATGAAAGAGTTCTTGAAGGGGTTCTCAATAAGGGCAGGTCCTTATCGCTGTCCCACTGTAGGTGGGAGGTATTTAGAGGGTTCTTACGTGGTTCTTATTTTGTTCTTCAGGGGGACCATTTTGTCAGAAGGTGTTGAGTCAATGAGTCAGGTTAGCATTGAGCTAACGTTGGTATCTATTGATAGGCTACTTTCATTAACTAAGTAGCTGGAGCAGATCAGATGGATTAGAGATGGACATGAAAAGGGGAGCCTCTGCTCCTGGAGGAGGAGATGCTGCTGCTGGGAGCTGAGCCCTCCTCCTCTTTCAGGTGGTCTGTTCCTGGTTCTGTCTACTGCTGGTTCCTCTTGTTTGAATGAACTTCATTAGACAAAGGCTGATCCAGATGTTTATGTTTCAAATGAATCAGATCAATAAAATGTGTTCAGCTTCACACTGAACACCTGCTCAGGTCGTCATGGAAACGGCAGCTTCCTGGCAGGTCTGGGCCAGAAGAGGCTAATGCAGGACCAGAAGACACCTGAGCTGAACAGCACATAGGAAGTCAACTGACACCACTTCCTGCTGCACGAAAACGATGGCAAACAGTAAACGCAGCACAGCGGCACGTTCACTGACAGTCTGGAGAAACAAGCGCAGCCTCCAAAAATACAATAAAAAAACACAACTACATCCAAACTTCCTCTTTCACACAGACACACACAAAGACACACACCCATACACCGTACCTGTCCGTGTGAGCGCTGGGGGAGTTCATGATGTCACAGTGATGTCACGGCGTGTTCTGACCAGCATGTGTGAGCGTCTGGATGTCTTTGTGTGTCTTCCTCTCTCTCTCCCAGACTCAATGTGTCTCCACCCCCCTAACAGGTTTGGCTGCATTACACAGCAGAGCCGGCGTCTGATTGGTCGACATTCACCTTCTCCGTGCCGACAGGTGAGGGAGGAGGTCAGCTTCACTTCAACTTCCTTTATGTCAACCAATTGGCATCTGAGGCTGTTTATAGCACAAGAAGGGTGTCCCCAGGGTCCTACTGTCTGTCCCCCACCTGTCTCCTGGCGTCTCTTCTACCCAGAAGAGTTGGACAATCTGTGCAACTTCTGTAGGAAATGGCTTGGTGCCAGTAGTAGTGATGATGACTCCAGCTAAAGCCAACACCAGTAGAAAACTAGTCTAAGAGATTCAATTCAATCCATTTTATTTTGTATAGCCAATTATAAATTAGTTCATTCAGTTCATGTGACAGAGATGATTCAAATATTGGGAGTAGTAAGCCAAGTGTACGCCATCAGCCGCCTCCACCCAAAGTAGAATCATGTGATCATGGCAACAAGTGACAGCGGCCCCCTGCGAGGTGTAAGCCCGACAACCTCCATCAGACAGAACTTTCATCAGATAGAACCTCCATAAGATGGAACCACCATCAGATAGAACCTCCATCAGTGACAACCACCATCAGGTAGAACCTCCATCAGATAGAACCTCCATCAGTGAGAACCACCATCGGGTAGAACCTCCATCAGATAGAACCTCCATTAGATAGAACTACCATCAGATAGAACCTCCATCAGTGAGAACCACCATCAGATAGAACCTCCATCAGGGAGAACCACCATCAGATAGAACCTCCATCAGGTAGAACCTCCATCAGAGAAGCTAATACAGGAGTGATATGATCCCATTTCTTAGTTCTTGTTAATCCTCGTGCTGCAGCATTCTGAAGGGAGCATAAACAGGGTAAATAAAATCGGTCCAAGCACAGAACCGTGTGGGACTCCTCGACATTGGAGGTCATGGAGGATTCCTTGTTCCTCGTGCAAAGGGTGACCTTGATAAAGTGAAGCAGAATTCAGCCAGAGAGCTTTTAGTACAGGCCTCGTGGGGCCTTCACACGAGGAACAGACGCGTTGACACTGGAGGTGATTGAGCGACCTTCTTGAAATATCTCAACTTTAGCGATGGCTGCGTTTGGGCTTTTGACTCTGAAGACAAAACGGCATTGAGATGATGAAGAGTGTCATTTTTATACTGAGGGAGATGGCGCCATCATCCGCCTCCACCCAAAGTAGAATCATGTGACCATGGCAAAAAGTGACAGCGGCTTACCAGATGTTCTCTGCATCAGGAGACAGTCAGTGAGACAGTATGAGAGACAGGAGACAGTATGAGAGACAGGAGACAGTGTGTGAGACAGTGGACTGCAGCATGTGGTCTTCAACACGTAACGGGAAAATCTTGTAAATAAATGCTACTTGTCTTCAGCGTCGAAGCCGTTCATACAGGAAGTGATGTCATGACGGGTCTTTGTGATGTCATAGATCCTATAAGACGTTAATCTAACTGATGTCGCTCCTTCATCAATGAGGAAGACAGCGGTGAAGTCATCCAGCAGCCGGAGCAGGTCCAGGTTGTCCCATGCGTTGCTATGGTGATTTAGACAAACCGAAACGCCGGATCTACGTCCTCTCACCCTGAAAAGGATCAAAGTAACTCAGTGAGCTGCGTACACAAACAATAAAGTGCAGAAGAATCTTTTTATTTGCTTAGATTTTTTTTTTAATAGTTTTTGGTTCAAAAAGTGAATTTTTGGTGTAAATGTTGTTCTGACTGGAGATTTCACAAAGATTGTCATGTAATCAATGCTGTTGTGGAATAACACATTTACTCACTCTGTAAAATAAACAACACAGCTGATACAAATAAAAAAACACTTAAAAAAAAGATGATTTTCTAATTTCAGCTGCTCTTATCTGAATTTCAAATCAATAAATGATTACTACTTTACTATTTTAACTATCATTATACAAATTCTTCCAAAAGTCATTTCCATCTAAAAAAACGTTTTGCTCAATGTAAATAAAAATAAAAAAGGACCTGCAGCTGTAAATCTAATTAGTGCACCGTGGGCGCCCCCGTGTGGACGCAGCGACACAATGAAAACAGCCAAACCTTCCAGTGCTAAAACACTTGTGTGACATTTTATTTTGAAGGGCCAGAAGCTGCTCCTCACAACAAGTTAGTCCAGAGGATTTTTTTTAGAACAAAACCCTGTGTTTGAGTAATAAAACAAACAAAGATTTGACTGATTCCATCTAAGATAGAAATGTTATTTGGTTTTGGGGATACCGTCGTCATGTGACAGACACAGGCCAGAGGTCAAAGGTCAGTTCCCTCTTCGGTCAGCCATCTTGCTGAACTTCTCCTCCAGGTCCAGAGCGCTGATGTGCGGCAGTCCGTTGTCCAGGGGACAGCCCTCCGCCAGACTGTTCATGGGGGTGGGGGGGAAGCACGACTCCTCGTCCTCCTCCACATCTCCCAGGCAACCGCCTCCTTGGCAACCGTCTCCCTCTCGCTCCTTGAGGAAGTTCGTGACGATGGGGAGGAGCTTCTTACGGGACGCTATAGAGTTTCCTAAACAGATGGAGTCACCTCATCTTTTTGTCTCATACTGTAATTTAAATATTAGTGGATGTGCAGTCTTATTTCACAATAAAAGCATGAACAGACAAACAGAAGGGTTGACGGGCTGCTGTTGGTGTGAGGTCACTTCCTGCCTTGTCCTGGAGAAGGAGGAGCTTACCCTGCTGATAGGCTGTGATGTGAGGACGAGGGCTGCTGATTGGGGAGAGGTTGAGGGCGGGGTCCCGTGCCTGTTCCAGGTAGTGGCTTACCTGGGGGTGGGGGTACCTGAGTTGTCATGGATACCCAAACTACGTACAGTAGTAGCATAATTATGAAAAGGACTTCTTGTACTCATGTACCTACAGTCAGTGGATACTCGTGTACCTACAGTAGTACTGTCCGTTGATACTCGTGTACATACAGTTGTATTGTCAATTGATACTTGTGTACCTACAGTAGTACTGTCAATTGATACTCGTGTACCTGTTGTCTGCAGGCAGCGCTGTGGCTGAACACAGCGAGCTCTCTGATTGGCTCTTTGCTCTCCCTGAAGGAGATGGTCATCAGCAGCAAAAGGTCGAATCCAAACTTCATACAGAAACCCGAGAGCTCCGCCTCTAGCCCCGCCCTCTGCAGGAAGTCCTGACACACACACACACACACATTTGTATTCAATGACTAAATAAAATAATAAAAAAGCCTTATCCAGTCATTGAATTCCACCGACTCCTCCAGGAAGTGCGTCTGCATGATGCCGCTTCCAGAAGCCGGTCTGATGACCTGTTGTGTCGTGTGTAGTACAACGTGTAGTACAGTGTGTAGTACAGAGTGTAGTATAAACTCACCTCTAGAGGGACGTACAGAACAGAGATGGCGACATTCAAACTTCCTGAAACAGCTTTCATGTCCTTCAGCAACATCTGTTCAGTGTTCAGCCCTGGAGACAGAAAACTACGTTAATACCATGAGATACTTCAATAAATTCTCCCAAATACTTTTTGTACGCCCTGTACTTCTGCCCACTGCAGTAGAGGTACTTGTACACCGTTATGACCTGAGACGTTGAACTTGGCCTCGTTCAGCATCTTGAAGACGTCTTCTCTCGGCAGCAGAGACGGAAAACGAGACTCCAACGCCGCCGCGATGCGCTCGTCTTTGGGAGTCACTTTACCTGCTGAGGGCGCCATGTTCACGCAGTCCAACACCACGGCAGCTACACACAAATACACAAAAACACAATAAGCACACGTACGTGGCTAACGGAGTTAGCTCGGTCAGATCCAGGATGAGAGACGTAGATCAGGCTCAATGGTTCACTGTAGATAGTTTGGCCAAATCACCATAGCAACACATCGAACTGCATTTGAGCTGCTGGATTAGTTCACCACTCCCCACTCGTCCTCTTTGATGAAGGAGCGGCATCAGTTAGATTGACATTTCATAGGAGAGAGTTACATGACATCACAAGGACCGGTTATGACATCACTTCCTGTACAACAGGCGACATCGATCCTGAAGACAGGAAGCACACAAGATTTTCTCGAGCGCCACAGACGCTCCATTTAACATCTGTGAGGTCGGAGATGAACCAGCGTGGACTGTTTTTTTTGTGTGTGTGTGAAAACACAAAAACTGTGTGTCACTGTGAAACCGTGAGAGGTGGCAGCCTGTAGCTGTTTGTTGGCTTCACAACAACTTTCCTATCAGTCAAACATCAACAAAGCAAGACAGCAAATAAGTTACTGAATAGTCAGCAGAAATATAAACAATAAGCTACAGTTTAACTCATGTGGGCCATGTGACCATGAGGTCAGAATGCACACAACATTGTACCAAATAATACGCACTTGATGCAATAGTATTTGTCGTTTTTCAATAAAGGGGAGAAATTGCCCTTTAATTATGTGTCCATCTTTAATGTACCCAACCCACATAGCTTTAGGTTTTTTTCCACCTCAAACACACATCTGTAAAATGATGTAATTTGTACTTGTGGATTTAACTATGTAGTCATATAGTCAGATACGGACAATAGGCCTATAATCAATATAGTATAATCAATGTTATGATTTTACCATTTTGTTTTCATTCATATCTCGCTGTGGGTTAATACTAATATGAATGACATTTGTTAACCTTACATATGTTTTATGTATTACTATCATAGATAAATATTTCAGTATTGTATTTGTGGTGTCGTATCGAGAGTATCATTATATTTTGGCAGGTATAGTATCAAAGTTATCATTTCGGTATCCTGACCACCCAGGCCAGGTGTTAATAGGAAGTTTCGTACCATAGAGAAGTTGGGCCACCTGCTGGTCCAGGACTTCCGGAGCCTTCTCGATGATACGTTCCGTTACCAAGGAAGCACAGGATCCGACCACCTCCACGGTAACAAGACAGGAGGGGGAGGACTCTCTCTCCAGCAGGTGATGGTCAATCACCTCCACCACCGCCCCCTCCAGGTCGCCGTCTGGTCTGCATGACAACACAAAAAAACCACTTTGAATTTTGATGTAATCTATAATTGAAAGAATAAAGACGTTTTTGGCTACCTGTCAGGTGTGTGCAATTACTTTCAGGTCTGTCAAAGTTAACGTGTTAATCTATTAGATTATTGTGGCTGAGATTAATGCGATAAAATGTTAATGCGATAAAATATTTTTAACACAGTAGCTTTGTTGACCCCTGACCCCTGAAGCGCCGCATGCTGCAGTCAGATGCAGAGATGTTAAAAAGCTTTAAAAAATGTAATGTAAATCAGCTAAAGGACAATAATGTAATGTAATAAAAATACAATTACACAAATGTGCCTAAAATACAAGCTTTCTAAAGTAATTACTTGTTACATGTTCAGATTAAACTTTAAACACGTTGAAAATTCATTTCAAAATATGAGATTATTGATGTCTGATGGGCGTGGCTACCTGTCAGATGGGCGTGGCTACCTATCTGATGGGCGTGGCTACCTGTCAGATGGGCGCGGATATCTGTCAGATGGGCGCGGATATCTGTCAGATGGGCGCGGCTACCGGTCTGACGGGGCGTGGCTACCTGTCTGATAGGCGCAGCTACCGGTCAGATGGGCGTGGCTACCTGTCTGATGGGCGTGATTACCTGGGCAGGACGTTGTGGTCGACCAGCGTCAGCCGCAGGCGGCCGTCTCGGTGCAGTCCCCGCAGGTCCAGCTGGTCCCTGAACAGCAGCAGCTCCGGGTCCAGCGCTACCTGTCGCAGCAGGTGGACGCTGTCCGAGCGCAGCGGCAGCTCCGCCTGACGGATGTTCAGCATTGGGACGACGAGCGTCTCCGAGCAAGTGGTCTGCCAGAAACAGACACTCAGGTAGACAACCCCGGCGGACACACACACCTGCACCAATGGGTGGGAGGCTCACCTTTGACAGGAAGTAGGCGTAGGTAAGAGCACACACCATGGAGTCCACGTCGCAGGCTTCATTTCCCAGAACCACGTGGAACTCTGAAACGGCCTGATCCAGATTCTCCTGGACCACATGATCTCACTTAAAGAAGAAATAACTCACAGCCTCTGAGATCAAAGGTTCAATGACTTCTTATATTTGGTTTATGTACGATACAAAAAGTTGTACATTTTAAGCCTCAACAATGACAAATAATAGAATACATTTTTTAACATCTTTTTATTTTAAAGGTACCACCAACCAAAAGGTGCCACTGACCGGAAGTCAGTGTTATTGCTGCAAACTGGACACCATCGGTTTTCTTAAATAAATGACCAACGGTGGCAAACGCTGTTTGAGGGTGTGTGTGTGTGTGTGTGTGTGTGTGTGTGTGTGTGTTGCTACAGTTGACGGGGGGGGGGGGGGGGGGGCGGACGCTACGGCCAACGGTTGAGGAGGGACCTACGCAGCTCTGACCGAAGTCCATTTTTTACTGAAATGAGTGAGAGAGCCCTGCGTGTGTGTGTGTGTGTGTGTGTGTGTACGCGTGCGTTTCTAGGTTGTGCCCGTCCGTGCGTGTGTTACCTTCACGGCCACGGAGCAGCTCCAAAGAAAGTCCTCCATCTTTTGCTAGCTGCTAGCTAACCCCACAAGCCGCTCGAACCGGTTAACGGATCCGGTAAACGGTGCAGCTACGCCACGGAGCGCATGACGGTCAGAAGGACGGTAGGCAGCAGGGCTGCTGGGTAACAGGCAGCGGGGCTGCTGGGTAAAAGGTCAAGAGGCGTTCAGGGACCAAGCTGAAACATCGGAAATATAAACTCTATTCTAGAGGAAAATAGAACTGTTCAAGTTTATTAACTAAACGTATATGAATCATTTTAATGACAACAATGCACCCCAGAGATATGCTCCAAACGCATATAAACCAGAGGAACATTGTTTTATGGCTTTCTTAAATGTAATACAATTAAATCAACTTTTACAGACCTGCTCAGAATAAGTTATGTCATGAAGTTATTTGAATTATTGAATGAAATAAGACACTATCTGCGAAACTAAGGGAGCAAAAAGACAGCTGAAAGTCAAAGATAATTTTAATCGTACAATCACATGAATAAAAACATTGTTCAGTTACTCTTTTAAATGAATAAAAATATTCATATTTAAATGTTGCAGTGGACGTTTAGTTTCAGTTAACCCTTGTCCTGTTGTGGCTGTAAATAAACACGAAGCACCAGAGGGCCCTTATAACGCATTTAGGACTCCATGGTAACACTGACGGACATTGGATCAAGCTGTAAACCATCAGAGATGATCAGAGACTGGAGTCACACAGAGACATGTAACCTGATTGGACACTGTATTAAGAGGACATGTAACCTGATTGGACATGTATTTAGAGGACATTAAACCATGGTTACAAAGATGTTTGGCCCAATTGTAACCATAGTAACGGGTCATTTAAGCTTATGGTGACCATGGTTACAGGGACACTTAACCTGATGCTAAACATCGTTACAGGGACAACCTTCCAGTGACTGGAACATGAGTTTTGAATAGTTTCCTCCTTCGCGTCAGCTGATGTGTTCCAAGCTCTGGTGACCTTTGACCTCAGCTGCTGCATGTTGTGACCCCCCCCCACCCAGTTTAGATCTTTTCCACATAGTTTCCGGGGAACATCCCCTCTCTTCCCCGCAACCGACCAAACCACCAACCAGAGGGATCTGTGGATCAGAGACAACATCAGGACCACATCGTACTGGAAGTAATAAGTCAATAAAAGTTGAGTGGTACAGCTTACTACGCAGAGTTATGTAAAAAGTAGTAGTTGTACTTGTCAGAAGTAGTGCTAGCAGCAGTACTAAATGTACTAGCGATACCTTCTGTGAGTATCTCTATGACATCATTGGCGTTGAAGCTCAGCTCGTCCGTGTCCTGGGCGTCGTAGGGATACAGGGCTCGGCATTGGGGGGACCGGGGCTTCGGCTTTGGGGCCGGTTTGGGTCGACCGGACCCGGGGAGAGGTTTTACCTCCTTGGACCGTCGCCGCTGAAGTCTGCAAGGTAAACACAGGGTTCAGAACCAGGACTTATTCAACTATTTTACCAAAAAAGTACCCGACATATGCTCCTCTTTTATCTAATCCACCTCCTTCCACCTGTATGCCACAACTTCACCTCTATCGTCCTGTCTCCTAACCAGGTTCTTACCTTCGTAACCTCTGCCCGTCCCACCACCTGCCCTCTTGACCCCATTCCATCCCACATTCTATCGCTCCTGACCTTCTTAGCTCCTGGCAGGTCTCCCTGCTTCATTCCACCTCTGCAGCTCATCCAGAATGCAGCAGCTCGACTGGTCTTCAACCTTCCTAAGTTCTCCCACACTACTCCGCTCTTCACTGGTTACCAGTGGCTGCCTCATCCAGTCTCCATCCAGGACATGGTCAACCCCTCCATCCCAACGTCAAGCTGCTTGTTCCTCCCTCACTGAGAGCAAAACACTCGACTAGATCTCGACTCTTTGCTGTCCTGCTCCTAAATGGTGGAAGGAGCTCTCTGATGACATCAGGACCACAGAGAGTCTTCACATCTTCAGACTAAAGACACACCTCTTCAGACTACACCTTTGACTAAAAGCACTTGTTGTAAGTCGCTTTGGAGAAAACTGTAGGCTGAAGGACGTGTGATGTTTCTCCTGGTCATAAAGCCTCACCCCGCGGCGCCCTGGTCGGGGACGTTCATGAAGCCCATGTCCTGGTGGCTCCTGTGCTGCTTGTCCTGCTGACGCTGGCTCTGTAGGCGGGGCAGACTTGGCTGATCCATGGTCGACTGCTGCCTGAGCAGGGTGCCTCTGCCGGAGCTGGAGCCCCCCCTAGGAGCTCCGCGCCCTCTGGACCGAGCAGCTGAGGAACGAAGAGAGAGATCATGAGCCAACAATCGGTCAGTCGTTGGCGAACCAATGCCGCTCTCCCAGTACCTGGGTCATACTGGTTGCCGGACTGGCTCTGGCCCCCCAGATAACAGCTCTTGCGTTTATCTGTCCGTGTGGGTCCTACGTGTCAAAAAAGAGAAAGGAAGTGTTGGAGAAAAGGCAGGAAGTGACAGGGTGCCAACAGGAAGTGACGAAGGAGCAAATAGGAGGTTAAGGTAGAAAATGTGTCGATTTTGCCTCGCTGAGCTTACTGGAGTTTTTGGGCAGACCCGGTCCAATGGAGACCTGCAGGACCTTCCCTGCTGGCTTCAGGAGGGCCTCGTCACCCTGACCCGCCAGAAACTGGATCTGTCTGGACCCGGAAGTGCTGAACGGACCCCAGCTGCTCTTCTTCACCTTAAACTCCAGACTGTAGGTTAGAGAACTTCTATTTGCAGTAAAACATGACATCATGGCACCTGCTTAGTGTAAAACAGAGGAGAACAATACTGACAGGTTGTTGAACTTCAGAGGAAGCTTCTTCTGAGTTTTCTCTTCAAAACGTTTGACCAGCAGACTGAGGAACTCTGTCTTGAAGACGCTCTGCAGAACGCTGTCGTACTCCTCCTCATGGACAATGAAGAAGTCATCCTGAAGGGTGCTGCCCGAGAGACAGACAGGTAGAGAGACAGACAGGTCAGAGAGACCCGGTAGAGAGGTTGAGTTAGCTCAGTTACTTGTTCTAGTTCTCATAGAAATCCTGGCTCCCCAGGGTCCAGTTCTAGCTCAGTTACTGGTTAGTCCAGGTCCTGGTCCTAACTGTAGTCCAAGGACTAAACCTGGTGCTGGTACCTCAGGGAAACAGACTGGATCCTGTTGAGCTCAATCTTCCTCTTGAGGACCTCATGGATCAGACCTTTTTCAGGACCCTGCTTCACCTTCTCTCGACCGATCAGGTACAAAAACTTTGGGGTCAGGACAAGGTCGCTCTTCACAGGCTGTGAGACAGAAAGCATTTAGACACAAAGTGAGTCACCAGCTGGATCTGAGTGACCACATGATCACCTCAGGATTGGTGGAGGTCTTTCCCCAATGTGAAGGTGTAGATTTTGGGTTTAGGTTCCTGATGAAGCAAATTCGTGAAAAGGCACTACAGGGGTGTTCTACCTCTGATACAGTTGTTATTCCCTCTGTTGGGCAACGAGCAAACAACCCTTCAAACCCAGAATGAGGTTCCTTTTTACCTTGAATCTTCGGTCGAACTTCACCACGACGTCGGCAAAGTCGATCCTCTCCTTGCGGCCCACAAATCTCCGGACCTCCGGGTGATTCTCCGTCCCCAGGTAGTCGCCCACGAAATTCCTGTTGATGCTGTTTCGGCGGCGTTCCTTCTTATTCAGCAGAACGTCTGAAGCTGCAGGAGAAACAGAGAAAGGTCTCTCAGTGATGGGGGAAAACAATGCTGCCGAGAGAAATTCGTTGCGTGCTCAACGGTCTCACCTTCCTCCCTCATCTTGACGTACTTGCGGACAGCAATGTGCTTGCGCCAGGCCTTCTGGATGACCCGAGCGTAGCCATTGTACTTCCTCTCCCGCATCTCCTCCAGCAGGAAGAGCTTGCGGAGGAGAAAGAAGACAGTGACAACAAAGACGTTTGTTAACTACAATACCCACAATGCCACAGGGTCATAACAAGAACTGGTGTAAATATGCCGCGATTCCTACCGACTCCGGGGCCTTGATGAAGACCTTGGTCTTGCCCAGCTGGAACTGGTCCTGATCCATGTGAACAGAGCCGAGGAGGTGCAGGACCCCCCGTCGTTCCTCTCCGCTCCACCGGGGCCAGGTCTCCTTCGTCAGGATTGCGTACCTGTGCCGCAAAAAAGACCCCCGGCACTCTTGTTAAGCAGGTACAGAGCCAGCCAGAATGCGGCGACGTCACCCTGCAAGACCTCTGACCTCTGCAGGAACTTGTTGAAGGGGCGTCGATAGGCGTATCCCGCCCGGCGCACTCTGATGTTCTCGCGGAGGCCCAGGTACTCCACCTGGTGCCTGGCCCGGTTTTCCTCCCAGTCCCGGGGGCGTTTGGTCTCGTTTGGTTTGATGCAGCGGATGTAGTGGGGGGTGCACTTCATCAAGGTCTGGACCAGACTGTTGGCTTGTTTCTTAAAAATGGGGGGGGGTGGGGAAGTTTTACGTGCTGTACCTTTCAGACGTCATGATAAAATCAGAATCCCTTTAGACTCTCACCTTGATCTTACTGCTGGCGGTGGTGGGACGTCCTCTCTTCTCCACCTCCAAGTTCTCAGTGAACAAAGCTCTGATAAATGGACTGACCACAAACGCACCACAAGGTCATCATGAGTTCATTGGACACACTGCGTTTAGTACTTTTTACATTTAGTGCAAAGTGCAGCTGCTATTACAAGGACTTGTGTATGACATGGCACCCTGAACTTTGACCTCTCAGATTTACAGACAAATTTATAGCGCACACACAAACATGGTGTACTTCTACCCTGCCTCACTTCCCCCCCCTCCCTCAAAGCTGCCCTGGGGAAACACTGCCTCCTCTATCTGTTGTGCAAAGGATTCTGGGTCAGAACAGCAAGTTTTCTTCATATTGTAAAATTCTGTCATAGCTTGAATACTTACAACTCGCTGCTCTGCATCAGCTCGATGATGTCATGGAACAATACGTCCCTGTTTCTCTCACAAAAACCGCTGACATCATAGGACACCTGGGCCGACAGACAGACAGGTGAACACCTGTACATACAGGCAGACAAACAAACAAACACCTGGACAGACAGGCAGACGGACAGAGCGACCGCTGGGACGCACCTTGCCGGCGTAGTGGTGGATGATGAATCCTTTGTTCCAGCTGCTGAAGTGCTCGTGGGATCCGATCTGTCCCTGAAGCTTCTGCAGCAGCGTCTGGTCGGCTCCTTCGCCTTTAGCGTGCATCGTGGCACAAACGTCATCCAGGACACTCATGAGCCCAAGAGGATTCTAGGAAACGGCCAAAAAAAAGTGCATTGCAACCAGAGCTCTATTCATTCATGTTCACTTACTTCGTTACTTTGTTATTCGTGTGTTGAGGACAAAGAGCTGAATGAACTGGTGGACCCACCAGTTTGGACTCGATGAGATCACAGACCACCTTGTTGTTAAAATACTCAATGGGCGTCCATTGGATCCCCTCCTGGACGTACTCCTCCTGCAGAGAAGGAAGATTCCGGTTTTAATGTCAACGTATGAAGCAGAAGGGACAAGATTTCAGAACTTCATATGAAATAGGAAGAAAATTAGGCGGTAAAGTATTGTGATGACATCACGATGGATCACCTGTTCAGCCTTCAGTGTGAGCTCTATGAAAATCTGCTGCAGCTTCTCGTTGACAAAGTTGATGCAGAACTGCTCGAAGCCGTTACGCTAAAAACCAACAACAGTTACTAATCAGATCAATGGATTCAATCAAACTCTGCTGTAATCGGGTTCGGTGTTTGAGATCTAACGTGCAGGAACAACACAGAAAAACAAAGACGCGTTTGTACCTGGAAGATCTCGAAGCCGTAGATGTCCAGGACGCCGATGTTCAGCACCTCCTGGTCCTTCTGTATGGCCTTGTTTACGCACTGCAGATCAATACACAGATCAGCTCATCAACACAGACCAAAGCTATCGCGCTAAACGGATGAAGGTGAAGCGGCGGCGCGACTGACGTCCACGAGGAAGTCGAAGAGGCGCGTGTAGAGCGCCTTGGAGAGGGCGTCTCTGGAGAAACACGCCTGCTCCGTGTTCAGGGTCACGGAGATGGACTCCGTCTGGCCCCCCCACTTGCTGTCCATGATCCTGCTGGTGAGCTTAGAGCAGAGGCCGTCCTGAGGGATGCCCAGCAGGAAGGAGGGGAACGCCAGGACTGAGGAGGGGGGGGGGGGGGGGGGCAGACACCAGACAGGAAATGATCAATGAAGACTCCATTAACTCAGCATCTCACTGGACCACATGCCCCGCCCCCCCCGACATTATCGGTTTAGTGTGCATTGTGTAGTCCAGACAGCGAGTGCTAAACGTTGTGTACGTTCTTACAGTCCTGGCTTTCAACCACAGCGTAGTTGTTTTCTTCTCTAAAGCTGATGTTTCCAAGATGAAGAATTCCAGCCACGAGCTGAAGAACCGAATTCTGATCCTCCTCAGACAGACCCACTACGGACATGGCCTCCTGAGAGACAGACAGGCAGTCAGACAGACAGACAGACCCACTACGGACATGGCCTCCTGAGAGACAGACAGGCAGTCAGACAGACAGACAGACCCACTACGGACATGGCCTCCTGAGAGACAGACAGGCAATCAGACAGACAGACCCACTACGGACATGGCCTCCTGAGAGACAGACAGGCAGTCAGACAGACAGACCATAGTATCAGCAAAGTCCTTCTTGTCGTTAATGTCCTCTACAGTGTAGGTTCCTGATTGGTTGAGGTAGAAATAATATTCGGGGGTCGTGATCCCAAGGTTTTCCCTCTGATCCGATTTTGTCCCCTGCAACACCTGAGGATAAAGGTCAAAGGTCAGGGTTATCATGTTGATTTTTTTACACAACGAGGACACAATAGGAAGTGAAGGAATCATGAGAGGAAGTAAAGCAATAAAGAATTCAGAGAGAAACTAACTAAATCAGCAGAGGAAGTGAGAGGATGAGGAGAGCAAGTGAGGGGATGAGGAGAGAAAGTGAGTGGATGAGGAGCGGAAGTGAGTGGATGAGGAGAGGAAGTGAGTGGATGAGGAGAGGAAGTGAGTGGATGAGGAGAGGAAGTGAGAGGATGAGGAGAGCAAGTGAGGGGATGAGGAGAGGAAGTGAGTGGATGAGGAGAGGAAGTGAGTGGATGAGGAGAGGAAGTGAGAGGATGAGGAGAGCAAGTGAGGGGATGAGGAGAGGAAGTGAGTGGATGAGGAGAGGAAGTGAGTGGATGAGGAGAGGAAGTGAGTGGATGAGGAGAGAAAGTACCTGGTAGTAAATGTGGAAGCTTCTTTCTCCAGGATTCTGAGAAACAACTCGACTTTTCTCCAACAGAAAGTTAGAGATCTTTCCTCCATCAGGAGCTCCTCCTCGACTGAACTGGATCTCAAAGTATTTGCCCTGATAGGAAGACATGTGTTTAGTACTAGATATAGTATTATACTGTTACTACTGTGTGTAAACCTGTCTGAATAGATACACACACACACATATATATATACACATATGTATACTAACAAATCTGCTGGAGTTGTTGTTGCGGACGGTTTTGGCGTTTCCAAAGGCCTCCAGCAGGGGGTTGGACTGCAGGATGATGTCTTTAACGTGCTACACAAACACACACAAACACACACATACACACACACGTACCTTGATTAGTACCCAGAGAAGTACCCCGAGCAGTACCCTGAGCAGTACCCCGTGTACCTGGACTTTGTCCCCCCCTCCGGATACTTTGGACACGTAGCTCATGATGAATTTGGCAGCAACGGTTTTTCCGGCGCCACTCTCGCCACTGACAGGAAACAGGAAACGGCGCGAGTGACACAAGGTGTCAGAAGGTGTGGAGACATTCGTATCATCATCATCATCATCATCATCTGCACGCGTTTTCTGTCGTTATCGTTTGGCCGCGCTGAACTCCATACTTTCTACACATCTTTATTTCGGCCACGATACTGGTCAATCAAACAGATGAGGCCCCGCCCACACGCAGTCAGGTGGTGTTGTGTGGTTAGTCACACCTACCTGATGATGACACACTGGTTCTCGTTGTCAATCATCATGTTTCTGTACATGTTGTCAGCCAGAGCGTAGATGTGGGGCGGGTTCTCGTACTGGGCCTGGAGGGAGGTTGGAGGTCATGATGTTATTTTTGTGTTATTTTGTAGCAGCATGGTGATGTGTGTGTGTTGTTGTTGTTGTTGTTGTTGTTGTTGTTGTCTCACCGCTCCCTGGTAGAGCTCCACCTCTCTATCAGTGAAATATGGAAGCTGCTTGAAGGGATTTACAGAGATCAGAACTGGACCAATGTAAGTCTGACAACAGAACCGGGTTAAGGAGCAGAACCCTTGACCTTTGACCTACTTCCTGTTATCAGAACATTGCGTTATCACGCAGGAGGATACAAAGATGTAGTCGTCCATGTATCTCTTCTTCAGGTTCTCCGTGATGGCGTCCTCGTTGATCTTGGACAGCAGCACCATGTCATCCACGCCGCTCACCTTCACGTTCTGAGCGAGCCAATGGTAACGCTCCTTGCTGCCCTGAGGGGGCGGGGCATAGACACACAGACGGTTAGCTGACCAATGATCTCTGACCTACAGTCAGGACGGGTTCAATCACCTGACCTGGAATCTGATGTTATTACTAGTCTGGATCAGCTGATTTTCACAATGTGCTTTTACTTATTTCACTGAAATCAAAGATTTCAGATCGGTGTGATTTCCTGTCTGTGTGTGTGTGTGTGTGTGTGTGTGTGTGTGTGTGTGTGTGTTTGTGTGTGGTATCAGCTGATTGGTCAGATCATTCCTGGAGAATTCCCAGCATTCTTTCTGTCCTGCAGGGTCTTGTTGAGGAGCGACAACGCCCGACATGTTTGCCTCCAACGCTGCTCAGTGTGTGTGTGTGTGTGTGTGTGTGTGTGTGTGTGTGTGTGTGTGTGTGTGTGTGTGTGACTAAAAACATGAAACCTCCTAGACAGAGAAAATGTTGAGTCTAACTTGAATAAGTACATATATATTATATCTGTTATGATTGATCAATTAATGAAGACAATAATGAGCAGATTAGGAATAATAATAATAATTAATATCATGATAATTATGAATCTTACAATGATAATAATTAGTGACATGTAAACATTTGCCGTGAATAGTTATTTTGCTTTTGTTGTTAACTTGTGAATAATTCATTGACAAGTCAGATGAAGATTATTGTTCTTTAAGGTTTAAATGGACACGTTTGGATTCTTTGTATTTATTATATATGTAATGTAATTAATAAATAAAAAACATTTCAAATAATTGATGTAAGTTCTTTCATACAATTTAGTTCATTAAACTGATTATTTAAAAACATTGTTAAATATTTACCTTTTATTTTAGTTATTAAAATAATGAATTTGTATATATATATATTTATTTGATTTAAATTCTTTGAGAACATGTGCTCATACATTTCATTTATTGTTGGTCTGTTCCGCTTCACTCTGCAGCAGAAACAGGACTCACCATGTCTGCTTCACTTCCTGCTTCAGGTAAACCTTGAGAAATCTTGAGTCGGTCTCAGGTGGATCAGGACCAGGTGAACTCGGACTGATCCTGGATCAGCTGAGTCCGGATCCGTTGAGTTTGGATCAGTGAATCAGGCGGATTCTGTTGATCTGAGCAGCATTTTGTTCCCCTTCGTTGTTTCTTTCTGCGTTTCTTCCTTCAGTCTTCAGTCGAACTCTCTGCAGGTGTGGACAGGTAAAGCCCCGCCTCCTCCTTCTACCAGTGGAACTCTGGGTAATGAAGTCCTAAGAGGCCACCAGCAGCGGCTTCCTCCATTTATTTGTAGATAAAATAGTTTTATTTGAAAACTAAATTCTGTGATTGATTATTGGAACTAAATACCATTTAAATTACATTAGATTCAGTTTTGTTTTTATTCATCTGATCAAATTCATTCAATGTGAAACCATGAATTGTCTTCTTTTGAAGCCTCATTGACCTTTGACCTCTGACAGTAGGTCAAACTCAGAGTGCATGCTGGGAGTCTGTTTATTATATATTTTATTACAGAAGTTGTCTCATGAAAACAGAACTTGATTCATGTTTATATGTTTATTACTTAATTTATTCTTTATTTCATTTGTTCGCCGAGATCAAATTTAATCAGAAAATCTTTACAAAAAAATACAGAATCCAACAAATGATGCTGGTGTTTCTTCATTAATTCATTTGATTCGACTCATTCTGCTGTTTTGTCTGTTCGAGGCCTTTATTTTATTCTAATAACAAGTTTTCTGTTCAAAGAGTAGAGAAATGAAAAAAATAATTTCACACGACTTTGTTTTAATGAGCTCATTTGCCTAAAAAAAAACAAAAAAAACATTCAAGTTATTTACATTTCATCTCCATCCCATAATAACACACCAACTCTGCATCTTTTATTTGAGAAATTAAGATTAAATAAAAAGAAAATCACATGAACATTTCTATCAATTCCAGTTTCATCAATTCAATTTGAAATCTAAACAGGAAGTGAATTAATAATGATTAGTTTGAAAATGGATGAAACAAAACAAAACTTCTAAAGGGCAACAAAATGTAGCATCAAATAACTTGGGTAGATGATTTATTTAATTATTGAATCAATGTCTGACGACCAGAACTCTGAAAAGGATTAGTTTAATAAAAACACTGTATTGTTTCCATTGGATGTTTTTCTAATAAAAGATTGATATTAACAGAAGTGGAGCACTTTTATTTTATTGAAGTTAAAAAGGTTTTTAACACGATGACAAAAGTCTTTTTTTGATCAACTGGTTTAATGGGACAAACTGGTTTGGGGTCAGTGGTTTACAGTCAGCTGTGGGGATAAAACACTGTTTCCATGGTAACACTATCTGCCAATGGTTCACATTATGAACTAAAAATTGAGCGCTGCTCTCTGATTGGCTAAGAGTCCAGCTAAGCAGCCAATCAGGCACATGTGCCCATATATGGAAGAATGAAGAAAAAAAAAACAACAGGAAAAGACAGGAAGTAGAGACAAATGGTATAAAAGAAGAAGAAGCTGCTGCAATAAGAGTAAAAGAGGAGGAGGAGGAGGAGGAAGGCTCATCATCTGAGGTCAGATACAAAACAGGGTCGACATCATCATCAGTCTGTTCATGGGCACGCGCACACACACACACACACACACACACACACACACACACACACGTCACATGATCCCGTTGGTGAGGTACTGGAAGCCGTCGTACAGCTTGGTGGTCAAAGACCTCATGGATCCGTCCACCAGCTGGTCCACCAGAAGCTGCAGCTGCTCCTCCGTCAGGCTCATGTGGAAGCGCTCCTTCAGGCCCCTCATGGTGCTGGAGCCGTGGAAGCAGGGCAGCTGGGTACCTGGGGGGGGGGGGGGGGGGGGGGGTAGTACACCTGTAAGCACCTGGCAGGTGAGTGAGTGAGGCAGTGAGCGAGTGAGTGTCACCTTGCTGCATGATCTCCACTATCTGGAGAACCTTCTCCATGTGTTTCCTGGCTGCTATCAGGCCCTGAAGCATCAACATCCTGTAGTAGTTAAACATGTCCCCATCTGGACCGCCCATCACCTGAGGGGCACACACACACACATATTAATGGCGTGCGTTGACCCCCGACCCCTGAAGACGAGATGTTTAGACATCTGATCTTACGACTGATGAAAACCTGGACTCACATCCACGAACTCGGTGGTGAGTTTGAAGGCGGACGTCTCGAAGCCGAGGTTCTTGGGAGAGCTGGACAGGATGAAGCCGAAGTCGATGTGGATGATGTGGCCTTCGGCGTCCAGCAGGATGTTCCCGTTGTGCCTGCGAGGACGGCTCAGGGTCACAAAGCACCGACGCCGGAATGTCTGCGAGTGAAGGAGGAGCCGCCGCCTCACCTGTCCTTGACCTGCAGCAGGTAGCAGATGAGGCTGTATCCGGCACAGCTCTGGACGAAGTTCCTCTGAGCGGACAGGTAGGCCTCGGTGGTCGGAGCGCCGTGCTCCTGCAGGAAGTAGTCCAGCAGAGACAGCTGGCTCTGCTTCTTCACCTGGTGGAGGGACACGGCGTTCATCACCGGCTCGATCATCCCGCTGTCCGACGACAGCACCAGGATCTTATAGGGCTTGATCCAGAGGGGGACCCTCTCCTGCTCCCAGGTGGACTAAAGGGGGAGGGGTTTCATACGTCAACACCAAACCACCTGCTTCAAACGGTTAATCATGTCCATCGGGGATGAAAATGAGTTCTCTGCGTCTCATTGGCGCGTTAGTGTCATGTGACGTTGGTGAGGTCACTGCGGTACCTTGAGCTGCTGCAGCACCTGGAAGGCGAGCAGCTCCTGTCTCAGGTCGTCTCCACATTTAACAATGACGGACAGAAGCCTCCAGTTGGGAAGGTGACCGTAAGGAGATCCTTCCCTGATCCTCCTGCAGGGCGACATCACAGGTGTTAGCTTAGCACCAAGCTAACCGAGTTAATGCTAAGCTGGTAGATCGACATCATCTTCTGAAAAACTCCCAGGTGTCCTCATTCACACCGCTCATGACGTCCACCTGAAGCTCTCTTTAGCTGGAAGGTTCCCCGAATCAATTCTCCTCAAACTGATCATTTGGAGCTAAAAGCTGAAATGGAACCTGGGGTCAAAGTGACCAGGTGCAGTGCATTATGGCTCCATACAGTACACCACATGACTCACTCTCAACCAATCAGAGCGCTTGGTTTGTGCTAGGCGGAAACAGTCAGATGTTCAACAGCTTTCCTCCACCCTGAGCTTCACCTACCCGACCTTCTCCTCCCAGGGCTCCTTCAGGGCCACAGCCGACGGGTCTTCGGGGTCCCGTCTGAAGGTGGTCGGGGCCTGGGCCAGCTGCTCCGACAGGCGGCGCCTACAACGCGCACACACATTAACTACACAAAGAGGCTCGGGTGGAGCTCAGATGCTCAACGTGACGTGCTGAGGACCTGATGTCTCCGGCTGCGATGAACACCGGCTCTTTGCTCTCCAAGCTGGTGATGCTGTCCACGGAGAACTGGCTGATGTTATCACAGCTGTTGGTGTGGATCTCTGGGAGCTGCAGGTAGGAACAAGCGGTATTCAATAAGCCGCCCTTTGCCCCCCACCCCCCCCATCCCCCCCATCAGAACATCTTCTCCCTCACCTCCACCTGCAGCTCTCCGATGTCGTCCACGGACCAGGCCTCGTCGTCGTTGTCGTAGTTGGGCACCGTGGAGAAGCTGCCGGCTCTCTGGTCCGCCGTCATGCCGCAGTCCGGCAGGTTCTCCACAGAGCGGGTGCTCCTGATCCGGTTCTCCGGGATCCGGACGGGGACGCTGGACGTCTCAAAGTTCTCGCACTCCAGGACCTCCACGTAGATCAGGTACGGGGCCTGAGGGGGGGGGGGCGGACGCCAGGTCACGTGACGGCATCCCCTCTGTACTTGTACACGGTGTACCGGGGTGGGGGGGGGGGTGAGGGGGGGACCCACCTTGTCTTTGGAGTTGAGCACCACGGCCTGCGTGTGCGGCACGCGGACCACGTGGTGGTCGAAGGCCGCCGTCGGCAGCCACACGCGAGCCGGCAGCTTGTGGTTGAGCAGCGACAGCTCCGAGATCAGCCGGGACGTCTTCTGCTCTTTGGTGGGCAGCGTGGCCAGACGCTTCCCGATGCCCATCAGAGACTTTATGAACTCCCTTTGGGGGGCCAGGCGCACCGGCTGAGAGGGGGGGGGGGGACGGGTTAGAGAAGACAATTAACCCCCCCCCCCCTCCCGGGTCTGCTGAACCCTCGTCTGGTAGACCCTGACATAGAATAAAGGTCCCCTTAGACCCCCGCCCCCCCCCTCCTCACCTCGTCCTGGCTGCTCTCCACCTTGGGGTTGCTGGCCGTCCTCTTCAGGTTGCTGCTCAGGCTGATGCTGACGGTGGCGTCCGACTTGGAGCGCTGATGCGTGCGCTTAGAGGGCGACAGGCCGTGCTCGCCGGCGCCCGGCGCCGCCAGCGGGCTGAAGGGCGTGAGCGCCAGCGGCTCCCTGCGGGCCCGGGAGCCCGCGGGCTTCAGCTCGTCGGACAGGATGAGCTTCCTCAGCTTGGTGCCTCGGGAGTGGCGCTGCGTGGAGATGTGCATGTCGGAGGAGTACGCCCCCAGCAGCCAGGCGCAGCGCAGGCTGAAGGAGATGCTCTGCCTGCAGCGGTGCACCTGGGCACAGCACGCAGGGGTCAGAGGTCACGTCACCGTACATATAAGCTCACTGTTCTGATCAATGAAAGCAGCCAGGACGGCACTGTGCAATGACACCATGTGAGCGCACACATCTTTTGTATCTAAGATCAAACTTTAGAGACAGCTAGCTAGGATGCTACGCTACACGTCAAAGCTTCAGTGTTCTTATTACTGTTCTAGTATCTGTGCGCCTGCCTTTAGTCCGACAGAGACGCCTGAGAGCAATTCAAACGGATGAGGCTAAGCCCCGCCCTCCTGTCAAGGCCACACCCACCACATAAGGCTTGATGGCGTCGCCGACGTCCTCGTCCATGTGGATGTACATGTTGAGCAGCTGCGGCAGGTAGAAGTCCACCTCCTCGTGGGCGAAGCTGAAGAGCCGGTTGCCGATGTACGCCTGGACGCCGGGCTCCTTCGAGTTGTGCAGGTAGGAGATCGCCATGGAAACGTCGAACAGCTTGGACTCGAACAGGCGAAGCAGCCACGACTGCTTGGAGGGGTTGTGTCTCTGGCGCCGTCGGGCACTTTTCACCGAGCCGGGGGACGGGCCCTCTTGGTCGTCCGCCTCCTCTCGGATCTTGGGCGGTTTGGGCAGGAGGCTCAGCGGGGGCTCCGGGTCAGGCTCCGCCCCCCCGTTCTGCAGGTCGTCGCCGTCCACCAGGGTCAGCTTCACCTTCTGCAGCACCTCCCGGCACGCCCGCTGGGCCACCTCGTTGTCGATGACCAGGCTGAGCTCGAGCACGCCCTCGCTGATCACGCCAAGGGGGGGGGTGATGGCTTGGGGGGGGCCGCAAGAGGAGGAGGGGGTGGAGGGGAGGGACAGGGAGGGGGAGGAGGAGATGGAGGGGGGCTGGCTGTCCTTATCAGAGGGGGCAGGGGAAACCTCCAGCTCGGTGTCCTCCATCGTGACTGCTGGGAAGCTCCGCCCTCCTCCACTAAAACACAGAAGAGGTCAAAGGTCTTTCAAGACTAGGAGGGACCCTGAGATTCCTTCAGTTCAAGTGTTTTGCTCCCAGTGATGAAGAAAAGAGCTTTGACAAACTGCCCCCCCCCCCCTCCCCCGCCCAGGACTAAAGAAACTCCCTTTAGTTTATTCAAGAAGATCAAACTCATGAATTCATGTCAACATGATTTTATAATAGTTTCCCTCAAACCCAAAAGGTCATATGACAGCAGCTGGGAAGCCTGAGTGTGTAAATCTGTGTGTCCCAGTGTGTGTGTGAGTGAGAGAGAGAATCTGTGTGTGTGTGTGTGTGTGTGTGTCAGTAATCCAACTGAGTAGATTACAGATGAAGGACTCGACTCAAACATCTGATCGGAGAATAGTTAACTAATGAAGTCATTGATTAATTGTGTTAAATGTCATTCAATTTCAAAATGTATGATAACCCCTGAAATTAGTTTTAGATCAACAGAGAAAAGACTTTCACCGTTTCACATCATTAATGAATCATCATTTATATAAAAATATATTTAAATAAATGATCATACTATCATACACACAATAATTATATTTTTCTTCATCCAAAACATGACTCACATCGGGTTTATCCTCCTCACGTATGAACTTTAGTGTTGAAGGATTAAATACTTTGTTTAAAACATTTATTAGTACTGTATTGAAGTAGACAATTTATCCTCTTGAAGTACTTTTACTACGTGAATTTGACATCTTTAATGTCTTTACAGATTTAGATGATTAAATCAACTGATAAATGATGATCATATTATGTCATATTATAGATGTGTTGTATGACGTCATTAGACTGAGCTGCATCATAGTTAGCACTATAGTACAAAACCTTTTTTTTAAACTCAGATTATAAAATATCGTATTGGCTCAAGAACAGCGGTCTGCTGATGTTAGCTTAGCTATGCGCGTCCACTAGCGTTTCCTTTAGAGACGTTAGCATTAGCTCCGCCTCTCAGTGAAAAGTTAGTTAGTTTAGCTTAACGTTAGCTCAACGAAGAGGAACTTTACCGTTAGCTAGCTCAGGCGCAGCTAACGGTTTTATTGTCCTGGGCTGGCTAGCTCAGAGATTAACTAAGTCAAGCTAATGAGCTAACGTTACACAGGCAACCCAAACCCGGTCCCATAAGCATCGGTAATGCCTGGTTGGGCTAGCAGCTCCAGTTATATTTAGCATTAGCATTAGCCGGCAAACTATCAGTCCAACTGTTGCTAACTCCGCTCGGCTTGTTCTTTAAAAGCTGCTCATGCTAAGCTAACACTTGCTCCGTAACAGTCGCAAGTTAGCGCCTCGACGTAGCGACGTGTCCGCGTGTGTACAGTTGGCCGTTGTTACCTGGTGACCGTTTAGTCCGCCTGAGACGATGCTTTATGTCCAGTTTGTCTCCATTGATTCTCTCTGATCGTCATGTCAACAACAACAGCAGCTAGCGGCTACATCTTCTTCTGCTGTCAAAAGCCGGTAGATTTCTGGCGCAGTACTGCCACCTGCTGGACCAGGTGTGTGTGTGTGTGTGTGTGTGTGTGTGTGTGTGTGTGTGTGTGTGGTCTATTGAAATCCCTCTCCGGCTCACTTGCAGTACCACATGCCATTTAGCTGATGCTTTTATCGAAAGCGACTTACAATAAGTGCATTTCATCCATAAGGAAACAAACTCAGGAGAACAAGATAGTGGAATTTCATCAAATAAGCCGATTTACAACTTGTTATAGATAAGAGCCATTATAAGTACAGTTTAAGGTCCACTTGCAGTTTGCGGCGGAAAGTTTAAAGACTCTGCGGTCCTCAACTGTACCACATTTGACTAGTGTGCATTGACCCTGCAAAATAAATGATATAATGTACTGATCGATGTGTTGATGTCATTGTTAGATAGAAGTGACACTCAGGAGGCTGTGATAATCCAGTATTGATTTATTATCAGTTGATTGTGGAGTCTAGAGCCAGATGTCAGATGTACAATCTCCTCCAGGATAACGCAGCTCGTGAGCCAGACACGGACCGCCAGGTTCTTTACCAAAGTCCACCAGAAAGTCCTCATTTACAGAGAGACCCCCATCCACAGAGTCCACATCGATCTGCATCATCACCGAGCCCTCTCTGCAGACAGACAGAGAGAGAGACAGGCACACAGACAATTAAAGAGAGAGACAGGCAGGCAGTCTGAGAGACAAACGGGCAGTCAGAGACAGAGAAAGGCAGTTCGAGAGGAAGACAGGTAGTCAGACATTGAGTGACAGACAGTCAGAGAGACAGACAGGCTGTCGGTTTGTAGTACCACAGTACTGCAAGTACTCACTTGGCCATGTTGGGGTAGAACTGTTTGTCCCAGCCACTGTAGAGAGACGTCGTCACATATAGTCTACGACCATCTAAACTCAACTGTAACATCTGAGGACCTCCAGGGACGCGCCTCCCCTGAGAGACAGACAGGTGGACAGGGAGACAGACAGAAATATTTTTAACAATTACAAAGCAGAGGATGGAAGACAGGATGTCAGACAGAGCGACTAGTTCCTATCCTGTCTCACAGCGTCCTGTCTCCCTCTCCTCCTGTCTGTGGTACCTGGATGATGCGTGGCTGGGGCTGTGGTTGTTTGTCCGGGTCTTCCAGGACTCTGACCGGACCGTCACTGACGATACTTCCTCCCAGGAACACCTGAAACAGACAGACGGGTGAGCGGTCTCACCCTGAGCTTTTGACCTGTTGAGTCACCGGACAGGTGTAACGTTCAGACCTGGCCGACCAATCGGGGATTCTTCCTGTCAGTGATGTCATACTGTCTGATGTCACCATGGAGCCAATTACTGAAGTAGAGGTAACGGTCGTCCAACGAGATCAGGATGTCCGTGATCAGGCCTGAGCAGAGAGACAGGAAACCAGACAAGCATTAAGCAGAAAGACAGAGAGAGACAGGTTACGTCTCTATATTTGTCCTTGTGGACATGTGTCCTTCTGTCCTTGTCCCCTCATGTACTTGTTTGCTCATAAACGACAAGAACAGTCAAAATGCCCAGATGTGAATCGGCCCGCCCATTTTACCCAGTATACATTGGTGCAGTCTGTTCTTGTAAGAGCCAAATATCCCAGAATGCATTTCACCTCAACAGCAGGCAACAATGGCAGAGGAAATTAAACACAACTCAAAGTCATCATGTTATAAGTTATATATTTAAGTCACAGAATGACATTTTTCAGTTAGTACTTTAGGTGTCTGTGGTCAGTTTGTCAACATTGAGCTTCAGGATGTGTGAGATGTGAGGTGTAGTTAACGAGACATCTGGGAGTCTGGCCTCTGGAGTCCATTGTCCAGAGAACACTAGTCTGTTCTAGGAGTTCTAGGTATTGAGAAACGGTCAGACAAACTCACCAGGCATCTCAGGTAGGAGCCATCCCTCTACCTTCTTGTTGGGAACGTTGATCACTTTCTCTGCAGCCCAATCACCTTTCTGAAGACACACATGGCCAGACGAGTCTGAAGCAACAGTCATCTATGCTTTGAGCTAAATGCAAACATTAGCATGCTAACATTCACATCACAAGACCAGTGTGAAGTCCAGAGACCTTTCGTACTCACTCTAGCCTTACTTAAATCTAGAACCCTGTGCTACTCACTCTAGCTTTACTTAAATCTAGAACCCTGTGCTACTCACTCTAGCTTTACTTAAATCTAGAACCCTGTGCTACTCACTCTAGCCTTACTTAAATCTAGAACCCTGTGCTACTCACTCTAGCCTTACTTAAATCTAGAACCCTGTGCTACTCACTCTAGCCTTACTTAAATCTAGAACCCTGTGCTACTCACTCTAGCCTTACTTAAATCTAGAACCCTGTGCTACTCACTCTAGCCTTACTTAAATCTAGAACCCTGTGCTACTCACTCTAGCCTTACTTAAATCTAGAACCCTGTGCTACTCACTCTAGCCTTACTTAAATCTAGAACCCTGTGCTACTCACTCTAGCCTTACTTAAATCTAGAACCCTGTGCTACTCACTCTAGCCTTACTTAAATCTAGAACCCTGTGCTACTCACTCTAGCCTTACTTAAATCTAGAACCCTGTGCTACTCACTCTAGCTTTACTTAAATCTAGAACCCTGTGCTACTCACTCTAGCCTTACTTAAATCTAGAACCCTGTGCTACTCACTCTAGCTTTACTTAAATCTAGAACCCTGTGCTACTCACTCTAGCCTTACTTAAATCTAGAACCCTGTGCTACTCACTCTAGCCTTACTTAAATCTAGAACCCTGTGCTACTCACTCTAGCCTTACTTAAATCTAGAACCCTGTGGTACTGACCGGTGTTTTGTAGAACCTGAAGACAACAGACCGCAGAGCACATCCCACATAACCCTCTGTGGCGTCGGGGTCATGAAGGAACCGGATCTCAAGGGGAATGGCTCCTTCCTCACCCAGATCCAGTGTCTGCAGCCTTCTGTGAGTGGTCCAATCCCAGACATGGATGGAGCTGCCATAGAGTCCTGGAACATGGAACTAATGACTGTTACCGCATGTCAGGGCGGAACGATGTTGGGTTCTTTTAATGGATTTGGAGCAGCACCTCCAGGGTTGTTGTTAGGGTGCCGCCCATTGTGCTGATGGACTACTTGTTAGTACCTCTGCTCCACTCATGGACGCAATTACTTTTTACTTTACCTTTTGACAATAACTAAAACCTTTCTTGGATGTATAACTACCTTAAGTCCTCATTAAAAATGTATGGATTCTAAATGGCAAAGAAACCCAGGAACCAGTTGCATGGATTAGGGTATTCCTAGTATCCAGGAACTATGGATCTAGACGCCCACCGCTACTGACTGGAGTCTCAGTGAGATAGAAACCTAACAAACTCCTCTCGTCTCCTCTCGACTCACCTGCTTTGACATGGTCGGGATTGAAACCGTTGGCCAGAGCTTTAGGTGCGCCCCATTCCGTGCTGATCATCACGTTGTGTCGGGGCTGGTACCAGAAATCATATCCGAATGGCGCTGCTTCGCCCGGATGCTCCCAGTTACCGACCACCTCGAACGTCTCCCCGTCCAGCAGGACGAAGCCACCTGATGGGAACAAGTGTCTCTGAGCAGTTGGGGGAGTGTGAGCTGGAGGATTTAAGACTTGTTCAGCAAGCCACCTCACCTTTGCCGTTGCCGGACGGGTCTCCGATACAGCTGATCATGATTTGACCGTTGCCCAGGCAGTGGGTGGTGTGAGGGTTCGCCAGGTCGCACTTCCAGTACATGTCGACGGGCTCAACCACCTGGAGACAGTAGAACCACAACAAGTCCATCTCAATGCAGGCAAAGCATGTTTTGTTGATGAAGGACTTTCAAAAGCAGAAGCTCTTCTAACTCTGATGGGAAGCTCACTGGAAACAACCAGCAACATCCATGAGTGTGGTAAAGAAGCTGTAACAATATGATAATTAGAACCATAACAATGATGTAAAGATCTAAAGGAGTAACGCTCAGGAGAAAACCTCTTGTTCTGACAGTGAAAGTCCTGACTTCTCTGGTCCCATAGAAGTCTATGAGAACTTCTCTCTTGATTTATTCCATCAGCAAACATTGTAAACACACGTTTATGGTCTCGTTCTCTCACTTCAAGTTTTCTTCAATGCACCATGATGTTCATGGAGTCCATTTAGAGTTAAACAGACCATAAAGCAGGGGATGGTTTAGGGCGGGGCTACACAGTGATTGACGGGTCTCTACCAGAGACGCACACGGAGGCCCTTTCTCAATATGTGTTCTTGTGTGGACTTTAGTTCTCGTGGACTCGTGAAACGTCATCAGTCGCAGCCCGAGTTCTGATCCAATTCTAAAGTCCGCATCTGGCCGAGAACGGTCATAATACCCGGATCAAATCAAAATCAAATCAAATTTATTTATATATATAGCGCTTTACAACAACCAGCAGGTCTCCAAAGTGCTTCACATCAGGAACTAAGAATACAAAAACATATCTTGCAATTAAAAGAATGATAAAAGTGGAATCATAAAAGGTTACATAGAGACAGGAATAAGAAATTGTCAGACCACTACTGAGTATTAAAAGCCATTCTAAACAGGTAGGTTTTGAGTTTAGACCTGAAACGAGGAAACATCTGTAGTTGTGCGAATATCAGGGGGCAACTTATTCCAAAGTCTCAGGGCAGCAAGGGCCAGGCCATTAAGGGCCCTAAAAAACAAACAATAAAAACTTAAACTGTATTCTAAAACGCACAGGGAGCCAATGTAGGGTATAAAGAACGGGAGTGTTGTGGGCGCGTCCAGGAGTGTTTGTTAATAAACCAGCAGCAGCAGTTTGCACCAGTTGAAGGCGTGAGACGGAGGTTTGGTTCAAACATAGAGAGCATTGAAATAATCCAACCTTGAACTAATAAAAGCATGTTTATCGCCTTTTCTAGATCATGCCTGTTAAGAAATGGCTTGACTGTAGCTGGGAGACGGAATTGAAAAAAGCTCATTCTAACAACATTGCTGATTTGTTTGTCAAATTTCAGGTTGCAATTGAAAGTAACCCCCACATTTCTGACAGCTGGCTTGGGCTTTGAAGCCTGTGTCATTCGGTTTCATGGGAAAATAAATTTGCAAATCATCTGCATAACCATCCAATATGAATAAATATTAGAACTACACCTGTCAGTGTGATGCAGTAAAGTTCAGCAGCACCACAAACTGCAGCTGCTTCATCTGCTTTAAAAAGTAGTAGTAAGTAAAAAGTTGTATCATATATACAATTTCTAATTTCAAATAAAAATGAAACAAAAGCTTGATAATAGTAAAATACTTAAGAGTCAGAACTATATTTAAACGTATCAGTTTAAATGGGTCAGGAGTCTCAGGTTTGGAGTCTCTACGTCCTCTTCACTCAAGATGTTGTCATTTCGTCCTCAACCCGATCAGACATCGCCATGACGATTACATCCACTTCTTATCTACAGTCCCTCTCTGTGGTTGGTATCAGAGCTTCTCCTTGTTTTGTACACGCTTAGTGCAGGTGACCTACTTTTCTCCCTCTCCCCTCGCAGCTGATAATGTCAACGACCAGCGCTGACTCAGCAGAAAAACACTTTCTCCTTCCCCCTGGACGCCGAGCCACTTCCACGCCAAGTAGCTGCCAAGAGCAGCTGGGAAAGTGCTCATTGTCCAAAGTGAACTCGGGATGAACCCTCCTCCTCCTCCTCCTCCTCCTCCTCCTCAGCACAACAGGCCCTGCGTCTCTTCCATACTTCGATACTTTAGCGTCTCCGACTTATTTCTCTAATTCCAAACAAAGCAGGCGTTAAAATCTAGTTTAAAGGTCGGAGTCGTGGGGCTGAAACAACAAAACCGCGAGGCCCCATCGACCCCAAACCCTAAAACGACGCTCTGTGCAGCCAGGACCTCTCAGAGGCCTCTCGTTGGTGGTGCCCAGTGGAGCCGGTGACCTCCTTTATCTGAGCCACGAGCTAGTGTTCATTCCTCTGGCTGCACAAAGAAACCAATGAACAGGAAGGAACAGGAAGTTCTGCCTCAGAGCGATCTCCCATCTGACCCCTGACCCCGTGGATCACAGCCGGGCACCTTGTGGATCCGAGGCGCTCTGGGGTCCGTCCCCACGTCCACCACGTAGACCCTGGAGGAGATGAGCGCCGGGAGGATCAGGCGGTTCCTTTTCTTGGAGGCGTCGCCGAAGCAGCTGCTGCAGGCGTTCCAGCCGGAGTGATGCAGCTCGTCGCAAAGGTTCGGCATCGGCAGGCGGTGGATGACCTGCGGGGGGGGAGAGGGGGGAGAGGGGGGAGAGTAGGGGCGGACAGAAGGCCACAGGAGGTCAGCGGAGATTTTAGAAAACACTCCTCCTCAGAATTCCTTTTTGTTTGCGCAAGAGAGTCAGAAGGTTTCTGCGTAGAAGTGCTTGAAGCCTAAAACCTGAGGGAGGAAGAAGAAAAAGGTGAAGAGGACGATGACAAAGAGGGTGATGCCGAAGAGGAAACATCGCCCAAGACGTCTTCTCCAGCGGGAGGAGAGAGCTGCTGAGAGAACGAAGACAAGAGAAGAAGTGGTGATTCAAAGGGTCCAAAGGGATCCACTGGAGCAGAAACAGAAGGTGAGTGAAGGTTGACTGGAGGAGCCAGAGACTCCTCCCACCTGAGTGTAGGTGGAGGACTTGGGGTCCACGTCCACGGTGGCCAGATAGTCGGGCTTCTGGATGTCGGTGTTGCGGTAGATGCAGGGAAGGTAGACGATCTCCTCCCGACGACCTTCAGAAGGACCATGAGATGTTTAGGTATATTTATATATATATATATATATATTGATTATATATACATATGGTGGACTCACCCTTCATGGCGTCCAGCGGGCTGCGGTACCCTGGTCCACATTCAGAACAGTTGGCTGAGGAAACACAACCAACCAAATGTGACAAAGCCCAAAGACTTTACATAGGAGGACGACAACTTCCTGTTTGAAGTTTGATGCCGCCATCTGTCACCAGGAAATGAATCAGTAGAGAGAATGTCGTTGTGACTTCTCTTTATTGATCAAGAGCATGTCGGATCCTGTCTCCTGTCTTTCAGTTGTCAAACACGTTCTCCTTCGATTTGGAAAATATTCTGGCTATAAATTAAACTCATAAAAGTGAGCTTCTCCTCCATAAATGCATCAGCCATAGCACTACCAGAATCTCTTCTTCCTTTTAAGGTGATCCACTGAATGGACGGACTGCAGGACGTCATGTGACAACGTAAAAGATCTACAATACATTCAGTTCATGCGACAGATATGATTCAAATATTGGGAGTAGTAACCCAAGTGTACGGCAGGACCACCATCAGGTAGCACCACCATCAGGTAGAGCCTCCATCAGGTAGCACCACCATCAGGTAGAGCCTCCATCAGGTAGAACCTCCATCAGGTAGAGCCTCCATCAGATAGAGCCTCCATCAGATAAAGCCTCCATCAGGTAGAGCCTCCATCAGGTAGAGCCTCCATCAGATAGAGCCTCCATCAGATAAAGCCTCCATCAGGTAGAGCCTCCATCAGGTAGAGCCTCCATCCACAGAAGCTTCTATAGGGAGGGACACTCATAGCTAGACGCCTCATATTATTCAAGTTGAAACATGTTCTGCTGCTGATGGGCTCCTGTACTGTAGTATGGTAAATGACTTAAAGCGACAGTACAATACTACATTCAAAATTAAAAATTAAAAAGTAAGTTATTTTACACAAGTATTAACAGCGTAAGTACTTGTTACACACATGAACTTAAGAGTGTTATATAACACACACACACACAAACACACACACACACACATTTAAAGGAGCAGGATGTTGTTTTTCTGCAGATTTTGGTGATTTATTAATAGTTTGTTGTAGATTTAAACATGAATGTTTTTTTTTTTTATTATCAATCAATCAATCAAAATGTATTTATATAGCAATTTCAGAAACACATGTCTTACAATAAATAAGAGCCAACATAGAAACAGTAAAATCAGTAAAGGTAACACAGAAACAAAAGAATGAACTTGTCACATCAAAGGACAGACGAAACAGATCCGTTTTAAGTTTGGACCTAAAAAGATCTTCATCTGTGATGTGTGGACATCAGGAGGCGACTTGCTCCAGAGTCTTCAAAAGCCTGATCCCCCCCGAACATCATGTCCAACAAACAACACATTTCAAGACGTCGTTTTAACTAAACGAGATTTACATTTCTTCAAACTTAAGAGACCAAATGATGAAAGAAACTAAACGTTTTTTTTCCTTTTTGCTTTAAGTTTCTATAAAAAATCATCTTGCAAAAAAATCTTCTTTAGAGTTAAAATGATCAAGTCGGTTTCTGCATTGCATAGTTTTAATAATGATGAAAGAATTTAATCATTAACTTGTTCCTGTCTTGGAGCTTAAACCTGCAGCAAACTGATCTGAGGTCAGAGAACAAAGGTCACTCTGCAGGCCTTTGATTGACAGGTGCGATGGACACTCAACAGAACTGGGCTCACCCATGTTGATTCAGGTTCTGGTTTCCGATCCGATCCGATCCGATCCGATCCTGGAGCTTCGGGTTAGTGTGCACTCTAAGACCAGGACCCCTGTGCATAAACGTGGGAGGGGAGGGAGTCCACTGCCCCCCACATCAGGACACGGCCAATGGGAGCAGAGGGGGCGGGGCTTCCGTGTCCATTCAAACAGCCTGAGCGTTAACCGTTTGAGGGACTCAGTCCCAATGGAGGCAGATGCTGAACAAATACTGACCGACACCCACAGAACTAAATGAATGTGTGTTTCCGTGTGTTTGCTCATCGGGCGCATTAAAGCCTCGTGGAGGGGGGGGGAGCTGCCCTCATGTGATTGGTTGGAGATGAGGGCGACATCTGATTGGCTATAGATAGAACATTTGTGACGTCTTAAAAAACTCTCACGCAAATGTGAAGCTATCCGCAAACAAATACAAATACTTATATAATAAATTATATAATAATTATATAATAATTTACTGTTGATGGAACAAACTGCTCATAGTTAGAAGGTAACTCCGTCATGCTACCCCATAAAGCCCCTGACCCCCCCAGGTCCATCTAGTGTTCTTATGAACATCAATGTACTCACTTTAATGACTTAACGGTTTTATATTTAGTTTATATTATAATAATATAAATAATATAATATATATTATAAAGTTATGAACCTGAAATATCACTTTCTAAGGCACTAACGTTACAGAAGACAAAACTGAACTTGCTTCTTTAGTTTTGTGATGATAAACTTTACATAGTTGTTGAAGGAGAACGATGCGTGGTGACATGAAGCTTCTGTAGGACGTTTTCTGACCATCATTTACAGGTCAGGAGAGAGTGAGTTTCTAAATGGACCATCATTCACTAAATGAACATCATGCGGCATTGAAGAAGACTCTAAACTAGAGACTGAGACCATAAACTCAAGTTGACAATGTTTACTGAGGGAATAAATCAGGAGAGAAGTAGAGTCATCTTCTTGTAGACTACTGTGGGCCCGGTGTGGCTTGGTGTCGTGGTGGTCAGCGCTGTGTCCTCCCAGTGGACCTCGTCTCTCCTCATGTGGGCTGCGATTGACTCCGTCGACCCCCGCGACCCTCTAAAGATAAACGCTGTAGAGGATGACTGACAAACTCTGATATTAGTAGAGAGAATGCTGCTTAAAGATGTGGAGTTTGGAGAGTATTCATTTCATCAATGTCATTAAATTAAATAAAGACAATCAAAAGATGAACATGTTTGTATTTTTTTTAATAGAATGCATCACCATCAGTCACATCGTCTGTACAATATATCATTCTTCTGCGGGTTGATATCCATTAACATGTTCGGGTCACATGTTCCTGACCGGCCAATCAGCTTTACGAGATTATATATATATATATATATATGAAATAAAGATCCAGCTTATTTGTAGCTCAAACAAAAACTTGATGACACACCTGAGGCAGCTTAAAGTCTCCACCTGGAGAGGTACGTTTGTGGGCGGAGCCACAGCCGCCGCCGCCACCCGCTTGACGTCCCACTTTCGCGTCTCGGTCGTTGCTTCAGCTTTCTTCCACGCGGCTCTTCCCCGTTATCTTCCACTCGTCGCCAACTTCCTCTCCGATCACGATCCTGGTCTCGCGTCTCTTCCTGCTTGCTTCCTTCGTGTCGTTGGCCGTCTCCTCTCCTCTCTCCTCGCTGTCCCCCTCAGGCTTCTCTGCTTCTTTTTTCACGTCCTCCCCTGTCTCCTTCTTTTCTTCCTCGCCTCTGATCGCATCCTTTTCTCTTCCCTGATCCTCGTCGCCGGCCTCGTCATCCTCCGGCTCCAGCAGCTCGGGGTGATTGTCACCTGAAGCTTCGGGCCCCAGCAGGACCTCAGTCAGGCGTTTGAGAAGGTCTGCTTGGACCTCCTCCGGGCTCATCGTCCCCTCCACCTCGCACCCCTCTTTCGGCAGAAGGCCCGTCAGGCGGAAGGACTTCTCCCAAAGCCACGGCAGCTGGTTCAAGTGCCCCAAGGCCTCGACCAACCAGTCGACCAGCAGCTGGGCCACGTTGGCTTGGAGCTGGTGCGGCGCCGTTTCCTCGAGCTCCTCCGGGTTCCCGGCAGTGAACTTGGCCCAACGAGCCAAGAGGAACCGCTGCAGGACCGGCCTCGCGCAGACCTCCAGCGGCTGGAGACGGGAAGAGCAGCCTCCCGGGATCACGGCCGGCAGGGTTCCCGCCCCGCCGATAATGGCGAGAAACGGATCTCCTGTGTGCTCTCGGTGCCGGTCCAGGACCAGCATGGATTTCCGGGGCCTGGCGGGTCTGGAAACGTGCTTCAGCCAAACCTCGTTGGTCCACAGATCCAAGGCTTCTTCTACCGGCAGGCCTCCCGGTCCGGTGAGGATAAACTCGGGCAGGACCTTCTCAGCCATCCGCCGATTCGCCAGAACCACGGACGGCAACATGGTCCCGTCGGCCAGCGCCGCCAGGTACACGGTGACCAGCGGCAGAGACCCGGTGAGCTCCAGTGCCTCAGAACGCCGGGACTTGTCCTGAACCAGCCGTAGATCCACGAATAGACACAATTCGTCCATGGCGGCAACGGCGCCGTCCGCTAGTCCGCCGGCCCGGACGACCTTCTGCGTGAAGCCCCTGAAGGAGTCGACCTTGGCCTCCAGGGAGGGCGGCAGAAGCGGAGCCGGCGCGGCCGGGCTGCCGGCACGGCGGAGGCCCAGTCGGTGCCTCAGCATGAAGCCCACGGCCCAGTTGTAGGAAATGCGGAAGGCATCGCTGAAGCCCCCTTTCTTCTTCAGCACGGAGGCCTTGCGAAAGAAGTTGCTCTCTGAGATGGGAAGCTGCTGCTCGCGCATGGACAGCACCCAGGCCACCATGCGGTCAGCGCCGCCGGCGTTGGACTTGGGCTGCTCCTGCCCGGCCGACCTTTGGCGTCTCCCGGCCTCCCGCAGCCAGGACCGGATGAGGCGCGGCTCCGTGAGAAACACCCTGGAGGCCTGGCCAAGTCCGTCACACAGCGCCGAGAGGGCGACGCGGAGCTTGCGGGCGGTGAGCAAATCGTCTTTAGCGGCGGCGGGTGGGCGAGGCGTCGGGGGTTTCACTTCGCCGACGAGTTCTTCCTTGACGTCGTCGGCGTCCTCGTTTTCTATGTCGCCGTTGTCAGAGAAATCCAAGTCCTCCACGGGCGCCATGGCCCCGTCCACGTTGTCCTCCACCTCGGACACCGTGACCTCTCCACTGCAACACAAGGGGTTCAGATGCATGTTCGTGCAACGCTTCCAAAGCTTTAAATGTATTAAACGTAAAAACATTACCTGATTCTGTCCTTGATGAATCCCACTCTTGTCGATCCTGTAAAAAAAAAAAAAAAAAAAAAAAAAAACATCAAACACGCGTTTTTAATCATGTAAAACCCTGAAAACGGGGCCATGGCGACCCTCGCCTGCCCTCTGAATCGCTGACCTTTGTTCCTGGGTGAGAGGCCATGAAACTCCCAGAAGCAGCTGGGCTGTTTGCACAGGTTCGCCCTGCAGACGACGCAGCCGTACACGCTCTCGTGGCGGAGGTTCTTCAGGCGGCAGGTCTTGCACCTCTTGGAGATGCTGCTGATCTTACCCATGCGGTGCCTCTGCTCGACTGGCGCCTCCGGCCTGGTCGTGGGGCGGGAGCCGGCGATTGCCGCGGCCTCGGAGCGGTTCTGGGCGCACTTGGCGAGCTGGTTGCCCAGGCGCTTGCGGAAGCTGACCTGCGTGAAGAGGCCGTCCTGCACCCAGGCCGGCGGGTTCTCCTTGCGGCTTTCCCGCAGTACGATGAAGGAGTTCACGACGCTCAGGTTTACCAGGAACCAGAACAGTCTGCGCCAGTGCCGGTCCTGGAGGATCCCTCCCAGCGGGTTGCAGGCCAGCAGCTGCTTGCAGATGTCGACGCCTCGCATGTTCTCCTGCAGGAGGCAGAAGGCCATGGGGCGGTCCACGGGGTCCAGCCCGCCCACTCTGGTCTGAGACCTCCTCCAGACAGTGTCCTGCTCGCCGGCGGCCGCGTTGGTTGACAGGCAGCCCATCTCCTTGGTGTCCCTCCAGCGGGTGGCCAGCAGTGGGCCAAACCGTCTCTGCAGGAAGTCCCCGGGTCGTTCCAGGCGACCCTCCTCCCACAGCTCCCTGGGCAGGACGGGGCTGAGCGGTGGGAAGGAGCTGGAGGCGTAGATGCCCACGTCCAGAAGCTTTCGCATGAGCGGCACGGACGCCAGCGAACTGGCCAGGTAGAGCTGGTGGTGTTTGCCCTCCAGTTCCCCCACCAGCTCTGGCACCACGGTGAAGCCCTGCGCCGGGCCCTCCTCCCCCCCCCCCCGCTCCCCGGCCTGGACGAAGAGGCGGTGGCAGTAGCCAGACTTGGAGTCGCAAAGCAGCCACGCCTGGGGCCGGGTCCTGGGGCCCGCCTCATCGGGGCCGGGCAGCAGCGCCCGGTCCACGGACAAGCAGCAGTTGGGCTCGTAGGCGCCCCACATGGCGGCGCCCAGGAGGCGCAGCATCGGCCGGAAGACGTGCAGCGGGTCGCTGGGGTCGCCGGTTCCACGGAGCTCCTCCGTGGCAAAGCTGCCCATCCGGATGTTGGCGGCGATCTGCTGGAAGCGCCTGAAGCTCATTGCGCGACAGAAGGTGTAGCTGTTGTCGTAGTGGCTCCAGGACCAGTAGTGCGACGGGTCGGGAAGGTTGTGGATCCCCATCAAGATGACCAGGCCGAGGAAGCCCTTGACCTCGTGCACGGTGGTGGGAACCCAGTCCAAGCAGCCGAGGCCCATGAAACGGCAGGTCTTGGCATGGGCGTTGGTTTCCTTGGCGATCAGCTCTGTGAGCTCCTGAGGAAAGAGCAGGTGAAAGAAGTCGATGGCGTCCGTGTTCTTTGACAGAAAGTGGTACGGCCCGGCGCTCTGCTGGAACGGGACCACGGCTGCAGACTCGTCGCTCTCCGACGGCCGTTTCCAACGACCCGCTGACCTCCAGGACGGATCGGGCAGGTCTGCGCTCGGGACTGGTTCTTCTCCATCTGCGGGGGGGCGGTATTGGATGTCTGGTTCAATGGCGCCTGCAACGAGAAAACATCACTTTAGAATATCCTACGAGGAGAAGTCCATCCCTGATGCGCCACCTTGGCTTACACTGAGAATTGCGTGTCTCTTACTGCGTGGCCTGCAGGTGGCGCTGTGGTGCAGCGGGTTCCTCAGTAGATGTTTAGCCATCTGATCGGCGGTCTGAGGGCTGAAGTCACACTGAGAGCAGCACAGCAGGTACACACTGAAACACAGGGACAGCTCCAGGTTAGTGTGAAGGTCAACAACACGATTGTTTAACCAGCTTTGTTAGTTATTGATTCACTCCAATTTTACAAGAAAACACTTGAATGGTAACAAGTAACATCTGTAACATGCCCTGCAGTGTAGCAGCTGTACCGCTGGTTACACCTGTAACAGCCTGACATCTACCGGGCAAATCCATCTGGAGACTGTGAGAAATTAGTGTTAAAGAAGATCAAACCGACACCTGGACACTACAGCAGGGGAGTCTTACCACGGAGGAGGGAGTCTGTGCAGGGGAAGGACTTTGTCTTTGGTCCGCGGCACGTGGTGACTGAAAACAACAAATCAGAATCACAGACGGGGCCGAGGGAAAGTTGACATGTCACTCAGGCAGTCACGCTGCCTTCAGGGCCAGGCCTAAACATGAGTTTACACCAAAGCCCACGAGAGGAGAGCCAATCATCATTGAGATGCTCCTCATGACATCACTGAATCCATCCAGAATCCATTCATCAAGCGCGTTGTTTAAAAGTTGTTTAGTTGAAAACAAATAAAACATATATTTAGACTTATCACATGCTATTATACTATATATATATATATATATATATATAGGCATATTTTAATTAATCAGTGCTATCTTACTGGATCATGTGGGAGGCGTAGGCTCTGGAGCAGCAGCTGCTGTAGGGACACAGCAGACACCGGACGTGGGTCGGGTAGTGAGCCGAGAAGTCGAGCACCTGGGTCCCACACTCCAAACACACCAGATGGTCCCCGTCACCACCGGAAGACCTACAAGAATCACAGAGACCAGATGAGAGTCTCAGTTGACCTGTGACTTTAAACCTCAGTCTCACCTGTGACTCTTAACCTGAGTCTCACATGTGACTCCAAACCTCAGTCTCACCTATGACCCTTAACCTGAGTCTCACCTGTGACTCTTAACCTGAGTCTCACATGTGACTCCAAACCTCAGTCTCACCTGTGACTCTTAACCTGAGTCTCACCTGTGACCCTTAACCTGAGTCTCACCTGTGACCCTAAACCTCAGTCTCACCTGTGACTCTAAACGTCAGTCTCACCTGTGACCCTTAACCTCAGTCTCACCTGTGACCCTTAACCTCAGTCTCACCTGTTCTGTGACATATCTCGGGCTAACCTGTTGACATGGATTCGGCGGCCGACCTGCCTCTGGGTCAAGGGCGGCGGCGGCGACCTGCGGAGGGCGGGACTCATTTGGAGCGGAGACTTCTCACTCTTGATGTTGATTGGCTGGACGAGGGAGTCGGGGCTCTGGAGCAGCCGGCCACATGCTAACGTCAGAGGCCTGATCTTCCCATAGGTCCTGATGGTGACCTGCTGACACATGGATCAATAATGGGAATGGACGAAAGGGGGTCGGGTCTTGACATTTAGGGATGATGAGGCAAAGGTTTCCGACCTTTGACCCCGGGGACAACCCTTCGAGCTCAGCGGGACGACGGAAGCTGCGGTGGTTTTCCAGTTTGTGCTGAATCTTGTCCTTCAGGAAGATGAACTGAAGACGACACCTGTTGCAGTGGAACGCCTGGTTCATCTGAGAAGGAGGCGGAAGGAAGTGTAATATTGGTATTGTTTGTTGGCTAATAATGAGCGAGCATGTGTGTGTGTGTGTGTGTGTGTGTGAGGTCACCTTGTGTCTCAACAGGTGCTGCTGGTAGGTGACAGGGTTTCTGGTCACCTTCAGGCAGAAGAGGCACATGAAGAAGCCAGAGTCTCTGTGAAAGCTGGCAAAGTGCTGCAGGAGGTCGGAGTAGAACGACGAGCGATAGGAACACACCTGCAAGACACACCTGGGTTTAAGAGGCACAAGGACACGCGGGTCAATCAGGTCGGAGGTCAACGGCTAAAACTCACCTGGCAGAGGTAGGGCATCTCTCCGGGTTTGTGGTTGGACTTCATGTGGTTCAAGAAAGCCGGTTCGTTCTCAAACGCCCACTCACAGATACGACACAAACCTGGGAGACACAGACAGGTGGGGCACCCGAGTCAAGTCCCGAGAGAAGACCCAACAGGAGCCGCCATTGGTTGTACATTCTCCGGTGTTTGACCAGGTGTGCTTCTTACAGGAGGAGAGGGCGGGGCCATGCACCTGCTCCTCGTGGCTCTGCAGCTGAGCCGGAGAAGAGAACTGTCGGTAACAGAACTTGCAGCACCTCCTGTCTTCACTTGTTGCTCCAACCAACTCTGAGTGCTGGAGCATGTGCTGCATCAACCTGTGCACACACACACACACACACATATATATATATTGGTGTATTTGTGTGCTCAGGTGTGTAGGTTCCCAGGTGCTTGTTGGTCCCACCTCAGGTTGTTCTCGGCCAGGTGGGTGCAGATCTGGCAGGTGAAGGAGGAGGTTCTGATCCCCACCGGCTTCCGTAGACTCGGGTCGCCCTCGAGCGTCCCGTAGTAGAACTCCTCCACGCTCATCACCACTCTAAGGGGGTTGGAGGTCAGCGATGGGGTCATGCAGCGGGCGGGAACCACGGAGGAGATGGGGGCGGGGTCAGGAGCTGCAGGGAGCAGGTGACACACACACAAACCGTCATGGCTGCCGGTAACCGTGGCGAGGCAACAAAGGCGTGACTTGTGACTGTGTTTAGTGTTTAGGCATTAAAGAACTAATTTGATCCCAAAACTAGTTCAATCTAGAACCTATAATAATAAGTAAGAGTAATCCATTATTTTGAATAAATAATCAATACAAACATGTCGTATTTCAATGTCGTTCCTCACTTCATGCGTCATAATCATCATCAATGTCGTACCGCTGCTGATCGGAGAGATTCTAACGACGCCATTGGCCGATCCAGAGGGAAGTGCGGGGCAAGCCGCCACCTTCAGGCAGTTGGCTCCGCCCACTTCTGTCATCAGAAGGTTAACTGGAGATTATAAAAAGATAATCGATATCTAACTTGATGAACCAATCCAGTGCAATCACACGCGGCGTGACGGACCGGGTGCTGGCGTGCCGGTGAGCAAGGTCAGCGTATTGGGCAGCTGCATGGCGGCGCTAGAGACGTGTGAGGGGGCGGGGCCTGCTCTTGCCTGGACCGCCTGATGGACTGGGGACACGCCCACGCTGGGCCGGACCAGCTGACCCAGTGACTGCGCTGTGGGGGTGGGAGGGGAAAGGACATAGTGAGCAACCCGATCAACGACAAGGTGTGCCGTGACCTGTAGATTAGCGGGTCAGGTCCTACACTGGATCAGCGTGAGAGGCTGGACCGTCTGACCCGGCTGCAGGTTCAGCAGGAGAGGGGCGCCGCGGTTCATCCCTGGGAAGCCCTGCAGGGTCAAAAACACAGTGACATCACAGTGACATCACACGTGGATGCCTCGTTCATCATGATGTCTTCGATGGTCCAATTGGCTCTGAGCTGGAATTTCTAAAACGTCGGCCCACTTCTGACTTGGCGGATCACCACGGTAACAGTGATGCAAGACTACAAAAAAGCTCTGTCTACCGTAGTCCAAGTTTGAAGGATTGGAGTTAAACAGGTGTTTACATCTGTGTCGGTCCATTAAATGATGAACTGACCAATGAGAGCGGAGCGTGAGGTACGTTTGATTTCGGTACCTGAGTGGTGAGGAGGATAGGCTGGCCCTGGTGCGTTCCAGGGGGCGCCGGGAGGAGGAACGTCCCACCCGCCGTCTGTGTCAGGAAGAGGGGCGGGGCCTGGGCCACCAGGGGCGGGGCCACGGCAGGTGTGGAGGGCGGGGTGAGGCAAGAGGAGTTCATGAAGGAGGGACATGGGCAAGGAGGAGGAACAGGAGGTTTCGCAGAGGAGCAGACAATCTGTAGGAGGGGCGAAGCTGCGGGGCAAGAGGAGACGTGAATACAAGCCCCGCCCCCTTGTGCATACACACGCACACAGACGGACAGGTACCTGTAGGAGGAGGAGTCCCAGAGGCTGGAAGAGGAGAATCCTCTCCTGGAGACAGAAAGACAGCAGCTAGTTAGATGGTGTGTGTGTTATAGTGTGCGTGTATTATGGTGTGTGTGTGCGTGTTATAGTGTGCGTGTATTATGGTGTGTGCGTGTGTGTGTGTTATAGTGTGCGTGTATTATGGTGTGTGCGTGTGTGTGTTATAGTGTGCGTGTATTATGGTGTGTGTGTGTGGGGGGGGGGGGTGGAGCTTACCTGGCTCGCAACCGCTGTCCATGAAGTCTATGTCGTCTTCCTCCACGCTGTCTTCCACCTGTTGCCATGGTTCCAGCTCCTCTTCATCACACTCCATAAACAACTCCGTGTCCATGTTGCTACGGAAACCCGGACAGGTCAGCGACATGTGACACACTTTCAAATCAACAGGACGACCTCTAACCTCTACCATCATAATTATTAAATCCTTTATATAAATGTATAAAAGCAGTCAGGAGTGGATTACTGGAGTATTTAAATACATTAAAGGTATTCGCAGTTGGAGTTAGGAGCGGGTGGAGCGGCGCACAGCGGTCGCGGGAGGGCGCTGCGCGCCGCCGCCTCCTCCTCTCCGGGCTTTGTGTTTCTTTCCCGGCAGGAGGAGTGTTCATGTCCCGCCTGGAGGAAAACTTTTCCCCCGGGTGGGTACGGCCACAATAGGCGGCCTGTTGCACCTGATTCCGGGTACCGGTGGCACCGGAACCGGTCCGTGAGCCCGGTCCAGGTTGCTGCTGCGCGCTCGTTTGGAACCAACCGCCTGTCTGCACCGCCCGCCGGCAGCAGCGAGCGGTCACACACCAAGCGCTCCCCCGGAACAAGCCCGTGCGTGTGGACCCGGGCGGGCTCCTCTTACCTTCTCCTGCAGCTGCAGAGCGCGGACCGGTTCGCACGGTTCTGCTCCGGCCGCGTTCGGGTTCAGGAGGTTGGAGGCGGGTCTTCCGTCTCCTCTTTGTGTCGCCGGCGCGGATTGGCCAACGGCGATTTTAACGTCACTTCCTGCGGAGACCGCGCTGCGTCCCTCTGGCTGCAGAGACCTGCGGGTTCTTCATGGTGGAAGGTTGAAGAGAAACAACAACACAACAACAACAACAACAACAACAAACATGAACAAACACACAACGACACTGTCTCCTTGGCGGTCACCATTTTGGTTTGTGTTTTTTGGGAGGGCGGAGTTACATAGTGACGTCAGGAGCTGAACAAAACAAATACAAAAAGCAAAACAAATAAATAAATATATATATATATATATATATATATATATATATATATATATATATATATATATATGTCTTAACTAATTTTCACGATAAAGTAAAAGTAAGTTAAGTTTTAAATTATGAATTAAAATGAGTCATTTCAAGTTTCAAGTAAACATTTTGTTCAAACATTTAAATCAGTCGAGTAACTCAATTACTGTATGTCACTTTTACAAGGTGATAGATAAGGAGGTGATAGACAGGGAGGTGATAGACAGGGAGGTGATAGACAAGGAGGTGATATTTCTGAACTGATAGTTGTACTTCATGATGTGATATTTGTACTCTTTGGAGTCATGGGTCCTTCTGGTTTTAACCACACAGGGACATCGGGTTCGGTCTGCAGCTTTGCCTCCAAACAGAGCACCAGGAGTAATTTGATGTTTGTTGTTATTTATTCAAATGAAAACATAAAAGAAAGATGAGTTGCAATAGTTTGGATGTCTGACGATGTCAATCACCATCAGGCCGAGGTCACAGACCAACCACTTTTATTCAAATAAATGAATGCGGCTCCCACAGCTAGATTCAATCTGACATTAGTAGTGTATGAAACTACATCGTCTGATGAAAATACTACATGACCTGCTATTAGTACTTAATGTTGTTAGTGATACATCAAATTCTTCATATTTACTGACAATAGAAAACGTAGCAGCTGATCAATGCAATGCTCACAAACACCAGCATGAAGGGCTGTTCTGTTCTGTGTTGGATCCACTGATCCTTCCTGTTCCCTAACTGAGCCCAGAGGGGGATAATCTGTGCTAATCTGAGTAAATCTGCCCCCCCCCTCCCCTCCCCTCCGCCCTGGCTCTGCTTCTCCTCAGTCCGCACTGACTCGCAGCCATGCGAGCCGACGCCCCGGGAGGGTTCCTGGTCCTGCCGTGGCCCGGAGGTTCTGGTTCTGACCCCCCTGACCTGCAGCCGGTGGAGGAGGGGAGGGGGGGGCTTCTGCTGAGGTCTGGAGCTCTGGTCGGACTGGCTGTGATCTGTAAGGTTCTTCTTCTGCTTAACATGAATAATCTGTCACGTTGTATCCATTGATCGATCAGTGAGTCTTTTACATTAGGCGTACATGTGTGTATACAGTATGTATGTACATACTGTATACATCAATGTGTGTTCATCTATATGTGTTTATATGTATGTGTGTATCTGTACACGTGTGTGTCTGTACATGTATGTATATATGTGTTAATATGTGTATATTCATGTGATGTAAAATCAATAAAATCTTCAATTTCTTCAACTGAATTGTTTACGTTAAAGGTGGAAGAAATTCATACTTGATTTGACTTTGTCTCATTTTTTCACATCACAAAAAACTGGCATTTTAACAGGGGTGTGTAGACTTTTTATATTTACTGGATGTATATAAGTCTACATGTGTATTCATGTACTTGTATCTGTACAAGTATTTGTACAAGTGTATAGAGTATATCTATACGTTTTTAAATATATAGATGTAAAGATATGTGTGTGTTCATGTCCATGTATGAATATTTGTTCATATACACGTGGGTATTTATGTTCAGGTGTATGAATGTATATGTCTAGTTATTCATGTATATGTAATGATGATTGTTGGAAAATACAAATATAGAAAAATGTATATACAATAACAAAATAACAACAACACTGCATGTTTGTGTGTTTGTGGTGGTGTGTGTCTGTGTGTGTGCCCTGCAGGTGTGACGGTGCTGCGGAGGTGGATAGCAGGTGGAGTGTGTCGCTGCTCGACCCGTCTGGATGGAAAGACGGTTCTGATCACCGGAGCAAACACCGGCATCGGCAAAGAGACGAGCAGAGACATGGCCCGCAGAGGTCAGACCGCTTTACTGACGTTGTGGGGACCTCTGCTCACACAATACGTTGTGGGGACCTCTGTTTCTAAAACTCGTTCCTTTTGGCCTTTCCTTTGGCCCCTGTTGACGCGTCCTATTGGAGCAGAATGGTGATGGGTGTGTTTGATGCGTTGCAGGGGCCCGGGTGGTGATGGCCTGCAGGGACCTGACCCGGGCGGAGCAGGCGGCCGAGGACATCCGTCAGTCAACAGGAAATGGGAACGTCGTGATCAGGCATCTGGACTTGGCCTCCGTTTACTCCGTCACACAGTTTGCTAAAGACTTCATGGACGGTGAAGACAGACTGGACATCCTCATCAACAACGCAGGTGGGCTCACCTGTCTCCGCCTGTCTGTCTGCTTACCTGTCTCTTTTCACCTGCCTGTCTGCCTACTTGTCTCTTTCCACCTGTCTGTCTGCAGGAGTGATGATGTGTCCAAGGTGGCTGACGGAAGACGGTTTTGAAACTCAGCTGGCTGTCAATCATCTGGGTCACTTCCTGTTGACCAATCTCCTGCTGCCGAGGCTGAAGACCTCAGCCCCCAGCCGCGTGGTCACTGTGTCATCCATTGCCCACCAAGGGGGTACGACCTCTGACCTTTTACCTCTGAGCTGTAACGTTTCTTGTGTTTCTCTCACTCAGTTTTCATGGGGTTTTTTTCAGGTCGCATCGACTTTGACGACTTGTTCGCCAGCAGAAAAACGTACAGTTCGCTGGAGAGCTACCAACAAAGCAAACTAGCCAACGTGCTCTTCACCAGGGAACTGTCCCGACGTCTCACAGGTCAAACACTAGACACTCCTACAGGTCAAACACTAGACACTCCAACAGGTCAAACACTAGACACTCCCACAGGTCAAACACTAGACACTCCAACAGGTCAAACACTAGACACTCCAACAGGTCAAACACTAGACACTCCTACAGGTCAAACACTACTCACTCCCACAGGTCAAACACTAGACACTCCCACAGGTCAAACACTAGACACTCCAACAGGTCAAACACTAGACACTCCAACAGGTCAAACACTAGACACTCCAACAGGTCAAACACTAGACACTCCAACAGGTCAAACACTAGACACTCTTACAGGTCAAACACTAGACTCCAACAGGTCAAACACTAGACACTCCTACAGGTCAAACACTAGACACTCCTACAGGTCAAACACTAGACACTCCCACAGGTCAAACACTAGACACTCCAACAGGTCAAACACTAGACACTCCAACAGGTCAAACACTAGACACTCCTACAGGTCAAACACTAGTCACTCCCACAGGTCAAACACTAGACACTCCCACAGGTCAAACACTAGACACTCCAACAGGTCAAACACTAGACACTCCAACAGGTCAAACACTAGACTCCAACAGGTCAAACACTAGACACTCCCACAGGTCAAACACTAGACACATCTACAGGTCAAACACTAGACACTCCTACAGGTCAAACACTAGACTCCTACAGGTCAAATACTAGACACTCCTACAGGTCAAACACTAGACACTCCCACAGGTCAAACACTAGACACATCTACAGGTCAAATACTAGACACTCCTACAGGTCAAACACTAGATACATCTACAGGTCAAACACTAGACTCCTACAGGTCAAACACTAGACACTCCCACAGGTCAAACACTAGATACATCTACAGGTCAAACACTAGACACTCCTACAGGTCAAACACTAGACTCCTACAGGTCAAACACTAGACTCCAACAGGTCAAACACTAGACTCCTACAGGTCAAACACTAGACACTCCTACAGGTCAAACAAACTTCAAACTACTGTAGCTTGTTTTATCCACCTCCCCCTCAGGCTCCGGTGTGTCGTCGTTCTGTCTCCACCCGGGTGTGATCCGGACCGAGCTGGGCCGCCACGTGGAGGGCTGGTTCCCCATGCTGGGGGCCCTCCTGAGGCTCCCCTCCCTGCTGCTCATGAAGACCCCCACTCAGGGGTGTCAGACCACCGTGTACTGCGCCGTGACGCCGGGTCTGGAGGGCCAATCGGGGAGATACTTCAGGTGGGGGGGGGGGGTTGACGTCTCCGCTTTCATCTCCCAAACTAACACTTTAATTACTCTCTGTTTCACTTCCGCTCATCTTTTGAAGTATATTTTGCTGAATTTTATGGTGCTTTCATCACTTTTCCTTCCCTTAAAGACACAGTTCTTTAAACTCATGGAAAGACGAATCCACACAAGAGGAACAGCTGCAAGTTCCCACAATGGAAAACATCATATTTCGCAACTAAATGTGTCAGAATGTTCTCAATAAAGAGGCGGAGCTATAGGTTTGGTGGGCGTGGTGAGGGTTAAAGGTGACTTATTATAGTATGTGAGCTAACGGATAACGTGCTAGCACTAGTCAGTCACTTTGGGTCTGTGGAATTATTATTATTGGTTCTACATGGAATGGATGTAAATTTGATTATTCTTGTTGTCAGTGACTGTGCAGAGAAGGAGGCGGCTCCCGAGGGGCGGGACGACTTTGCGGCGCGGAAGCTGTGGGAGGAAAGCGCTCGATTGGTTGGATTAAAGGACGCTTGCTGATCTTCAACCTTCGTCCCATCAATCAAATTCTGTCCGTGTGCGGGTGGGGGGACCTCAACATTTCCCTTTAATCACTTAATATATTTACTTGATTTTTAGTTTGCTTATTTTATTTAACTTGCTTCATCTTTCTTTTTGGTTCTCTATGTGTGTTTTTTTTTCAGAGTGAAAATTAAAAGCTCAGTTCAGTTTATGTTTTGAATTTTCAGGAAATCAAATTCAGCAGCTTTTTGTTTATTTGTGTTTGAGACGTTGAGTTAAGTGAACGTTGAGTGAAAGTTGACACAATTTAATTTCATCTCTTAAATCTTATATATATAAAATATAACAAATTCTTATATTTAAAAGTTTGTCAAATGAAAATGTCTAATGATGATGACAATTATGATGCCAGGAAATGATTGTATTATTCAGAATAAAGGATTTGATTGATGTTTCTCATTTGAAGTCTTTTATTTCCAAACGAGTATTCATAGTACTATAAAGTATTAATAGTAGTTTAAAGCAGTAACTAATTGATTGTAAAACATTGTGCCCTTATTTTAAAGCAGTAATATTGAGTTTCACCAGCAGGAGGCTGCAAAGTCTCAGAAACAAAAGAAGATTATTTGATCCAGTTTGTAATTTTTTTCTCCACATTTCACTTTTATATTAGTGATTATGTTTGTGATGTTTTGTTTAAACAACTCTTTTATTTTGCCTCCTTTACTTTATTTTCTACTAAAGACTTTTGTTGCATCTGTTTTATCAGGTGCTCTATGAACACATGTATTATATTATTAATAATGATACGTTTGTATGTATTCAATAAACTCAAAGTACATAAATATATTAATGCAATTTTATACCCCAAATAGACAAACAACAAGCTAATGACTTTATATAACTTATAATACAACAAACCTTGAGTTTATTAATAATCTGAATCTTTAAAGAAAGTAAATAGATAAATTATATTATATCAATACATAATTATAATGGTGAGAAGATGCAGAAAGTAGCAGGAAATACAAACAAAATATCTCTAATTTGTCCATAAGAACTTAAATAAATGAACGTTTTAAATTTCTTCTGAGCTTATTTGTCTCTAATGTGATTGTGGAGAAACAGCTGATCCTGGATCAGTTTCCTGTTTTCGTATTTGTTTTGTCTCTAATGAAGCGTTTCATCAGATAATCTGCAAATCAGCTTCCTCCTCTCAGTCTGACCCACTTTGATGATCTGACTCCAGATCTGATCCGCCTCTGAACATCTGCCAGCACACAGACCGGATTACATTGATCCAGATGTGCGCTGACCCAGACCAGATCCAGACGGACCCCCCATGCAGAGCCGCATTGTTTCACGCCTTGGCCTCTGATTGAGGGTGTCTGAGTCTTTTATGGTGTACATGTATGCACATCTTCATGTACATGATGTAGACCACGTGAACATGTGTACAAATACACATGTATATACTTATTATACTACTGCTATTCTACTGGTACTGAGGCCATACTACTGATACTCTTATGGTACTGATGCTATGCTACTGATACTCTTATGGTACTACTTCTATACTACTGATACTCTTATTATACTACTACTATACTGCTGATACTCTTCTTATACTCCTGCTATACTACTGATACTCTTATGGTACTGATGCTATACTACTGATACTCTTATGGTACTGATGCTATACTACTGATACTCTTATTATACTACTTCTATACTGCTGATACTCTTCTTATACTCCTGCTATGCTACTGATACTCTTATGGTACTGATGCTATACTACTGATACTCTTATGGTACTGATGCTATACTACTGATACTCTTATTATACTACTTCTATACTACTGATACTCTTATTATACTACTTCCATACCACTGATACTCTTCTTATACTACTTCTGTACTACTGATACTCTTATTATACAACTTCTATACTAAAGATACTCTTCTTATACTACTTCTATACTACTAATTCTGTGTAGAAGGAGGAGGAGGAAGAAGGAGGAGAGGAGGGGGGCGTGCGGGGAGGAGGGGGAGGAGTAACCGGACACCGACTCCCTGGGTGGCTCCAGGCCGGTCAGAGCGCATCGCAGCCCGGCGGCAGCAGTACGGAGACGAGCGGACACAATACCGGACATACTACCGGAGTTACTGGTCCTACAGCGGGACATTACCGGAGGTTCAACCCGCCTTTCTGCTCTCTTGCTCCCGCCGGTCCTCCGCTCTTTGAGGGGGGGGATAACGGGAGTTCGTGAAAGTGGCGGATCGTTGAAGTGACGACGTCATAAAGCGTGACGGTATGAAGAAGAACAGCAGCGGGAAACGGGTGAGTGTTAACGGGACCGGGACCGGCGGCTCGCGAGGCTCCGTTTTTTTGTCCATCTCGTTTATGCGGAGCTCGAGGAACAAAAGCCTCAAGGATTAGGTTCACGCTTTTATTTTGAAGGTGGCAAAGCTGCCGTTAGCTCCCTTTGAGACTATACTTTCCGGTTTCCACAATAAGAGCAGCAGTCGAAACGCTTAAAACAAAAAAAGATGAAAGATTAAAAGTAAAACAATATCTGAACACATTGTTTTATAATCCGAGGTAAACTTAAATAACATTTAAGAGGATCTCTCCAGAACCGGTACATTTACACGCTGTCAGGAGAGATTTAACTACAAGCCACTTATTATTTATTGTATTATTATTGTTATTGTTATTTTAATTATTCGTATTATCGTCACTGTTGTTGTTGTTGTTGTTGATCATAACAACGAGGAGTAATTATTGTATTTTATCACTATAATTGTTATTTTTAATGTTTCTCTTTGAGGTGAAAAATTCAGTTTCTGTTCTGAATTGAGATAATAAATGAATTTCTTTTAATCATGATGGACAAAATCCGGATAACTAATACTATCAACTTTGAACTGGTTGTGGTTTTGATCTTTCAGTCTAAGCCAAAGTTACTGATTCTAAAGAGAAGCAAAAGGAGGAACTTCAGAGACATCAGAAACATTCAACCTGCTGAATGTGTGGAGTACGCAGAAGATACTAAGAACATACACTTATAGAGAACATACGCAGAACATACGCAGAACATACAGAGAGCGTCGGTAGAACTTTTACGAGTTTTTGAAACGTCACCTGTCTTTATTCTAAACGTCCTGACAGCGACTGAAACCACAGAAGAAGACCTTTTCACACTGAGCGTGTTATAGTATTGTTTAGTCCACCTGCTCTGATGACAGCTTCCTGTTTCCTGTTTCAGGGCCCACAGGACGTGGCACCACAGCAGGTCCAACCCGACAAGGTCGGATGGATCCGGAAGTTTTGCGGCAAAGGGATCTTCAGAGAGATCTGGAAGAACCGCTTCGTGGTCCTGAAGGGAGATCAGCTGTTTGTGTGTGAGAAGGAGGTGAGTCGGGGGGGAGGGGGGGCATCAGGTGACTGACACTCATTGATTGCACATCGACTTCTGACTGCTCCTTGTCACCTCGGCCACAACATGACGTCACCTCTCTGTGACTCAGTAACCCTAACAGATTTGAAGATGCGGCTTTTTAAATTCACCACCAATGTAACATTTAGGCTATTGATAGATGACAGAAAACTGATCATTAACAACAAATGAACCCCTTTAATCTGCTTGTCATGCTTTCACTTTTTTACGCTATTCATTCATTTAGAGTATCGAAGGATAATTAAGAACAAAGACATTGTTCTAGTACACAGTTCTTGAATACTGTGTGGTATTTATTAGGTTTATAAAGGTTCACACTTCCAACAGAAAGTTTCTCTTCCAATTCCTACAGCGAGGTTCTGCAGGAGTCGAGTTTCAGACACACAGAGAGCTTCAGTTTCACCACAACGCCACACGGAACCGTAATCTGCTGCAGAAAGTCCTCACAGAACCCGTATTTGAAACATCAGAACCATGTAAAACCTTTTAAACCTAAGAATCATTTACACTTAATTGATCAGCAAAAAAATGAGTCTTCTCATATTCATGCTAAGCTATGCTAAGCGTCTCATCTGCTTCCAGTCTTGGTGCTAAGCTATGCTAAGAGTCTCATCTGCTTCCAGTCCTGGTGCTAAGCTATGCTAACAGTCTCCCCTCCTTCCAGTCTTGGTGCTAAGTTATGCTAACAGTCTCCCCTCCTTCCAGTCTTGGTACTAAGCTATGCTAACAGTCTCCCCTCCTTCCAGTCTTGGTGCTAAACTATGCTAACAGTCTCCCCTCCTTCCAGTCTTGGTACTAAGCTATGCTAACAGTCTCCCCTCCTTCCAGTCTTGGTGCTAAACTATGCTAACAGTCTCCCCTCCTTCCAGTCTTGGTACTAAGCTATGCTAACAGTCTCCCCTCCTTCCAGTCTTGGTGCTAAGCTATGCTAACAGTCTCCCCTCTTTCCAGTCTTGGTGCTAAACTATGCTAACAGTCTCCCCTCCTTCCAGTCTTAGTGCTAAGCTATGCTAACAGTCTCCCCTCCTTCCAGTCTTGGTACTAAGCTATGCTAACAGTCTCCCCTCCTTCCAGTCTTGGTGCTAAACTATGCTAACAGTCTCCCCTCCTTCCAGTCTTGGTACTAAGCTATGCTAACAGTCTCCCCTCCTTCCAGTCTTGGTGCTAAACTATGCTAACAGTCTCCCCTCCTTCCAGTCTTGGTACTAAGCTATGCTAACAGTCTCCCCTCCTTCCAGTCTTGGTGCTAAGCTATGCTAACAGTCTCCCCTCTTTCCAGTCTTGGTGCTAAACTATGCTAACAGTCTCCCCTCCTTCCAGTCTTAGTGCTAAGCTATGCTAACAGTCTCCCCTCCTTCCAGTCTTGGTACTAAGCTATGCTAACAGTCTCCCCTCCTTCCAGTCTTGGTGCTAAACTATGCTAACAGTCTCCCCTCCTTCCAGTCTTGGTACTAAGCTATGCTAACAGTCTCCCCTCCTTCCAGTCTTGGTGCTAAACTATGCTAACAGTCTCCCCTCCTTCCAGTCTTGGTACTAAGCTATGCTAACAGTCTCCCCTCCTTCCAGTCTTGGTGCTAAGCTATGCTAACAGTCTCCCCTCTTTCCAGTCTTGGTGCTAAACTATGCTAACAGTCTCCCCTCCTTCCAGTCTTAGTGCTAAGCTATGCTAACAGTCTCCCCTGCTTCCAGTCTTAGTGCTAAGCTATGCTACACTTGTAATTGTCTTGAAACAAAAAACATTTGAACTTAAATTGAGTTTCTCTTCAAATGAGGTTTAATAGATGGAACCGAGGTTCCCCACTTCCTGAGGACCTCACAGCAATCACCTGTATTGATAAAGTCTTCAAGGACTTTTTTGATCTCAGAAACAACACTTGTTACTTTTCCATGAACTGACATCAGCTGTCAGAGAAGAGCTGGTCATGTGACCAGCTGTCCTCGTTCATGACCGTATTTGGCCATCTGAGCGCCGCCGAGCTTCAGACTTCTGATTCTGTGGTTCGTGACCAGCTCTCAGCATCTCTACTTCCACTTCCTGTTTCATCAGGAATAGAAACACGAACACACACATTCTGACCACATCTGCTTTACATTTGACAAATTAAACTTCCTCTGAGAGTTGACAGTTTGATGATTCCTGCCTGCTTCTTCTTTTTCTCCTCCGTCTCCTCCTTCTCAACCTCCTCCTCCTCTCCTTTTCCTTCAATATCAATACCATCCCTTGCTGTGTTTGAGGTGGGCGTGGCCTCTCCCTGGAAGTGTCAGTTTAAGCTGTTTAATAATAGATGTTGTTTCCGTGGAGATCAATTAGCTGAAGGTTACCTGCAGAAAATGCAGAAGTGCTGCAGGAGGGACCTGTGTGTGTGTGTTTTGTGTTACACTACATGCACACATCACATGTCATTTAGCTGATGCTTTTATCCACAGTGACTCACAATAAGAACATTTCAACCATAAGGAAACAAACCGAGAAGTACAAGAAACACGAAAGTGCAACTTCATCAAAAAAGGCGATGTACAACTAGTTATAGATCAGATCCATTATAAGTCCAGTTTAAGGTCTACAGTGTGTTAGTGTTTTAGTGGAGGTTTAGTCTGAAGAGGTGAAGGCTCTCTGTGGTCCTGATGTCATCACAGAGCTCCTTCCACCATTTAGGAGCAGGACAGCAAAGAGTCGAGATCTAGTCTCAGTGAGGGAGGAACAAGCAGCTTGATGTTGGGATGGAGGGTTTGACCATGTCCTGGATGGAGACTGGACCCCATCCATTCACAGCATGCTACGTGAGCACCAGGGCTTTGAACTGGATGAGGGCAGCCACTGGTAACCAGTGAAGAGATGAGGAGAGCAGTAGTGTGGGAGAACTTAGGAAGGTTGAAGACCAGTCGAGCTGCTGCATTCTGGATGAGCTGCAGAGAGGTGGAATGGAGCAGGGAGACCTGCCAGGAGAGAGTTACAGTAGTCCAGGAGGTGACAAGAGCCTGAATCAGTACCTGCGCCTCCTTCTGAGGGAGAAGGGGTCGTGTTCTCCTGATGCTGTAGCTCGTGGACCTACAGGATCGTGATGTCGCTGTCATGTTGGCGTTGGGCGTTAACACAGAATGACCAAAGTTTGTGTGTATGTGTGTGTGTGCGTTTGTGTATGTGTGTGTGTGTTTTACACAGCTACCTGAAGCAGCAGCAGTTCAACGTGTTTAACTGCAAACTGTCTTCAAGCATGTACTACAGATGTTCACTACCTGCTCAGGTACTCCATTCCCCCGGTCCAGACGTGCTAGCTTAGCATTAGCCTGTGTCCCTGCAGGTGAAGGAGTTGGGTCGGTCCGATGAGGTGTTGGACCTGAGTGACTACGAGCGCTGTGAGGAGATCCGCAAGAAGAAGAGTCGCAGCAAAAAGAACCACAGCAAGTTCAGACTGCAGCGCCGCAGCTCACCTGGGAACACGGTACACCTGAGTGTGTGTGTGTCTGTGTGTTTTTGTGTGTGTCTGTGTGTCTTTGTGTCTGTGTGTCTGTGTGTTTTTGTGTGTGTCTTTGTGTGTGTGTGTCTGTGTGTCTTTGTGTCTGTGTGTCTTTGTGTGTGTGTGTCTGTGTGTGTATTAAATGTCAAGCGTGAGTAGATGAACAGAAACAGCTGATTAACGCGCAACAGAAGAAGAGAATAAAAGCTCCAAATGTGGAACACACACAGACACACACACACACACAGAAACAAACACCTACACAGAAGATACCCGCAGGCCATCCCACAAATACCCAGGATGCACTGGGGGGAGTCGGGTGTCCTACAGACAGGTGGCAGATTCTATTACACAATCTCACACACACACACACGCACACGCACACACACAAATACACACCACCAGACGCAGACACACACTGGGCCATCTGTTGATATGTCAGAAAACCGTGTGTGTATGTTTTGTGTGTCTGTGTGCGTGTGTGTTTTCCTGTGTGTATGTTTTGTGTGTCTGCGTGCGTGTGTGTTTTTCTGTGTGTGTTTGTGTGTCTGTGTGCGTGTGTGTTTTTCTGTGTGTGTTTGTGTGTCTCGCTCAAACAAAGCCGGCTGCTGCGAGGAGCCAACAGTGTGTAACCATGTTCACCACATCGAGGCTCCACTGTGTGCGATGGAGCAGTGTGATGAATCCCGGCTGCTCCATGTGCCAAAGTGTCCACGAGCAAGACACCTGACCCCCAACTGCTCCCCATGCAGAATGTAACGAGTTATAATGCAATGTAAGTCACTTTGGATGAAAGCATCAGCTAAAATGGTGTGTGTGTGTGTGTGTGTGTGTGTGTGTGTGTGTGTGTGTGTGTGTGTGTGTGTGAGGGTTCTAGGTTCCCAACCTGGTGTTCCTGGCCGTCAGTCCGGAGGAGAAGGAATCCTGGATCAGCGTCCTGAACGTTTCCATCACACGAGCCAAGAACCAGATCCTGGACGAGGTACCGAGTCCTTCCACGACATTTTGAATCTTATAAAAGGATTTAAATCAAAGTAAATCATGAATAGTTGAAGTTCATCTCCTCACTGATTAAACCCATCAAAACCAAACTGTTTCTTTAAAAATGTAAATGATGTGAGTTTTAAGTTTTGCTGCCTTCACGATTGAAGGTGAAACCGTGTGTTTAGTTCAGTTTGGATCTAAAAGTTTTCTTCTCTCTAATAATGAATAATAAACATTTAGATTCATGCTAATGAGGTAGAAAGCCTCCTCAGGATTGGCTCCTTTGGTACGTGATGTCATAATTCACCATTTTTTTCACCGATTTTATAATCTGCCATGTTGTTGTTGACGGGTCCGTTTCAAGTAGGAGGTTCAAACTCTGAGTTTTGGGTTTCAGCTGTTTAGAGTCGGTCCAATCAACTCGGAGTAGGTTGACTTAACCACTAGAATACAAACCAGTCCAATGGTACTGAACCTATAATATGTTTTATTCCTCTTTAATGGCTCACTGGTTCGTGTCCAGGGAACAAAGACGGTTCCTCTCGGCTCTGCATACAGCAGCTTTACTAATATTCTCCATCACGTTGTAAAAGAAACGTAATACTACACAAAGAATGTGCTGTGAGAGCATGTCCACGATGGGGGACGTTAACGTAACAGGATCTTTGTTCATATGTGGAAACTGATTCATGAGGGAATGTAACACATGAGTTATAATGCAAAGTAAGTCACTTTGGATAAAAGCATCAGCTAAATGACTTGTGATGTCATTGGCTGGCTGCTGTCAGGGGGAGGAGCCTGTGAAAGGAGAACACCTGCTCCCGACCAGGTGAGGTTCACAGGCTCCGTTACCATAGCGACTGACCCTGAGCTTTAGTTACCTCCCTTTCTGAAACAACCAGAGTTTCCCTTTTCTCAGGGTGAACAAACACACGCTTCTTGAAACAAACCCCTGGTGACTTGTTGTTTTTGTTGTTGTTGACAGGTGACTGAATGTGTTGTTGTTGACAGGTGACTGAATGTTGTTGTTGTTGACAGGTGACTGAATGTTGTTGTTGTTGACAGGTGACTGAATGTGTTGTTGTTGACAGGTGACTGAATGTTGTTGTTGTTGACAGGTGACTGAATGTTGTTGTTGTTGACAGGTGACTGAATGTTGTTGTTGTTGACAGGTGACTGAATGTTGTTGTTGTTGACAGGTGACTGAATGTTGTTGTTGTTGACAGGTGACTGAATGTTGTTGTTGTTGACAGGTGACTGAATGTTGTTGTTGTTGACAGGTGACTGAATGTGTTGTTGTTGACAGGTGACTGAATGTTGTTGTTGTTGACAGGTGACTGAATGTGTTGTTGTTGACAGGTGACTGAATGTTGTTGTTGTTGACAGGTGACTGAATGTGTTGTTGTTGTTGTTGACAAGTGACTGTTGTTGTTTTTGTTGACAGGTGACTGAATGTTGTTGTTGTTGACAGGTGACTGAATGTTGTTGTTGTTGACAGGTGACTGAATGTGTTGTTGTTGTTGACAGGTGACTGAATGTGTTGTTGTTGACAGGTGACTGAATGTTGTTGTTGTTGACAGGTGACTGAATGTTGTTGTTGTTGTTGACAGGTGACTGAATGTGTTGTTGTTGTTGACAGGTGACTGAATGTGTTGTTGTTGTTGACAGGTGACTGAATGTGTTGTTGTTGACAGGTGACTGAATGTGTTGTTGTTGACAGGTGACTGAATGTGTTGTTGTTGTTGACAGGTGACTGAATTTGTTGTTGTTGACAGGTGACTGAATGTTGTTGTTGTTGACAGGTGACTGAATGTTGTTGTTGTTGTTGACAGGTGACTGAATGTGTTGTTGTTGTTGACAGGTGACTGAATGTGTTGTTGTTGACAGGTGACTGAATGTGTTGTTGTTGACAGGTGACTGAATGTGTTGTTGTTGACAGGTGACTGAATGTTGTTGTTGTTGACAGGTGACTGAATGTTGTTGTTGTTGACAGGTGACTGAATGTTGTTGTTGTTGACAGGTGACCGTAGAAGACTCTCAGCTGTCTCACCTCACTCGGGATCGCGTGAAGATTCCTCAGAACCGCCGGCTGCCCACCAGAGGTCACCTTCTGGCTGTGGTCAGTCTCATCTCTGCTCTCCTGACGCGCTTCTTCTGGAGCTTTTGACTCCATCACTTGGTCTTCTTCAGCCCAAATGCAGTGTGGAGGTGCTTGAACATCTCAGCACACTGGATCTAAAGATGAAGACCGTGTGGTGAAAGTCAGAAGCTGCAGAGGGAAGGAACTGCACTTGAGTTGTGATTGTTTTTGTTCTGATCCTCCTCTTCTGGACCCGCTAGGCCTCATCCTCCTCAGACGGGATGCTGACCCTGGATCTGATTCAGGAGGACGAAGCTCCTCCCCACCTCGGACCGGACTGCCCCAGGTCCAAGACCGACGGCGCCCTCTCCGCCGAGGCCTCTGGGAAATCCCAGAGCCTCCCCCGGGAGGTGGTGTGGGAGAAGACGGGCCGGACCCCACAGATGGGGAGGATCCTGACGCCGGCGGAGAAGATCCGCTGCGCCTCCATGGACGAGATCCTGGCCCATTCCGAGGCCACGGGCGCCACCGACGTCGCCTCCGCGGCGGCGTCTGTAGCCCGGCTGCAGGGGTTGATCAGCCAAAAGCTGGAAGAGACGGAGCGGCTGCTGACGGAGGTGCAGGCGGAGGCCAAGGAGCGGGGGAGGGGGAGGGGGAGGGAGTCGACGGAGGCGGGGAGGCTCCTGAAGGAGGCGGAGGTGACGTGGGGTCAGGCCCGGGACGTGTTGGAGGAGGTGAAGGAGCTGAGGGCGTTGTGCCGACAACTGGACTCCTCCTCCCCTCCCTCCACGCTGCGCCAATCTGAACCGGGCCGGTCCAGTCCGGTCCGGTCCGGTACGGTAAAGCCCGGTAGATGAACTTCTGCTTGCTGGACCTCAGATGAAGCTGTTTGTAGCATAAATGGTACTGGACTGATGGGAGAGTTGGACAAACCCAAAATGTGCCAAGGCAGAGGGTCCCAGGGACCTCATGGAGAATCTGGACTGGATGAAGTTGCCGGTACGAACGCAGTGTAAAAATAATTTGAAGGAATATTGATTTAGTTTAAAGACATTCTGAGCTGAACTCTTCTTCCATCTGGACTCAGGACCAGTCTGTGGTTCTGGTTTTGCTCAGGTCCACCTGAACCATTCAGGACCAAGTCATTTGGATTCTCCGCAGCAATGAAGAACTCTTCCTCTTCCTCTTCCTCCTGCCTCTCCTCATGTTTACGCTCATCAAACCACAACTGATTGATTTTTTTACCATTTTACAGCCTTTTAAAATCCAGATTCTGTCGAAAGGAACCAAGCAACTCGCTGTAGTGACTAAAAACTGGATGGAAGGCTGCTTTCCTGCTCAGAGGCACGTTGGCAGGTCAGGTGACCTAAAATAAAATCCCAATAGAACCCAACGGGAGCTTTATTCTTCATGCTGCATCCCTGCAAGGTGAATAGAAGCGAATGAACTGATTTAAACGCGTTTACGGTCAGTTTGTCAGATTCCACAAAGATCTTTTTATTTTTGCTTAAATCCTTTACTTATTTTTGTATAAAACATTCAGACTTTTGTACTTTTACATCCTGCTCGTTTCTGTTACTGTGAAAAAAAAAAGTAACAAATTATTTTCAAACCTCGTCTTTCATGTGAAAAAAATGACTGACTTTTAGGCCAGAAGAGTTGTTGAAATGAGAAGTTTAAATCTTTATACTTCAAATAACTTAAAACATGACTCAAGTTAAATCTTAAATGTTTAAAACCATCCACTCGACGTGTTCATTTAGTTCAGCAATAAAACACACCTTTTATTACTGTTAAAAACTGTATTTGAATTTGAAATGAATGCTGTTGTTCACTGTTCAGGTACGACTTCTAAATCCAATGGTTCTTTATTTTGATGCTAAAGAACACAGAAGTAAAATGATCGGATTGTTGCACTTTATTTGAACTTTTTATAACATTTGTATCAACTGATGAACAACAGAAATGTGCTTCTGAAACGTGCTTCTGGGCTTCCGTACCTCGATGAATTTGCATCGTCTTCCCTCGCTGTGGATCCTGTGTGGCAGCCGCAGGGGATTGTGGGGGATGTAGTCCAACCCGGATGTGAGGTTCATACAAAGATGAATAAAAACCTTGAAAACTGAACCTGGATCAGTGTGATTTTATTGGACTGACTGTGTCTCGTTTGGTGGGCTGCATCCTTATAAGGACGCGGCCTTCTGGTCTACGTGGGCCGGGTCCTCAAAGGCTGAACGTACACACACACACACACACACATATATATATATATATACACACACGGCGCTGAATGCAGTGATGTCGGTTAACGGTTTTCTCCACCAATCGTCGTGGTTTAAACGGAAGTGAAGGGAATGATGAGAGCTGTTTGAGGAAAGGAGCCTCAACGCTTCCTCACTTCAAAATCGCAAATGACTAATTAGCCTCAGAGGGCTTTACAGTGTGAACCCATGTGACATCCTGTCACAAACCGTCACATGGGCACAGGAGGAGCTCTGGAGGAAAGGGCGTCCTATGCATTGTATGCGTCCTATGCATCCTATGCATTGTATGCGTCCTATGCATCCTATGCGCCCTATGCGCCCTATGCATCCTATGCATCCTATGCGTCGTATGCATCGTATGCGTCCTATGCATCGTATGCATCATATGCGTCCTATGCATCCTATGCATTGTATGCGTCCTATGCATCCTATGCGCCCTATGCATCCTATGCGTCGTATGCATCGTATGCGTCCTATGCATCCTATGCGCCCTATGCATCCTATGCATCATATGCATCGTTTGCGTCCTATGCATCCTATGCACGCTATGCATTGTATGCGTCCTATGCATCCTATGCGCCCTATGCATCCTATGCATCCTATGCGTCGTATGCGTCCTATGCATCGTATGCATCATATGCGTCCTATGCATCCTATGCATTGTATGCGTCCTATGCATCCTATGCGCCCTATGCATCCTATGCGTTGTATGCATCGTATGCGTCCTATGCATCCTATGCGCCCTATGCATCCTATGCGTCGTATGCATCGTATGCGTCCTATGCATCGTATGCATCATATGCGTCCTATGCATCCTATGCGTCCTATGCGTCCTATGCATCGTATGCGTCCTATGCGTCCTATGCGTCCTATGCATCCTATGCGTCCTATGCATCCTATGCATCATATGCATCGTTTGCGTCCTATGCATCCTATGCATGCTATGCATTGTATGCGTCCTATGCATCCTATGCGCCCTATGCATCCTATGCATCCTATGCGTCGTATGCATCGTATGCGTCCTATGTGTCCCACTAACAGATCTGTATCCTGACAGAAAACAAAGCGGTACATACCCATGTATGTTGAGATGATCTGCAGCGCTCTCCTGTGGAGAAAAGCTTTCAGGTCTGGAGACAGGATGAAGCTCAGGATCAGGACACCAAACTCCAGCAGAACACCGGAAGTTTCTTCCCTTCAACAGACGCCGCCCCCGCCCCCCCCCCCCAGATGGAGTCCTCACAACATGCAAACACTCTCACACGTGCACTTGATTAATTTCATCTTGTTACCTTTTTTAACTCGTATTCCTCTTTTTAAACTAACCCTTAGCATTATATTCTATTGTATTTGTATCTTATTCCTGCACCATGTGGTCTGCTGTCAGGCACCAACCGCCAAGTCAAATTCCTGTCTGACGTATTTTGGTAATAAACGTGATCCTGATAACGAGGGCGAATTGTTCTCTGCATTTAACCCCTCACAGGAGCACAAGGACCTGAACTTCAAGACCAACATCATCCTCGGTACCTTCATTTCACTGTTGGATGTAATTCAATCCGTCCTGCTGCTGTTGGATTGTGTAAATATACATGACATATAATGTATGTATTGTTCCATTCAAGTCTTCAGATTGATAAGTTGGGTTTTTTTGATCAGTAGAAAATATCAATGAGGTTTTTTCTGCATTGAAAAGACACAACGTTGATATTTTATGATTTTATTGAAAATAAACTCAAAACTACGACAAAAGAAGAAGAAGAAGACCGGAGTAAAAATATAAAATAAACCAATTCAACATTCACACCTACAGAAACCACTATGTACAAAGACCAGGACCCACAGAAACCAGGAGGATCAGAGACCCACAGACCAACAGGTTGGGATGGTTTAAAAATCTTCCCAGAATGCACTGCTGCTACATGGAGCAGAGAGCTGAGGCTCATGGGTAACATAGTTGCTGTTTTGGCGGACGGGTACAAGGGGGCCTGCAGGTTTCTGATCAACAACAAGATGCAGATTAATGTTTGCTTAATACTAAAGAGACTCGAACAGGAAGTAGAACATCGGTCGAAGTACTGAGTACGACAGCAGAAGTACTTCATCTGAGGTCTGATCACACTCTCTGTTTCCTGTCTGTCTGTCTGGGGGGGTCAGAGGTCACTAGAGTGGGGGGGGGGGGGGGGGGGGGTCAGCAACTATTCATCGTCGTCATCGTCACCATCATCCTCTGCATCTCTCTTCCTCTTCTCCCCCTGAACATCTGCACCATCCACATCTGGGAGAAAGAGATTTCCAAAACAAAGTGTCTCTATATCATATTTTCAGATGAACAGATTCTATAGATCCATATTACAATAATGCTTCTAGATCAATGTGTCCAACCAGCATCTCAATCTGAACAAGCTCATCAAACAGGTGAGATCTAATTCAATAATATCTATTTTAGATTCTTTTCAAAAAGTGCTTTAATTTTAATAGAGAAGAAAAATCCAATCCCCAAAACAGAAAATATGAAAACGGAGAAATTAAACAAATGCAAACATTATCATTTTTAATATTTTATGTACAAAATAAAAGCGCTGTTTAGAATCATTTTTAATGGTGTTGCACTTCCTAAAATTATTTTAAACACAAACCTCCGTCTTCTTCTTCTTCTTCCTCTTCCTCCTCCTCCTCTTCTTCTACGTAGTCTCCATCATCTTCCTCATCCTTAGAAGAAAAGAGCACAGTGACATCATGAGGATGAAGAGCACAGTGACATCACGAGGATGAAGAGCACGGTGACATCACGAGGATGAAGAGCACAGTGACATCACGAGGATGAAGAGCACGGTGACATCACGAGGATGAAGAGCACAGTGACTTCAGAGACAACTCACCTGGATTCCGTCCTTCATCAGGTACGACAGGCCGACCTCCTCCTCTCCCTCAGAGCTGTCAGCATCTTCCTCTTCCTCATCATCATCATCATCATCGACTCCATGTGGACCAGCGACATCATCGTCATCTGAAACCAAACACAACATCCATCATCAAAGGCCTCTGATGCCTTCACAGTAATCGGTAAAACGCAGTGTTGGTGAGGAACGTTACCAAAAAAACAAAAACAAATATCAAACAATAAATTCTACAAAAAAGTAAATAGATGATTAATATTATTTTTATCCAATTTTCTTTAAGAATTTTAGAAAAGAGGGAAAACCAACTGAATCATTTGAAAATGAAAATAGTGAATAAAACTCAATGTTTAATATGAGGGGGCTCCGTCCCCAGCTGTAATCAAAGTTCAGATGGCTGCATGAACTTCAGTATCTGTAGGTCCAAAATAATATTAATGTATTTGTTCAAAAAAAAGCTGGTTTATAGATAAATATACCAGCATCGTATTTGTTGTACCGTATTGAATTCTGTTAAAAGTATATTTACGGCAGGTATCCCGACCGTGATGATATCACATGACCAACCGACGTAATGCAATAACCCTTCTGTCTGCTGTGCAGGACCAGTGGTAAACCAGAGGTTCTACTGAGAGACCGGTTACCGGTGTCAGCCTCCGAGTCCGGCACCTCGTTGTCCTCCTGGTCGTACCCGTCCAGGAAGGTCAGCTGAGGAAGCAGCTCGAAGACGGCGTCCGTGTAGTCGTCCAGCGTGGAAACCTCACAGCTGTACAGGTACAGACTCTTCAGGTTCTTCAAGTTCTTCTGCAGAACCCAGACGACAAAAACTTCTAAAGACAAAGCCCGATGGAGAACACACGGTGCCTTTAGGCTCCACTCAGTAACAGTGGAAGAAAGCTACATCATTATGCTGTGTGATGCCTTCTGGGTCCACAGTAATGTTTTGTGACAGCGGTTGATCAGACGGACAGACTGAGTGTCACATGACGTCACGTGACGTCAGAGGAACTCACCAGCGGCTCAATGCTGCTCAGCTCTTTGATCTTGTTCCCGCTCAGGTTCAGGTACGCCACGTTGGGACATTTCTCTGCCACTGCGTCCAGATTTCCTGTGATGGTGTTGTCACTCACTTCCAGCTAAACACACACACACACACATTAATCATCGACTCGTTGTGCACCACGTCGACGTGAGGAACCTAAGGAGCCTCCAGCAGCTCTTCTGCTGATTACTCGTCATCCAGCTGACCAAGCTAGCGTTAGCGTGCTAATAACAGCAGTGAAGTGTGTTGTACTTTTTAATGCTGTCATATACGGTAGTGTAGTGCACATCTACTGTAGGTTTTATGGTAGTTGATGCCTGTAAAGGGAGACACACAGTGATCCAACTAAGAAGCCTCTAATGCATTTATTTACTAATGCTATTTTAAATCCATCTCAAAGAACTTGGTTATTTTTTAGCTTTATTTAGATGTGATGTATACATCTACTACAAGGATAGTAATCATTTTAATGAATAAGCTTTAAGTGAACATGGGGGTGTGTATCTGAGTGTGTGTCTGTGAGTGTAGAGAACAAGTTCTGACGTTTAAACAAATCCTGTTCAATTTTCTGATTTGTATCTTTCTTTATTTTTTATAAATTATTATTATGTTCAAGGAGCTTCCTGTACTGAAGTATTTTTGCAATGTGAACTTGGAGTTGTGTTTTAGAAGAAAGGGTTGGAAATAAAGCTTTTTAATGCTGTTTTTTATCTGATTCACGAAAGTCAAGCTACGGGGAGACACCAAATACAACCACAGGCAGCGTTTGCATTGTGCGAACAGGAAGTGCGGCACCGACCTTGCGAAGCTTGGGCAGCGAGGGCAGCTTGGCGAGTGACGAGAGGCCCGCGTTCACCATGCTGAGGACCTCCAGCGCCACATACTCCTCCGACAGACCCTCCACCTCTCCGTCACTGGAGCGACAGTTATCCACCACCAGCTCCGCCACCTGAACAACAACAACAACAGGTCATGTGACCACACCTCCACGTCATCCAGCAGGAAATACTGTTCTTTAAAACCTGCTCTTTAATGTGAAAAATTAATTCAGAAATGAACACATTAAAACCAGATCTGGTTAGAAAAAAAGTTCACCGTAGACGTGTCAAACCAGGGCAACATTTATATGTTATAATAAAGAATATGTTTGATATTTGTAAAAACGTTTATTTTTACTAAAAGGGACAAAAACTCCTTGATGAACTACCCTTGTGCGCAGTGTTGCCAACTTAGCAACAATGTTGCTAGATTTAGCATCATTTTGATTACCCTGGCAACTTTTTTGGAAACAACGCCTAGCAACAAATTTATCTATTTAAAAAGATATGTATTTGGCACTTTTCACACAGTTTTACACAAAACGTCACGTAGCAACTTTTAGCAAAAAATCGACGCGCCTCTAGTCATGGATATATAAGCTGTGTCTCAAAGTCGTTAGGCTGCGTCCTAAAGGACGCTAGGCTGCATACGTCACTTCCTAGCTGCTAATTTCCTGTCTCGTTCCGTCGGCTCCTCTGAACACGCAGCCCCCCAGGAGTTTTTTTTTAACTTTTAAAAGTAATCGAATTCGCTCAAATATCTACTGGTATAAATGTTATAATATATGACATCACATTTTAGTTTAGAAAATCGCTTAAGTCACGTGACGTTGGTAACCGGTGTCGTGTGTTTACATTCACCTAAGAAGTTAGAACCCCCCCCCCCCCCCCTCCCCATAAAGCCCCTGACCTGAACCCCCCTGGGTCCATGTAGCTCAGCAGGTTGCTAAGCGACGGGAGCACTGATGCAAGCCGGAAGTCCCCCGTAGGACAGACGGTACCATCTCAGTGACCTTTCGGCTCAGCCTGTGTGGTTGTTGGAGGACCAGAAGGTTACGAAGGCTGGATGCAGCCTTACGACACTGCTACAGCTACATAAAGGCCTCTAGCAACTTCCCCGGAACACGTGTCAGCAACACTGCGCGTGCGTGGAAGAGGGACAGACACGCGCAGCAGCTGCGTGCGCGCGCATCTACCCAGCGACGAACTTCTGTCGGTCGGATCCTCTTACGTTTAACGATCTCGTTTTTAACCACTTATCTTTAACTAAGGAAAGAGGGAGAACGTGGTTTATCGGCCCTTCAGAAAAAAAACAGTTCGACCATGGATTGCCGCTTAATTCAACCCATAAAAACACGGCGAGTCCCATAGGGGCCATTATCGAAATATAATCAAATACAAGTAATACTACGGTTTGAGTCAGGATGAACCGAATGGACCAGCAGGACCGGAAGAATAGTAAAAACTGTTAAAATGGTGCCGGTGCAGAGCATCACTCTGGCCTGAAACAAAGTAAATGTAGAACTAAGATATTTGAGAATTATAGGCCAAACCCGGTGTAACACTGAAGGTTAAAATGGCAGCCAGCTCGACGGCGCGGGGAACCGGGAGTGCTTCAAATTAACGTGACGGAGGCCAGGATTTTAACCAACGGACAAGCGTTATGCCGAAGTTATAACATGTAATTCGTTAGAAGTCTCAAGTCGTGTATCGTTAGTTTTTGCCAAGACAAGAAGACCGTCTTAAAAGGACTGGTTTTCTCAATGAGGTCCGATCTTTTAGACGTCAGTGATGACAGCGGGAGCCTCTCAACGCGGATTGGTCTTCGCCCCACAGCGTCATGACAATTTTCACCGAGTTGAAGACGTTCCAACTTACGCGAATAAGGCAAATGATGTGAATTCGCGCCGCGCAACGTTAGCCGTTAGCTCGTACGCTAGCTGAAGGAGGGGGAGTGTCCTCCATGATGGATACGGGGAAGTTGTTTCTTGTTCAGAATGTCGGAAATAGAACGCCGTCACTGTGGCTGCGTCCTCCTCCACCTCCACGGAGCGTGAGCGGTTCGATAGTAACAGAGTTGTAACGTTAGTCCACTCACCTCCGCTGGGTTCCTGTTCCTCAGCTCCAGGCTGATCCTCTTCTTCATCTCCATGTTGGAGCCCGAACAGGGAATTAAAAAACGTCAATAACAAAGGAAACAGAAAATTAAAAGTCTGCGTCTTCTTCCAGTAGATATCAGAAAAAATCTAAACGGCCATGTTCCCTGGCGCCCGACCTCCGCACCGGGACCACGCCCCCTTTAGAAAACGAATTTTCATACATCTGCTCACACTGCTCTGCCATTGGTTTGATGCTGAGCCAGTCATTATGCCCCTCCCCCTACAGCTCATTATCCACGAGTCTTCTCAGCCATTGTTCATAACCACCAGAGTGTTGCTTCCTTGTAACCAATGAGAAGGCGAGGATGGAACATTTAAACTTTACACACACCCACTCTTTTTCCTCATTCGCGCCAAATTATACTGACGCCTTCAGTTCATAAACAAGTAACGTTACACATTTAGTACCTGTTGTATAGTTAGCTAATAGTTGTGGTATAATGAGTATTGATAGGTGTACAAGTAGTGAATATGTATTACTGCGGGTAGTGACTTAGTTGTAGTACAATGAGTAGTGATTCTAGTACCAGTAATATAGTTGTAGTACTGCAGGTAGTAGGGTAGTAGTTGTAGTACAATGAGAAGAGATACTTGAACCAGTAGTGTAGTACTGCAGGTAGTGACTAGTAGTTGTTGTACATTGAGTAGGGATACTTGTACCAGTAGTGTAGTAATGCAGGTAGTGACTAGTAGTTGTTGTACAATGAGTAAGGCAGGCCCTTTTGGAGGTCCATCTCAAAATAGAGCTGAATAGATGGTCCAAATATATTTTAATTTCACTTGAACCAAGTGAAGTCACCACTTGAATCACATAAATAGCATTCAAACCTGTGTCCTCAAGTGTCCTTGATGATAAGAGCTGTTTCAATTCTTCCTCCATTAGCCCCTTTAGCATAGGAAATGGGCTTCAATGGTTCCTTGAAGGGCATAGAGAAAGATGATTCCTTGGTTAATTTCTTCATTATAGAAAATGGATGAGTAAGAAAGCGCAGCTTGACTTAGTGTGATCTTAATCATTTGCACGTTTGCTGATCTGAGAAGGAGGAGCTCAGTGGATCCAGGTGCACACAGCTGGGATCAGTCCACGGCTTTCTGAAGTAGACCACGGTGTCCATCACAGATTTACTGATGCAGAAATGGAGAAGACGCTGCATGGAGCATATTTCTCACCCGCTGAACAGCTACTGATCAAATATATGAGGAGGTGAAGCTTAAATTATGCAATATGCAAAAAAAGGAATATGGCAGCTGTAATTAAAAAGAGAAAAACTGACTAGGAATGTTGTACAAGTAGAGTGTCTTTGAGTAGCCTACCATGTACATATAAATAAAATGTATTATTTACCCCATACTTTGCCATATAGAGGGAACGTTCCTCTGGAAATTGACTCATTTAAAACTGTTATTCACAATGTGAGGAAATGTTTTATAACCATATGCACAAATCTCTCTAAGTTGTGTCAGATTCTAAATATCTTTAATGATCATACAGAACAAACATGACTCAAGTAAAGATAAAATACAAAAACATTTTGCAGGGTGGTAAGTTTGCAAATGGTGTGTAGAAATGACTTACAAGATGCCTGCTCATTTTTGATCTAAACCTTTATTGAAAATCTATAATTCATGTTATCTGCAATCTTGTGGAAATCCTCTTTGATGTACCACATTCTTCTGTGGCCATGAAGGTAATAAAGATGTGAGCTAAGGACTTCAGTGCCAAACACGCCCTTCTGACAGTACGGCAAATTGTGTCTTTATTTACAGGTTCGTCATATAAGAAGCTCAGTGCCATGCAGAGCATCTGTGGGATGGTGAGAGCTTCATGCTGGTCCATCTAAACACCTTCTCACGTCTGAGAGCACGTCTCAGTGTCAGAGCTTCTTCATCCAACACGTGGTTCAGAAATGGGCATCATGTTGCAGGAAGAAACAGGCGAATTGACTTTAGAAATCGCCCTCATCTGTTAAACCCGTTTGTTTGGGATCAGATCAGCTGATTTAACACATGAGACTGCAGGATTAATCTTAGCCTGGCTCTTAGCTGCAAAGAATAAATCGCTCCTTGGCCGGGTTTAATTCAACCTGCTTTCGTGCAACCAAGTCAGAGGTAAGTTCCTCCAGGATAACCTGAATATCCCGACATAATCTCTTATCCGGGTTTCGTGCAGTAGCCCCCTGGTGAATGATCCAATACAGCATGATGTTTATTTAGTAAATGATAGTCCAATTAGAGTCAAACAAACCATAAAGCAGGGGATGGCAGGGCGCTGAGGGCGGGCGACAGTGATTGACAGGTCTCTTCCAGAGACTACATATTCTCTACCTATTCCTGTCCAGATGTGTGAAATTGCACTTTTTTGTTATCCTGGGTGTGTTTCCTTATTGTTGAAATGCACTTATTGTTAGTCGGTTTGGATTAAAGCGTCACCTAAATGACATGTAATGTAACACTGATTGGAAAAACAAGATGGCAATGCCAAGAACCATAACCCACATAAGCCTTTAGAAACTAAACTGTCCAGGAATTGAACCTATCGAACGGTCTGAGTCACCTTGGATACAACTTTTCAGAAATCTGGAAGTGAAGTACAAAACAATTAATAATGAGCTTTCCAAAAGGAGAAAACTGACCCTTCTAATGTGCAAAATTGGATGCTGGTAACCATGGGAACTCATTTGACAGGAAAGATGCAATACTGCGGTGATCTGATTGTCTGAAGGTGTTCTGATCCCCCTGACAGGTTTGCAACGTCTCCCGAACAAAGTTCTGTGCTGATTGGTCGTACTGTGAACTAAGCCCCGCCCACCCGAAGCCCACAGAGGAAGCACGGCCGTGTCAGACAACGTGGTCTCGTGGCAGCAGCGTGTGTAGCACCTGGTCGAGCAGCTGCAGCGCTTGATGCAAGTGGACCTCCAGCCAGCAGGGTGTGTCCTTGATGCTCTGACGCGGGTAGTCGCACCCCCAACCTTTGACGAAGCTCATGCGCACAGTGCACAACTGCCGCAGGTCGTCCACGCTGAGGCCTGCTGAGGAACACACACCTGGAGGGAGACAGGAAGTCACAGCTTTACTCAGAATACTTGGGTCTCAAGAGGAGGAACCAACACAGACAGACAGGAGACAAGGACTTGTTTAAAGAGTCCAAATACAGGTTAGGCAGGGCCATAAGAGACGCCAAAGGACTGTACTTGGAGATGTTCCAACAGCAGTTCTCTGTCTGGAAAGGCCTCAGAAAGATTTCCACTACGAGCCCAAAGCCCCCCCACTTCATGAAGAACCTCCGCGAGGCCAACAGGCTGAACGATGTCTACTGCCGCTTTGACACACAAAGGAGCAGTCCTGAACTCATCCACAGCCTTCACACCCTCCAGTCCCCCCGTCCCACCACAGGGCCCATGCCCCCCCCCCCATCAATCCCCCACATCCTCTATCACATGGACGCCTCTCTCTATTCTCTCTCCACCCTGAACTATTGTGCTGATACGCTGTCTCCGGCGTATACCAACGTCTTTAACATCTCACTGGAGACCTGCTTCAAGGCCTCCACCCTCATCCCCGTCGCCCTGACCTCTGTGGCCATGAAGTCTTTTGAACGGCTAGCCCTGTCCCACCTGAAGACCTTCCTGGACCCCCTGCAGTTCGCCTACAGAGCCAACAGCTGACGTCAGCAGTTGGTCTCTTGAACCAAGTCCGTATCCCCCATTGACCAAAATAGTCCATCCCGGGAACACTTGCAGAGTGGTTTCTCTCACCATGGAAACATATGGTCATGCATGCGTGTTTTAACGTATTTCTCTGTTTATATTGTTAATTCTTGCTTGTATTACTTTATCGTATTTTACTTTATCTTCTTTTATTCTTATATTGCAAATTTCTCTATGTGTAACATATGTGGCCATAAATGGCTTCTGATTCTGATACTCACTGACTGCAGGGGCGATCCCACCCACGCCGTTCGGCCCCGAAATCGCACCAACAACCGCTGTCACCTGCTGCTGCATCTGCCTGTGACACTGCCTCAGGTCAAAGACCTGAAGAGACAGACAGGTGAGAACCAGACAGGATGGACAGAAAGACAGGTGAGGGACAGACAGATTATAGACTCAATTATGAGATATAAATAGTACGTATAGACTAAATGACGTTGCTAATACACTAAGCTGTTTGCATACTAGTAAGCTAACTAGCAGACGGCTGGCTAACTAGCTAATTACAACATACAACATATCTGCATAATGCAGTAAATCGTCTGCATATAGACTCACCTTGATGTAAGCTCCGGGGTAGATCTTATGGACCCCGTCTCCCGGAGCTCGGCCCGCCTCGCGGTCCAAGTACAAACTCTGGACGAACAGTGAGTGGTCGCTAAGGCAACGCATCCAGATGTCTCCCTCCCGGCGACATTCCAGCTGCACCCCCCGACCAATGTGAAGCCTGCGGGTAAACAAGGTGTAGAAGAAGAAGAAGGAGGCGTGTGAGACATTGCGCCTCCTCACAGCGCTGATGCCGACGCTGGAGGGGACGGGTCACCTGGCCTGGTGGCTGGAGGCGGTGCGGTGGACATTACTCAGCTGTCCCAAACAGAAACGGTCTCCCCCTGAAGGATCCACGTAGCCGTCCACGGTGACCAGAGCACAGCTGGACTGGACCTTAAACATCTCCCCGACCTGCACATCCAACTCAAAGTACGAGATGGAGCACCAGAACTCTGGACCTGGGACACGACAGAGACAAAGGGAGACAGTGGGGAGACTTCTGTTAATTAAAGGCATTATGGTAAGGTTTTTAAAATCGGGGATGTTTAACTATTTTTAGACATTTATTAACGGACGGATCTTCTATAGGACGTTTTAAAAAAGTGAGCATTTATATATTGGGTTTTTATTTTTATATAGTCACAGTTTAGTTTATTTCCTGTTTTATTGTGTATAATAATGTTCTTGACCTTTTCCTCTGTGACCTCACTAGGCTGAACAGATCCAGGCCTCAGGCCTACTTGCCCCCGATATACCTTTCCTTTTGAGGTAAGTTATTCCCGACTGGACGCCGCAACATATTCAGAATTTTTCTTTTGAACTCAAATTGTTTTTAAATGTCCCGACTTTAAAATGTCTTTTGAAAAAGCACAATTTTCTTTAAAGTAGGACGTTTTAAAAGTAAGAGAAATTGGACAGTTGGACAGAGTTGGTACCGGGGTGGTTGGACACCGCCTGTGGATACGAGGAAGAACTGTGGTGCTGTGACCCTGCAGGAACAAACATACATACTCAGTATACTTAATACCACTCAACATTAAAATACTACTACTGCAGTCTTCGGGTTATTTATCATGATGTCATACACAAGTGACTGTTAGGGGCGTGTTGATGATGATCTAATGGAGGCTGGTGGTGGCTCCGCCCTTTCCGTCCTGTAGGGCTGTAGGGGGCGGAGTTGTTACCTGGCCAGGTGGCTGCAGAGACACAGGTCGAAGGTCAATATCCGTCTCATAGTACTGACATTGCTGTGGTATAAGTACTACAACTAATGCTGTAGCTACTGCCACTGTAATAGCTACTACTTCTGCTGCTACTGTAAATATTCTAATTCCACTACAACTACTAGTAATAGCTATGTCCCTACTACTTCTACTCCATTAATACAACTATTGTAACGCACCTACTTCTTGTATTAACGGTTACTACTACTCATGTGTTGCCAGCTGTACTTATAGTTTTTACCTGTGTTGTACTTCAGTACAGGTGTGTGCACAGGTGTGTCTTCTTTACCACTTTTGGGGGGGCCGCTGTAGTCGGGCTGCGGTGGCGCGGTGGGATTGTGAGGGCTGAGTTGGGGGGGGTGAGAGGGGGATGCATGGCCTTCATGGTTTTGGGGGGGGGCGGTCTGAAGTAGCCCGGGGCCATCGCTACAGACCCCCCCTCTGCCCCTCCCACAACCGACAGCCGACATGGAGCTGCTGCCTGTAAGACACGGCGCAGGACAATAGACAACGAACGCGCACCTGAATACAGAGGTGGGTTCAGTGATATATGCTCATTTAAAACATATTTATTACCTTTCATTTAAATACATTTTTTTCCGTTTTTTTTAAATTATTATACCATTTTTAATTGGTATTGAATTCAAAGATAGATGGGTTTACTCTAGGACATTTCAAGAAGAAGGTCTGACAGCGGGGGGGTGAAGAGGTTGCGCACGTCATTCAGGACAGGAAGTGCAGAGCGACACGTGCTTCCACGTCACCAGAAACGGCTCCGATGACACCAGGAAAGTCGACGAGATGGCAACTAATTTGGACTGAAAGGACCAGGAGTTGGATGGAAATGACGACGCCGTAAAGATCTCAGCACCGATTGGCTCGTCGGGTCAAAAGTGTTTTATTGCGAAGATCACGACATCACCTTTTCTCCTCGTCTCACTGCAATCGCAGAAACGCTGCCACTTCATGTCGGAATCAGAAAGTTTGTCTCCTGGGTCATCTTTGTAATTAGCTTTTAAGACAATATTGGCTTCCACCGGAAAGGGGCGGGACTTATCCTCAACTGACCTGAAGGAGAGAGGGGCATGCTGGGATACATGCTGAGAGGGCGGGGCTGGCTGTATGGGTCAGATTGAGGGGGCGAGTCCTGCATGAACTCCTCCTTTATCAGAGACGTTGGACCTGAAGAAGGACACAGGCGAGACAGGGTCGACCAATGAGCTGCGGACGCCTCCTGTCCTCGTGAATATTAATGAGCGGCAGGCTCACCTGCGGCGGCGGGGGACGCCACTCTCTCGTAGTGGTACGGGTTCACACACACGCTGTCGTACTTTAGGTCGAAGGCAAACTGACAGAAGGTCACATGTTTCAGCTCGTTCTTATGGAGGTCCGGCCATCGCCACAGACGGGCATAGATCACATGGGGGAAGCCTTTCCTACCCGCCACCTACCCGCAGACACGGAGAGAGACAGACAGGTGAGTGATAGACAGGCAGGGATCACATGGAACACACACACAAACACACTTACCCACACACACTCACACACAGACAGACATTGAGGGGCAGACACACACAGGAATAACAACAAATCCTCCTGGAGACCAAACATATGATGTTCTTTGATAAAAACTGAAGGACAGAAGACAACTACAACTCCCAGGATGCATTTTTGTGGTTAGCACGATGAGAAACACCTTCCTGGGTGGAGTCTGCATGTTCTCCCCGTGACAAAATCGTGCTCGGAGGGTTAGTGGTGACTGTGTGGTGGTTGTGTGTCTCGATATGACTGCAGACCAGTCCAGGGTGGACCCGCCTCTCCTGACGTGGGCCGGGGACCTTCTAAAGATAGTGGTGTAGAACATGATCGACTACCTCAACAGACCGTTGTGTACCTGTATGCGTTGCTGAGACTACGTTGGACGTCCTACCTGCAGCCGCCCGTCCAGCGTCCTCTGGATGGTCACGCATTTGCTCGGGTGGAGGCCGTTGGTGGTGACGGCGGTGATGAGGGAGTCCAGCTCCTCCCTCTTCTCCTTCAGCTTCTTCACCAGGCTCTCGATGGCGCGCTTGGCGAAGCCCTCGTTGTCGCCTCCCTGCCGATGGAACATCAGGCTGTGAACGATGCTGAGGCAGGCGTCAGCGCTGCTGGGGGCGGGGCTAAGCACAGACATGGTCACCTGATCAACAAAGACAGCAATGAGGGACATGACATTTGGGGTCCTGTACTACAATAATACTCCTAAACATGACCCTAGCACTATATACACTAATATATGTAATGTATAATGTAACTAATGTAATAGTACAGGGAGTGTATATATCAGACAGAGACACAGAGAGACACAGAGAGCGATGGACAGACCCAGAGAGACAGACAAAGACAGTGAGACGGACGCATTAACAGAATTCAGACAGACAGGTCGTCTCCGGCTCGACTCACCGGGTTGTGATCTGCTGCATGTGACGAGATGCGCCGCGTGTCTGCGTGTCTTCTGTGGGATCCAGACTGCCTGAGAGACAGAGTGTGTGAGTGTGTGTGTGTGTGTGTGTGTGTGGGGGGGGGACCAGACAGCCAGACATAACAGGAAGTCAGGCGGCTTCGACGTTCTCTCTTGGATTATGTGTATTTAAAGCATTAGCAATGTCAACAACAAAAGTACAAATATGGCGATAAATACTATCATCATCATATATATATATACATATATATAAATACTATTTTCAGTGTATATATATGTTTGTATAAAAGCAGTAAAGAGCAGTATAAATCAATGCATCAGGGTTTGGTTCCCGTTGTCCGAGGTGTTTGAGGCTCTCAGACACATTGAGTCTTAAACGAACCCTTCATTACCCACAGGTCAACTTCACAGTATTCTAAGTAATGTTGGTTCATGTATATTCAAATGTTACTTATAAGCTTCTAAATGTGCAAATTAGTACAAATTAGATGGAAAAACATTTATAAAATAAATTAAACGAAAAGAGCTACTTTCTGAATCTGGAAACCGAAAATAAATCACCAGATAAGAAATAATATAATTTAAGTACATAAATAAATAATTGAAGTAAATCTTCTATGCCCATTGACCTTCATTAAACAAGTAACACGAGTATTAAATAGACTGAAGCTGAAAACGTGACCAACGGGGATCTAAACACAAACTATTTGACACCTTTTCCAACATAACTCGGCAGTTGCTGTTACCACTACAACGCACGTGACATCCCGCTAACTAGGTGTTGCCAGACAAGAAACGTGACGTCACGCTAGCTAGCGGTTGTCATATAACGCACATGACGTCACGCCAGCTAGCTGTTGCCAGACAAGAAACGTGACGTCCCGCTAACTAGCATTAGCTGCAGCTGCTCCCAGCTTAGCGCCAGGTGAGTTCTCATCGCCTCGTTGTGGACATTTAAGGTGAGCTTTGTCCCTTGTGCCCGTGAGTTACAGCCATGGATGTATCTAACCGTACGGCTAACCGTAATCTAAGTTTTAATATTTAACGTTAGTTATTGATAGATTGCTGTATGGATTTCGGCGGACTTAATGGAATTAACCAGAGTTTAATTTGGCACCTGTCGAGCTACGCGTCTTTAAAGCTCAAGCTAAGGCCGCTAACGTTAGCTCGAAAGGATGTTGCTAGCAACGAGCGCAACTTAATGATGATAATGATTAGTGATTATAAAACACGGCATAGACCAAAGGTTCACACTTCTGGGCTCGTTGAGGTATTTTCTCAAATTCGGCTGTTATTATTCACAATAAACGCACGTTTTACTTGAAGGAGGTCAAAGGGCAGGGCGTAGGCTCGCTCCAGGCTCGCGGGAACTGCTCGTGTTCGTCGCGGGCGGTCAGCGCGTGCGTGTGTTTATTAGTCCGCGCGTGCAGGTGTTTATTAGTCAGCGCGTGCGGGTCTTTATTAGTGACCCGCGCGGGTCTTTATTAGTCAGCACGTGCTGGTGTTTATTAGTCAGCGTGTGCAGGTGTTTATTAGTCAGCGCGTGCAGGTGTTTATTAGTCAGCGCGTGCAGGTGTTTATTAGTCAGCATGTGCACGTGTTTATTAGTCAGCGTGTGCACGTGTTTATTAAGGATGAGTCGGGGAGACCAGCAGCCGACGGATTCCAAAGCGAGCTCGTTTTTCCCGAGAAGTACGTCCACAGTGTCTCTGGACGAGCGGTGAGTCTGCTGCATCACAACAGAACTTCATGTGTATCTTTCATTCACGGCTTCATTAATTCATTCTTGTGGGTCCAAAAGACAGAACCGGATGAAATAATGGAACCCAGTATTGTGTTGTCTCACTCCCGTCTACCTGTAGCTTCTCTCAGGTGTTGGTAGACCAGCGGAGCCTCTCTAGAGGTGTTACCTTTGACCCTGCCATGCTGCAGCAGCAGGAGGGGTGTGTGTCCCCACGTGTGGTGCTGCTGGTGGAGACAGAGAGGTCATGGCCGCTCTGCCTGCCGGTGAGTCACAGAGCTGTAGATGTGGGAGGGGATTCCTCCAGGTGTGCACACCTCCTACCTGGCTAACGCTCTGATCTGCGCCCTGACCCGCCTGTGGGGCAGCGCTCCAGGAGGAGCAGCGTCTGGACTCGACTCGGCTGGCGGCAGAGCACGTCCAGACCTCCGGGCTTCTGGAGCTTCATGAACAAGTACAGGTGGACAAGGAGCTCCGCCTCCACTTGCAGACGTGTGTACCGGGTGGTAGTTTCCTCTTTCCCTCCTTCATCTCTATCTGTACCTCCTTGTTCCCTCCTTCATCTCTATCTGTACCTCCTTGTTCCCTCCTTCATCTCTATCTGTACCTCCTTGTTCCCTCCTTCATCTCTATCTCTACCTCCTTGTTCCCTCCTTCATCTGTATCTCTACCTCCTTGTTCCCTCCTTCATCTGTATCTCTACCTCCTTGTTCCCTCCTTCATCTGTATCTCTACCTCCTTGTTCCCTCCTTCATCTGTATCTCTACCTCCTTGTTCCCTCCTTCATCTGTATCTCTACCTCCTTGTTCCCTCCTTCATCTCTATCTCTACCTCCTTGTTCCCTCCTTCATCTGTATCTCTACCTCCTTGTTCCCTCCTTCATCTGTATCTCTACCTCCTTGTTCCCTCCTTCATCTGTATCTCTACCTCCTTGTTCCCTCCTTCATCTGTATCTCTACCTCCTTGTTCCCTCCTTCATCTGTATCTCTACCTCCTTGTTCCCTCCTGTTCAGGACCAGGAAACCTTCACAGACCACTCGGGAAGCGTCGCCTCGTGAGGATGAAAAAGGTCAGCAAAATGATCGGTAAGTGGATGAATGCTTACCTAACGTACTTAATACTGTCCCACCTGTGCTCTCACCTGTGGGTTGTCTCACTGCGCTCTGAAGGTCTTTGTCTTCATGACATCAGGTATGGGACACAAACATGCTTAACACCTGATTCGTGTACCTTTTTACAGGACGAACACACCTGCAGAGGGGCGGGGTCACTTCCTCTGGGAGGCGGTGCGTGGGCAAAGGCCGCATTCCGACGAAGCGTCAGCTGGACGCACAGCTGGACGAGTACATGGCCAAGACCAAGAGCCGGTTGGACGCACAGCTGGACGAGTACATGTCCATGACCAAGAGCCGCCTGGACGCTCAGTTGGACGAGTACATGTCCATGACGGGCCCCGCGCTCTGGGACTGAGGGACTGGGGCGGGTTTCCTACTAGTTGTCTTTAGTGTTGATTTGGATCTGGAGAGCTTAGGTTTGTCCCCCAGGTGGTGTTTTACCTGGTTTGTTTTTGTTAAGTGACCTCTCTACGTTGGAGCTTTCTCCCTTTTGTGACTGAGGCGCCTCTTTTGTGCCCAGAATTTAAAGTTTAATATTTTAATAAAAAACGTTCTCTAATGAGTCCACTTTGTTTACTTCAGGTGTTTAAGTCCATCGTTCCACTTTTGTCCTGCAATACCGATCCAGGGCCCCGTTCCTCGTACGTGGTTCAGCTAAGTCGATCAAATGTCCCACGATCAGCTCAAATTGAGATGATCGACATCAAGGATTTATTTAACACAACGGCAAATAAACTTAAAGGAAGATGAGCAGATGATTAAAAAGCTTATGTATCATATGTGTGTGTGTAGATGACCATATAGAACTATGAGTTTTATGTGTGAATCAGTGTATTTCTATTATTCATAATCTGACATGTGATCAAATGAAGCAGTGAAACGAGGAACATCCAGAAGTTTATTAAGAGACAAATAAACCAACAGAACTTTAGGGAGAGCACGACATGCAGCGGCTTTCCAGATGTTCTCTGCATCGCATCGTGGACACACATGGACAGTATGAGAGACAGTGTGAGACATGAGACAGTATGAGACATGAGACAGTGTGTGAGACAGTGGACTGCAGCATGTGGTCTTCAACACGTAACGGGACAATCTTGTAAATAAATGCTACTTGTCTTCAGCGTCGAAGCCGTTCATACAGGAAGTGATGTCATGACGGGTCTTTGTGATGTCATAGATCCTATAAGACGTTAATCTAACTGATGTCGCTCCTTCATCAATGAGGAAGACAGCGGTGAAGTCATCCAGCAGCCAGAGCAGGTCCAGGTTGTCCCATGCGTTGCTATGGTGATTTAGACAAACCGAAACGCCGGATCTACGTCCTCTCACCCTGAAAAGGATCAAAGGGCCCTGATCAATACTCACGTTTTCTTTCATTCTGTGTTTTAGTTCAATTTTTTAGACTTTACAAATTAATGAGTATCTGGGGTCCAGTTCAAGGAGAATCAACAATGATATTTTCTTTATTGATCCATCAAGCCAGGGGCAGATGAGACAACACGAGTCATTAATCAATATCAAATCAGCAGAATGACATTGATTATTTAATGTAAACACTTGAAATGTTGTCATGGTTACATCAGGTGATCAGCAGAGATGATTTCTGTCAACCAATCACACGCGCTGAAGGAATTTAATAAGACAGGAAGAGATGTCAGCAGTTTATTGATCAGTTATTGGGTGATCAGAGGCCTGTAGGAGAAGACAAGAGGAGATACAGGAGGAAACCATAGGAGGAGGAGACAGGAGACGGTCATTGATGTTTCACATGTTGGGAAAACAACACAGAGACGCTAGGTGTTGTGGGTAAACCGATGTTTAGGGATCAGGATGGTGAAGTGTCATGGATCTACCTTTCCCAGTGAACAGACCTCTCACCTGTGTGCCGGTGGTTATTGGCTCCGCCCCATCAGTTCCACATCTGATAGACGGCCAATCCCAGGAGGAGCAGCGGGCTCACACAACTGACTCTGGAGGCCTGACGGGGGTCAGAGGTCACGGGTCATGACATCACACGCAGAGAACAAGCTGCACTCAACGTCAGCGGTGGAACGAATGTGGCAGGCTTTTATTTTGGGGTTGGACTTCCTGTCGCCCTGAGGGGCCTCGGGACTCATAACACTGCTCACTTTATTCCGTTAACAAACGGGGACCATTCAGACGATGACTCACTGTCAGGTCAAAGGTCACACATGTTGAATCCCTGCTTGTTCTTTGTTCAAATCCAACATGGATGGTTGTTGATAGTACAAACAGTACTTAAATAATGCAGGATTAATACTGCAATAAAGAACTTGCAAACCTTTAAAGTACTATGCTTGTTGTGTTTATCAAATGTGAAAAGGTCTGTTTACGTCTATTTGAATTCCAGTTTGTAACAGAACAAAGTCCAAGAGGGCTGAATAAAGCTCTGTATATAATAGAACCATATTGAATACAAAATAGTATATTATACCTTAAATATACACTCACCGGCCACTTTATTAGGTACACCTGTCCAACTGCTCGTTAACACTTAATTTCTAAGCAGCCAATCACATGGCGGCAACTCAGTGCATTTAGGCATGTAGACATTGTCAAGACAATCTCCTGCAGTTCAAAGCGAGCATCAGTATGGGGAAGAAAGGTGATTTGAGTGACTTTGAACGTGGCATGATTGTTGGTGCCAGAAGGGCTGGTCTGAGTATTTCAGAAACTGCTAATCTACTGGGATTTTCACGCACAACCATCTCTAGGGTTTACAGAGAATGGTCCGAAAAAGAAAAAACATCCAGTGAGCGGCAGTTCTGTGGGCGGAAATGCCTCGTTGATGCCAGAGGTCAGAGGAGAATGGCCAGACTGGTTCGAGCTGATAGAAGGGCAACAGTGACTCAAATAACCACCCGTTACAACCAAGGTGGGCATAAGAGCATCTCTGAACGCACAGTACGTCCAACTTTGAGGCAGATGGGCTACAGCAGCAGAAGACCACACCGGGTGCCACTCCTTTCAGCCAAGAACAGGAAACTGAGGCTACAATTTGCACAAGCTCATCGAAATTGGACAATAGAAGATTGGAAAAACGTTGCCTGGTCTGATGAGTCTCGATTTCTGCTGCGACATTCGGATGGTAGGGTCAGAATTTGGCGTCTACAACATGAAAGCATGGATCCATCCTGCCTTGTATCAACGGTTCAGGCTGGTGGTGGTGGTGTCATGGTGTGGGGAATATTTTCTTGGCACTCTTTGGGCCCCTTGGTACCAATTGAGCATCGTTGCAACGCCACAGCCTACCTGAGTATTGTTGCTGACCATGTCCATCCCTTTATGACCACAATGTACCCAACTTCTGATGGCTACTTTCAGCCGGATAATGCGCCATGTCATAAAGCTGGAATCATCTCAGACTGGTTTCTTGAACATGACAATGAGTTCGCTGTACTCAAATGGCCTCCACAATCACCAGATCTCAATCCAATAGAGCATCTTTGGGATGTGGTGGAACGGGAGATTTGCATCATGGATGTGCAGCCGACAAATCTGCGGCAACTGTGTGATGCCATCATGTCAATATGGACCAAACTCCCTGAGGAATGCTTCCAGCACCTTGTTGAATCTATGCCACGAAGAATTGAGGCAGTTCTGAAGGCAAAAGGGGGTCCAACCCGTTACTAGCATGGGGTACCTAATAAAGTGGCCGGTGAGTGTATATACATGCCACACAATTTAACATTTCACTATAAAAGATTCACAATATGGGTTGTTTACTATATATTTATGCAAATTAAAAGACACTAATAAATACATGTGTATGCATTTTTTATGCCATAATATTTAAAAATACATTATATTTCAAAAGTATAAATCACATACCCATATATATACCCGTCCCATGTACTTTTTATGAGTATAATACACGTACATATATTACGTTTAGAATATAATTATTCCATACTGTTTATATTTTTAACACATCAATCAAGCGATTCTCAGGACTCACCTGGCTATTGACGTCAGAGAGGTACGGCCCCGTCACTGCAACACAAGTACTGCCATTAGTACCACGAGTACTGTGAAAATACGGCGGTGGTCTGGCGCAGAGTGCTGCTCACCGAAGAAGTAGTCGAAGGTGGCCGTGTAGTCGTAGTCGTCCGTCGGATTCTCGTCCGTCGGGTAGAACGACGTGGTCGTCTCTTCTTCTCGGCTTCCTGGAGAACGGTAAATAGAGAAGTAAAAGAAGAAACAAACGCTCTCCCCGCTACTTCCTGGTTTTGTGCTAAGCTAAAGGTTATTTTGAAATACTTTTAGAACCTCATCACGGACCACTGAAACCACTTGAAAATCCTTTAGAATCTACAATTTTAGTTGATTGTAGTGGTCAATGATGATGCACTAAAGGTGTTCCAGGTGGTTCTAGTGGTCAATGATGAGGTTTTATGGTCATCAATGGCCACTAGAACCACCTGAAACACCTTTAAAACCTCATCAATGACCACTACAACCACCTGAAACACCTTTAGAACCTCATCAATGGCCACTAGAACCACCTGAAACACCTTTAGAACCTCATCAATGACCACTACAACCACCTGAAACACCTTTAGAACCTCATCAATGACGACTAGAACCACCCGAAACACCTTTAGAATCTCATCAATTACCACTAGAACCACCTGAAACACCTTTAGAACCTCATCAATGACCACTACAACCACCTGAAACACCTTTAGAACCTCATCAATGACCACTACAACCACCTGAAACACCTTTAGAACCTCATCAATGACGACTAGAACCACCCGAAACACCTTTAGAATCTCATCAATTACCACTAGAACCACCTGAAACACCTTTAGAACCTCATCAATGACGACTAGAACCACCTGAAACACCTTTAGAACCTCATCAATGACCACTACAACCACCTGAAACACCTTTAGAACCTCATCAATGACGACTAGAACCACCCGAAACACCTTTAGAATCTCATCAATTACCACTACAACCACCTGAAACACCTTTAGAACCTCATCAATGACGACTAGAACCACATTGAGGAATGTCATTACGTCAATGGGCTCTGTGATCACAACCTCACTGGTGACAATAAATTATTTTCTAGTTAAGGCAGGTAACGGCAGGTAAGAAGCCATTAACATAACTACGTACGTTAAAACAAGTTATTGAGTTATTTCCCAGACGGGTCAATAAACGCAAACACGGAACCAAATCAAGACAATGACGCAAAAACAGAAATAAAACAGCTCACATGTGGATCATCTCCCGATCACCAATAAGTCAAAACCTCATTGTTTCACACAAAACACGCTCTATCGCTCATCAATGATGGCCAACGTCAAGTCTGAATCTGTAGGGTCAAAGGTCGCGGGTCACTCACCGCGGCAGGACAACATCATGAGAGCGAGCCAGAGAGAGAGAGACAGCATCATGTTCATCCTGGACGAGAGAGGAGACCTGACTGGGAGAGAAAGGCAGCACAGGGCGTGGCCTCTTCGTTGTTAACCCTTAAAGAACCCCTGAAGGACACTTAAAGGACCCTTAGAGAACCCTTACAAGACCCTTAATTTAAAAAAAACTAAAAGACCCTTAAAGGACCCTTAAATAGCCCCTAAAAGACCCCTAAATAACTCTTAAAGGACCTTCTCGCGGGCCGCTAGAACCCATTAGAGGTTCTCTGTAGTCTCGACTGGTCTAAAGGGTTAAACGCTTTTTACAGTCATGAAGAAGGTGAAACTTTTGCAGGACAAATCCTGACATGCAGAGTGTGTCTCTCTTTGTGTGTATCTGTGTGTGTCGGTCTGTCTGTGTGTGTGTGTGTGTGTGTGTGTGGGTGTGTGTGTGTGAGAGAGATAATCTGCAGTTGATCAGAGAACCAAAACAAAGTTCTTATAGGCTCCTCCCACAGAGAGTTTTTTTTACTATTTTACTAACAGACCAACAGACCCAGAAAAACCAACGGACACAGCAGAACCAACAGAATCAACAGACCCACAAGACCCAGAATAACCAACAGAATCAACAGACCTGGCAGAATAAACAGACCCAGAAGAACCAACAGATCCAAATTAACCGGCAAACCCAGAAGAACCAGTCGGTCGCCACGGCTTGGTTCGATTGATAAGTTGCGTCATACCTTTTTGATCACAGCGTCACTCAAGACAGCAGCGACGGTTTGGAGGTCCTGACCAGTGACCACCACCTGTGGTTTTAACACTCGAGATCAAGTGGGAAGTATGTTGCCCTTTACCTAAAAGGAGTTTTACAAACCTGCCATAAAGGATGGGGTACTTTGGGGGGAGGGGGGGGGGGCTACATGCTGATTGACAGGTGGACACCAAAGACGTATACAACTCCTCTATGTCCTACTTAGTCCATATGTGGTCACTTTCTATTCAATAAGTAATAAAAAAACAACATGGCAATAGAAAAAACTACTTCAAGGCTTCAAAACATCCACAAGTAAACAAAACATGTAACCATGACGACGTGTGGCTAAGAAATCACAACTCCAGTTCAGGTGTAATGGATGATCCTGTTTGCTCTATAAATCACATCGTAAATAACCTCTATGTTTAATTTCGGTTTCACCTGGAATGTGACCAGCGGTCTCCTGGGTGTAAGTTTTGCGTTGTTGTACAACGTGCCTTTCAGTGGCGGTTTTGTGACATCACAGAGATTGTTATGATGTCACAATCACGGCGTCCGTGTCATTGTGTTCCCACAAAGAGACACAATAAGGAAGTGGACTCTGACCTCATGTGTCGCTCTCAAAACAACACTCGGCTGGAGGAGAGGACCGAAGAGTCTGCGGTTCTATTGAACAGAACAGAATAGAATAGAACTTTCTTCCTGGGGCTGAGTAAAGAACCATGAAGCTGGACGTGAAGATTCAGATGCTGAACTTCTTCTTTGAAGTTTTTAACTTCATCTTCCTGGTGAGGAAACCTTCATTTAGATAACACATACATAGACATTTTATCAACTGATAAAGATAATGATAATTATTATTATTCAAAATCCCAACATTGTTTCACTTCAAATAATAAGTCAGAAACAACCTTTAAACTTAATAACGTAAATGATTTAAAAGCTGGTCCAGGTGCTTCTCACACCGCAGTTATGCTAAGAAAACCCTAGCCCCAGGAGAAGGAAGCTGCTAGCCCCAGGAGAAGGAAGCTAATAGCCCCAGGAGAAGGAAGCTAATAGCCCCAGGAGAAGGAAGCTGCTAGCCCCAGGAGAAGGAAGCTAATAGCCCCAGGAGAAGGAAGCTAATAGCCATAGGAGAAGGAAGCTGCTAGCCCCAGGAGAAGGAAGCTAATAGCCCCAGGAGAAGGAAGCTAATAGCCATAGGAGAAGGAAGCTGCTAGCCCTAGGAGAAGGAAGCTAATAGCCACAGGAGAAGGAAGCTAATAGCCACAGGAGAAGGAAGCTAATAGCCACAGGAGAAGGAAGCTAATAGCCATAGGAGAAGGAAGCTAATAGCCCCAGGAGAAGGAAGCTGCTAGCCCCAGGAGAAGGAAGCTAATAGCCCCAGGAGAAGGAAGCTAATAGCCCCAGGAGAAGGAAGCTAATAGCCCCAGGAGAAGGAAGCTGCTAGCCCCAGGAGAAGGAAGCTAATAGCCCCAGGAGAAGGACGCTAATAGCCACAGGAGAAGGAAGCTAATAGCCCCAGGAGAAGGAAGCTGTTAGCCCCAGGAGAAGGCAGCTAATAGCCACAGGAGAGGGAACCTAATAGCCCCAGGAGAAGGAAGCTAATAGCCACAGGAGAAGGAAGCTAATAGCCCCAGGAGAAGGAAGCTAATAGCCCCAGGAGAAGGAAGCTAATAGCCCCAGGAGAAGGAAGCTAATAGCCCCAGGAGAAGGAAGCTAATAGCCACAGGAGAAGGAAGCTAATAGCCCTTGGAGGTGGGTGTCTTGCTCAGGGTCACTACTACATGGGACATGGAGCAGCCGGGGTTCGAACCCCGGTGGTTCCTGGCTCACCCTCTGTACTTCATGCACCACGGTTGCCCCAGAAAGTGTCTGCAGGTCATCTGAACATATCAATGCATCGATCTAAGACCCGTTGATTTCTGCGTCCAATAGTGGAGCAGTATTGTGAAATCCAGACCTGACCTTTGACCTCCATCTGCAGGTTCTTGGTTTCAGTGTGTGTGGCATTGGTCTCTGGATCCTGTTTGATGGCGGAAACCTACTGAACGTCGATGCCTCAGGTAGCAGGGTTGTGCAGCTTACCAAAATATGAAGAAGGAAAATGTTGAATGAATGAATGTTAAAATCTTGACTTCACCTTAGGCTATAAAGGAACTCCACCATCTTCTTCTGTGGTATTGACATAGCGTTAATCAAAACACTTAATTCTGTGTGTGTGTGTGCACAGACGAGCTGCGTGTTGTGGGGGCGGGGCTTATGCTGATTGGTCTGGTGGTGTTGGCGGTCAGCATAGTCGGGATCGTCGGAGCCATGAAAGAGATCAGAGTCCTGCTGCTCGTGGTGAGTCGCTGCCTGAGACCACCGACGTGACCTTTGTTCTGTGAACAGTGTTTGACGCCAGCTCTGCTCCTCAGTACATGGGCCTCCTCATCGCACTGGTCCTGGGTCAGCTGTTCGTCACACTGCTGCTGCTCATTAACAGAGACAAGGTGAGATCTGGATTTCAGAATGTAGATGGATAGTGACACACTATGCAACAATGTAGCTTCTCCATCACTTGGATTGTTTGCGAATTTTTGCGATGTGGTCAGTCGCCATTTTGTTTTTTGTCAACCAGTAAACAGGAGGTTTGAGGGGGATGTAGATGCCCTAAAGCACCTCCTGCTTTATGGAGGGTGTCAAAGCGAAAAATAAACAACATTATTAATAATCTTGTTGAAACATGAAAAAGTTGTACCAGTTGTAATATTACAACAGACTTTAAGTAATAAATAAAGGTTTCGTGGTTCTCTTCAGATTGAACAGAGTCTGGATCAAACCGTAAACCAGATCATCTTGTGGTACGATGGACACAACAGGACGGACACACTGATGGACCAAATCCAGCGCTACGTGAGTCATCAGTCCTCCCATCCAATCACTTTGCAGCTTCTGTCCCACATAACAACACGTCGCACCACTCACAGGAAAGCTGCTGCGGCAGGATGGGCCCTTCTGATTGGCTGCAGAACTCCTTCCTGCAGATCCATAACTTGACCAATCAGGACCTGCTTCCTTGTTCCTGTTTCAATTCCAGTCGTCCCGCCATCAACTCGCCGTGGTGCTCAGAGAGCCAGAACCTCACCGGACCCGTTTACGGGGTGGGAGGCGGGTCCTATGAGCAGGTACACACCCACACACAAACACACGCAGAGACAGACACACACACACACACAAATAATTTGGTTTAAATGACTACATTTTGTTGTGTTGAATTGTAAAATGTAGTCTCTTGTTTCATATTTCATCTGTTTTCATTTTACAGTATGATTTTGTATTATTTATATCTTATTTGTCTTTGTCTTATATTGCATGTTTATGGGTTTTGTTGCAGGGTTGCAAGCAGAAGCTTGTTGATTGGCTGCAAGAAAACATGCTCACACTCATTGCCATGGACACCGCACTCATGCTGATCCAGGTAACAAGACCAGAACCAGAACTAGAGACCAGAACAAAACCAGAACCAGAGACCAGACCAAAACTAGAACCAGACCCAGAGACAAGACCCATAGATAAGACTATAAACAAGACCAGAACCAGAGACAAGACCAGACCCAGAGACAAGACCAGAACCAGAACCAAATCCAGAGACACGACCAGAACCAGAGACCAGATACTAGAACCAGAGACCAGACCCAGAGACAAGACCAGAACCAGAACCGAACCCAGAGACAAGACCAGAACCAGAGACGCTGGTTTGAAGAGAGGCTGAATAAATAATTACCAAACAACAGAAATGAAAAGAGGAATTTTGACTATTTGACTGAAAAGTGTCCTCCAGTGAGTTTGAAATCAGAAGAGCAGCCCTGAGCTTCTGATTGGCCCTATGGGGGTAACAGGTGTGTGAGTGACTGGTCCCTAGGTGGTCCAGTTTGTCTTCTCAGTGTATCTGTACCGAGCGCTGGGCAGCAGAACCACCCCCAAGGATCCGGAGCCCGGAGAGCACCAGGACCTCCAGGATCAGAACTACGCCGACGTGGACCCTGACAACGGTGACTTTGGTCCCGCCCACGTGACACATCGCCACAACTTATACCACGACGCAGCCGACCTGGCTTATCACCACGGCAACTGGGACTACACCTAAATCTGGTTGATGATGATGGTGATGATGATGGTGATGTTGATGATGATGGTGACGGTAATGATGATGGTGATGGTGATGAGGAGGAGGAGGAAGATGGTAATGATGATGGTGAGGGTTATGGTGATTGTGGTGATGATGATGGTGATGAGGAGGAGGAGGAGGAGGAGGAAGATGGTAATGATTGTGGTGATGATGGTAATGATGATGTCATTGTCTCCTCAGAAGATCTTCACTACGCCTCTCTGAGATTTGACTCCTCAGGCAGAAGAACCATCAGCTGACTTTCCTGTCCTCCTCCTCCTCTTCTCCTGGACTGACTCTGATTGGTTCTCCTCATTCCAGCTGACTGCTTCTCTCTAAATACAAGTTTGTTGCTTTGGATCACAAAATAGAATAGATAAATAAGAATATGAAGCTTTCTCCTTGAGGAGACAACAAGTTAACGACTTCCTGTTTAACAATAACACTTTTATCACAGGTCACATGAGTAGATGATGAATAGACTCACAGGTGAATTAAGAGCTTGTTCATTTATTAACAAACTCGTTTTGGGGTTAAATATTCACGTTAAATGTGTTTTTATTCATTTAACCTTTTGTTTCCAGCTTTGTTTGAAACTTCTCATGTGAAAACTGTGTGACAGTTTCATTATTTTGTTATTAAACAGAAACATTTAATTTAGTTTGAATCCATAATCAAATCAAAAGAAATAAAGTAATTACTAAATAAGTGAAGTAGAAACATTCAAATACTTTACAAATGTGATCAATAACAAACGGGTGTCAGCATGAATCTCTGTGTTTTTTATTATTATTTTTATTGTCATAAGTCATCATATTGAAAAAAAGAGAAAAGACCCTAATTATTTAATTATTAATTTAATTATTAATTATGAAGCAATTACCGTAGATTCCGGACTATAAGCCGCTACTTTTTCCCACGCTTTGAACTCTGCGGCTTAAACAACATGTAAAAAGACAACAAAGGTTTTCAGAGGAAATAAAAGCAGATGGGTGTAACCACGCTGCTCAGAGCGGACCGCGAGACCAAGGTGGAGGAATCTGCTTCTACTCCAACAACAGCTGGTGCAACGACTTAACAATGATCCAACAACACTGTTCTGCTGAACTGGAACCCCTCATCATCGACTGCAAACCCTTCAACTCCCCTGTGAGTTCGCTTCATTCATCCTGGTCGGTGTTTACATGCAGGAGGCCCAGCGGACACTCGACCAGATACGGACCAACCCGGACTCCTTGGTTATTGTCCTTGGGGACTTTAATGAAGGAAACAGTTTATTAAATACTCGGCCAGAGAGGAGAACACGCTGGATCACTGTTACATCACACCTGCGCAATACCCGCTATAACAAGAGTATTCATTTGCCCGCTCAACGTGTAAACCTCTGTTACGCCCCTGGGTGAAGATCCGACTGAAAGCCAAAACAATCGCCACCGCCGTCTTTCTCCCGTGTTATAGGCACTTTTTTGGAAAATAAATGTATTTCCGGTGATTAAAGATGAAAAAAAACTCTTTCTGTGTATCATCCTTCTGTGTAAATATCTCATGTTACAATGTTGATACCTGCGGCTTATATTCGGGTGCGCTGTATAGTCCGGGACTTATGGTATTTCGTTTTTTTGTGTGTTTGTTCGTGTGCTAGTTTTCATCATATTAATTTATTAATGACTCATTTCATTGAACTTGGCTCATTTTCCTGAAGTATTTCACACAGAGAACAACTCACATTCTTTGATTTTCGGATAAAAAAAGAAATACAATCAACATTCTGTCCAATAGTTTAAGACAAAATTGAACATGACAATATCTTTTTATATGATGTTAATAGAGCTTATAAATATAAGGTAATAAAACTTCAGCAGCACAAAGAAGAAATAAATTCAGGTAAGAGAGGAAAGAAAAAAAATATAATACAAAGGAGAAAGTGGATTTAAATCTAAAAACTGCTTAAAATTAATGTTTTTGTGTTTCTACAAATATATATAAATAAATAACTTCCACACTTGTTCAGGACTGTAAATTCTGATCTAAAGTCGCTGCTCCAGTCTGCAGAAAAACAATAACGATACATTTGAGAGATATTTAGCTTGTTACAGAAGAGGAACAGCCTAATCAATATTATTACTATTGAATCTCAATTCGCACAACACTAGCATTAAGCTAAGAATATTCAAACATAAAGCTAACAATATGATAGCATTAAACTCATGTAACACTAGCATAAAGCTAACGTTATGCTAGTGCAAAACAACTGAAAGCCCCGACCCGTCTGCTGCACCCGAACGCCTCATGCCAGGTGCTCAGGTTACCCTCTGAGGACCAGGATGTTGGGAGGAAGGGTCTCGATTGGTGTTGTTGAGGTCACACCGAGGAGGCGGAGCCTACACAAACGCACCACAGTTTGACACAGTATTGTCAGTCTACATCTCTTCAGGAGCAGGTTCTTTGATCCAGGTCCGGAGGAGGGGGCGGGATTTAAGTCTGATGACCGCCGCGTTATCGCCAGTTCATCGCAGGTCAAACAGCTCCGTGGTCAGAGTCCCCAGCATGCCGAGCAGCAGCAGACCCCGTGGCGCACGGCGCGATCCGGCCCCAGCGAGTGGCATCAGGTGAACACTGCGGGCGTCCCGGATCATGTCGGCGGCATCCTGCAGCGCGCTGACGGCCGCCGCGCTGGAGTTGAAGTCCCCGCTGGCGATCAGGTCGAACACGCAGGCCTGGTAGTACACGCCTCGGGCGGGGAGCAGCGCCGCGCAGTGAGCCCTTGCGCCGGCCACGGTGTGGGAGTCAAGCGGCAGCAGCGGTGGGCGGAGCGTGTTGAGTGTCTGGGAGGCGGGGCATCCCCACACGCACAGCTGCAGGTCCTGCTCGGCCCCAAAGGCCTCCACCACGCCGCGCGGCGAGCGCACCGACAGGCCCAGCGAGCGGCCAGTCTGGCGGACCACCAGTAGCGTGCCGATGTGAGCCGCTCGGATCTCGGCGTGGCGCCCGGGGCTCTGGGTGCGGACCGTGAGGCTGTGGCGACCTCGCCTCTCGCCGCTGACCACCGAGCCGTCGGCGAAAGCAGCCGGAACGTTGTCGATCTCGGCTTGGTACAGCTGCTGCTCCACGCACTGGCGCCAGTTCTTGAAGATGATGGTGATCTGCGGACGAGACCTTTATGGTTATTGGGACGGACCTCAGGACAGCCACGGCTCTGGCATCACACACCGAGACTCACCTTGGTGAGCACAGTGGCGTGCATCCCCCCTCGCGCCGGCGTGCTAGTGGCCTGCACGTACAGATACTCGTTGTCGATCAGAGGCCACGCCCCCCGCACGGCACAGGTCTGGAAGTCGTTGTTGAAGGTCCTCACGTGTGGGTCTCCGAACACGCCGCAGTGCAGGTACTCAGGCGCCCGGCCCTCCCTGGCGAGGAGGCTCTTCTCGTAGAGGCAGGCGTCCCCTGACAATGTGCCCTGGGGGGGGGGGCGTGGCTGGGCGGTGGGCCCGGCCCGCGGGCAGTGGTGCTGGATCAGAAGGTCTTCAATGCCCTGGACTGCGGAGTGGTAGGCCAGGTCGCCGCGGCACGCCCTCGCCATCCGCTTGGTGCACATGGCGTAAGACCGCAGGGCGCCACAGTAGCCGGTGTTCACCGCCTCCCTGCTGAGAGCTGCTAATCCCGAGGCTCCGCCTCTTCCTCCTGATGCTCCGCCCCCTCCGGCGCTGTTCCCCAAGTCCAACGTGGCAGCCACAAAGTCAGAGTTACACCTCAGGATCTGACAGGAAGCTCCCACTGGAGAGACATATTTTTAAATTCTTTTATTTTTTAACAGAAATTATGTTTTGTTATTAAAGTATTTCTGTCTAACACTTCCTGTTGGTTTGCACTCAAAGGCTTTTATTTTGAAGCCACCAGATAGCAGTTAGCCTTAAGCAACCTGATGCTAACAGGCCGTTTACCTTCAGGCATCAGCAGCGAGAGCAGCAGCAATGTCAGGTGGATGCCGTGTTTCCATGGTAACGCCATCACCTGACAGACACAGAGAGAGTTGATGATGATGAAAATGATGATGTCACACTCACCTGTCAAGTCTGTCGAGGGTCAGGTAGCATTAGTACTTTAACTGTATCGATCCACATTGAATGACATCATTATCCTGCGACACTGTATTTACTGTCAGACCAATCAATGAATGTATTCAGGACTCTTTAGGACTTTGATGTGTCACTCGTTGAGTTTGTGACCTTCAGATGTTTCCTGTGGATCAATAGATCTCCTGAGATTTGATGAAGATCCTCACCAGCAAACTCATGAAGGACCTGGATTGAGAGTGCTGTAACTTGGACCCTCGTCTGTTTGCTCTGCTGACAAACAGACGAGGGCAGCGGGGGGCGGGGCTTACAGCGACGTGGCTCATTCATTGGTCAGGCAGTCAGTCAGTGTCAAGTACAAAGAACTGGGCCCACAACTACTAGACCTTCAATTCAATTCATTTTATTTTATATAGCCCAACATCGCAAATGACTAATTCAGGGGACAAAACCACAAGACCTTCAGCGGTCAGAGACAACTAGACCTTCAGGGGACAAGACAACAAGACCTTCAGCGGTCAGAGACAACTAGACCTTCAGGGGACAAGACAACAAGACCTTCAGCGGTCAGAGACAACTAGACCTTCAGGGGACAAGACAACAAGACCTTCAGCGGTCAGAGACAACTAGACCTTCAGGGGACAATACAACAAGTCTCTTCGACTTTCAGCGGACAAAGGATGCTAGACCTTTAAGGTCCCAAGATCACGAGACCTACAAGGGAATAAAGACACCTAGAACTTAAGGGGCCCAGGATTATGAGACCTTCTGGGGTCCAAGACTAATAGACTTACAGGTGTCCAGGACCTTCAGAGGCATAAGACCTTCAAGGGCCCAAAACCACTAGACCCTTAGGGGCTCAAGACCATCAGAGAATACTAGAGCTTCAGGAGCCCAGGAGCCTTGAGTTGTGTTTGTAAAGCCACGTTAACCGTCTTCTTGGTGGGAACATGACTGGTTGCTGTTCTGCTGCTGCAGACGTTGATCTAAATGTAAGAGAAACCGTTGCACTGTTCCTTTAAGAGCAATGTTTCTGCTGTCAGGTGACCTTCAGCCCTCAGTGACGGGGGCGGGCCTTAAAGTGTGTGTGTCTGTGGGGAAAGTCTAAATATAAACCCCAGTTGCCCCTCACCGGTTTACACACACACACACACACACACACACACACACACACACACACACACACACACACACACACACACAATAAAACAATAAAACATATTAAGTAATGTAATAAGATATATTGTTCATGCACAGTAAACACAGTAAGAGCCCTAATATGACGTTAGAAATACAAATTATGTAATCTATTACAAACAGGTTAAATTATATTTTTCATAACTCATACAAAGATAAAAGAAATAAAGTAGTTTTAGTTATGAGTAACAGACGTGCAGACTGTTAATTGATAACAATGGAGCCTACATCTCCCACAATGCACCTGGATTGTGTCTTTCATTGGAACCTCAGACTCCAGATTCAAACGACTTTTCATTCATCAGGTTAACTTGAAAATGTATTAACTGAATAGATGAACTTATTAACACGCTATGTGTTAATAAGTTATTCATATATGATTTACACATTTTTCATGTTATTATTACGTTACTCAGATGTTTTTAAGACGCTATTTGCATTACTGAAACTTGAAAAGACTGATTTGTTTCTCACCTTCAGCTGATTCAGGATCAGACTCCGTCCATGTCCTCAGTCTGTCCTCACTGAAACTATCAGGTCCCGCTCACTCTGTGTCTCCGGGTCTCTCTTGGTCCCCTGAGGACTCTCTTGGACCCGGCTGTGTCTCCCTCTGGGTCCTGGTCTTTGCTCGGCGGAGAGGTCTCTGAGAGCTTCAGTCGTTTCTAAATAAATCTCCAACAACCAGCACCTGCTGCATGACAACTGTGTGTCACACACACCCACGTACTCACACACAGTTTATTTTAATTTCAGACCTCAAGGAAGTTGAAACTTTATTTAAAACCCGTATGCTGACAAAGTTCAGTTTAGTTTATTTTTTGTTTTTATTGATTTAAAAAAAGCAAAACATTGACCAGACAATATTCACATAATGTATATATGTGTGTATATATATATATATATATATATATATATATATATATATATATATATATATATATATATATATATATATACACACACATAGCTCCACGCTATATATATATATATATATATACATATATATATATATATATATATATATAGCGTGGAGCTCTGGCTGCAGTACCCACAGACCGACAGCAGGGGGCAGCAGCGACAGGCTGAGGCCATGAAGCTGCATTAGAAACTCCTCTAAGGATGAAAAGCAGATTCACTTTGAGCTTTAGATGAAGTTTCTGAGGCTGCAGCAGGTTTCCGTTGTTGGCCCTTTAAGAGGAGCCCCCCCACGCCCCACTGAGCATCTCAGGGCCTTTGTTGGGGCTTAGAGGAGAGGGGGTGGAGGGGGGCTTCCAGGACCAAAACCAGGACCGCCGGACTGAGACCCTCCAGAGAGAAGCCTCGGCGGAGCGGTGAGTCCAAAACTTGAACGCCTCTCTCAACTGTATGAAGGACTGAATGCATTGTTTTATGTTGTAAAGTGTATCTTATATTTTATGAAAGAAGATAATTGAGTGATGACGTCATGGATACTCATTCATTCGTGCTTTTTGGTTATTTTATGGAGTCTGTTAGTTCATCCTCAAATTAATAATCAATGAAAAGCAGCCTTGGATGACAAAGTATTGATTTTATAATGACTTTAGACATTTATATTAGTTGTATTATAGTCCTCTGCTCTCTGCTGCCCCCGCTGGCCACAAACAGAACAGACTGCTAAAAAGCCCAGGGACGTTTGGGGGGGGCGATTGTCCCTACACGTTGCTGGCGCCTTGTCTATCGACACATCTGGCTAGCTAGATCTACACATCTGGCTAGCTAGATGTGTAGCTTTTCCTCCAGAATTGGCAAGTTAGCTAGCTAGCTCGTCTTTCTCCACATCTGAGTCGCTGGACAATAGCCAGTGAGCTAACCTGTTGGTCTCCAGCTCTCCTCCTGCTGAGGAGGTCTTCTGGGGGGTGATACCAGTCTAGTTTTGCTGTAACCAGTGTAGCATAAAAGCATGGTGAAAGTAGCAAGGTAGCTAACTAGCTAGCTGCTGAATTAAGTTAATGCTTCACTAGCTAGCTTGCTAACTCCACCATGCTACATGTTTTACTGTCATTTGCTCTCCCACTGTGTGTGTTATCTCTCCTCTTGTGTGTGTTTCAGGTGCGTGGCGTGTTTCCTCCTGGGGTCAGGTAGGTCCGGGATAAGTTGCAGTGTTGCCACCCCCTTCTCCAATATTGCACTCGTCCCGGCCTCCCTAGCCCCGGGGTCCCAACCTCCCCCCACCACCTTCCTGCAGACTGCAGCAGAGGAACGTCGGCGCTCCAACTGCCGCTGTGTATCGAAGGGACACATACAACAACAGCAAACGTTACAATGCCAAGAGCCTTGTAATGTTAGCATATTAGAATATTAGCATTCAGGACCACAGAGGACAGTGAATGATTGAACGTCCTGAAAAACTAAAACCAATGGTTTTGGATAAGAATCAAGGCCGCGTGTTTATTTCAACAAAGATAGGAACATTGATAAAAGACACGGAAACAGGTTAAAGGTGAAACTTGTCTCTAATGATCTGATGACTCATGTGAGTCCACACTGGACAATTCAGTGGGACTAGTCCTCATCAAGCTAATTAGAATTCTTCACAACAAAAGCTCTGCTAATTTGGTAGTGAACCAATTTTCTATACTTTTTCCACAATAAAATCTCCTTATTATCTTATCTGAAAGCTTTTATTTTTGAAACGATATAATGGACTGCGTGAAGGAGGATGATGATGGACACCTACGACCTTCCATCATGTCCCCAAGGTGTCATCGGATGACAGGAGACAAGTGTTTTTGGATAAACTCAACAAAAAGACAAATAAACATAATTTAATGGGACCTCTGATGTTTGTGTCTTTTTTAATCGATCCTGTACAGAAACGGACGTTCCACACCTGTAGTCCGGTGGTGTGTGTGTGTGTGTTGGTGTGTGTGTGTAACCCTCTCACAGCTGGATGTGCATCATAAATTGTTTACGATGTGTCTGGAAGTCTTCTGGCACTGTGTCTAAAATGAAAACAAAACAAATAATGATCAATAAAAGTATCAGTTAACCAAACAACTGTGATAATCTTTAATATGTCATACGCCTCTATGAAGGGTAATAACATCTACTTCCTGTATATAAAACCATAATTCAACATTACCATTGTTTATAATGAAACGAATCAATTGATCCCAGTGACTTTTAATAAGTGTGTGTGCTCGGGGTCAAAGGTCGTACCATTACACCTGTAGCGCAGGTTTGACCAGATGATGTTCTCCTGGGAGAAACAGAAGACTCCGAGTCGGCCTCCCCTCATGGACGTGTCCACCACCACGCCAGAGTCCGCCACCATGTCGGTCCCCTCAAACAGCCGCACCCTGGAGCACACACGGGGTCACGTGACAACAAACAAACAACAAGCATCACTTTTTCACATTTTATTCGCTATGAATGTAAAATGATGCATCATCATCCTTGGTGAAAACCTTGATAGTCTGATGTGTTAATGTGGAAAAACGTCCCTCCGGCCCTCCTCTGATCTGCATATCAACAGTTGCCGAGGCAGATTCTTGCCAGGGTTTCGGTTGTCATGGAAACGGGTACAATAGAGTACTGGGGGGCCCCGCAGCCACAAAGAAGTTTCAGAGGAGAAAGAATGCAGTAAAAAGCAAAGAGAGGGAGGGAGTGAGGGATGAAGAGAGGGAGGGCAGAAAGCTGCAGGCTGGAGTCCAGTACTATTGGGTACTTCAGAGCAGTACTGGTACAGAACCTACCATTGAACCAGGGGGGCGCCCCCTCCCCCCAAGAAAGTCCAGAATTTAAGAAAAGTTATTTTTATTTGTAACACAGCAGTTCTGCCCTGACGCAGGCACGCGTACATGGACACATGCAACAACAACCCCCCCCCCGCTCCCGTTGGCCTGTCCCCTCCCCCCGCAAGGTAGTAGACCAGATACACACTGCAGTACTGCAGAGCAGCAACACTGCAGTACTTGGTACTCGTTCAGGGTTCTGGTCTCACCTGATGTAGCCCACCTGGGGCCGGTGGCTCAGGTGCCAGCGGTAGGAGGTCTTGTCCTTCCAGCCCACGTTCCGTGGGTCCTTCCAGAGCAGCTTCACCTCTCCAGAGGTGTCTCCGGTGTGCCAAAGTGCGTTCCTCAGGTACTCCCCAGGTCCGGTCCTGGACTTCACCGCCTGCAGGGTCCATATATATATATTTATATAGCTACTAACAAATGCAGTAGAGTACAGTACAGTAGAGCATAGTACAGTGGAGGAGAGTACAGTGGAGTACAGTACAGTAGAGCAGAGTACGGTACAATAGAGCACAGTACAGTAGAGCAGAGTACAGTACAGTAGAGCAGAGTACAGTACAATAGAGCACAGTACAGTAGAGCAGAGTACAGTACAGTAGAGTCGAGTAGAGTACAGTAGAGCAGAGTACAGTGGAGTACAGTACAGTACAGTCGAGTACAGTAGAGCACAGTACAGTACAATAGAGCAGAGTACAGTGGAGTACAGTACAGTAGAGCACAGTATAGTACAGCAGAGTACAGTGGAGAACAGTGCAGCAGAGTACAGTACAGCAGAGTCGAATAGAGTACAGTACAGTACAGTAGAGCAGAGCACAGACCTTGAGCTGCAGGGCGGGCTGGGCCGTGGCCCTGAAGGGGACCGACTGCCAGTAGGTCTGCTCCGTCTGCTTCCACATCACCACGTAGAAGGAGGACGAGTCCTGGTACCCGAAGATGAAGCCGGCGTAGTCGTCGTCGGTGACGGTGTTGACGTGAAAGGTGCCTTCAAAGTCCACGCCATTAAAGGCGGTGTAGCCTGCAGACAAGGGAGGAAGAGGTCAGGCTCTCTGGCCCGGTCTCCCCCTGGTCCAGGTCTCAGTGAGGAGAGGAAAGACACCTACCGACAGCTAAGCCTGGGTCGCTGTTCATGGTCTGGACTATCTCCATGCCCTAAGGACAGATTCACACCTGTTAATCAAACACCTGCTGCTCAGTGGTCACGGTACAGTTGAGGGCGTCGGGGGGGGGGGGGGTCACCTGGTTAAGAACCACCCAGGTGGGGTCGATCTGGGCGTCGCCCTCTGGGTCCAGGATCACCGTCTGATAGGCTCTGAAGTCTGTCAGAGTAACCTCGGCACTCTCCGGACAAACGTCAACCAAATCCATCACCGCATCGTTGTCAAAGTCGTTCTCACAAACGTCCCCCACACCGTTCACTGGAGACAGACAGACAGGTGGAGAGACAGACAGGTGTAGAGACAGACCCAGCAGGGGTTATAGTTTCCCTCTGATTGTTACCGTCAGAGTCTTTCTGGTTGGGGTTGACGATGAGTCGACAGTTGTCGTAGTCGTCGAGGACCCCGTCGTTGTCGTCGTCGTGGTCGCAGTCGTCTCCGAGGCCATCGTTGTCAGAGTCCAGCTGGGAGCTGTTGGGGATGTCGGGGCAGTTGTCTCTGCTGTCCTGGAGACCATCTCCGTCCCTGCAGGATGACATCATCAACACCAGAAGATAAAGGCTTTTATGGATGGATCTTCTGTTAAGTTCATCGTATTCTTTCATTGTTCCAACCAAACATGAGAGCGTGTCTGTGAGAGAGAGACATACATGTCCTGGTTGGTGTCACAGACGTCTCCCACCAGGTCGTTGTCGATGTCCGTCTGAAAAGGAGAGCCATGTTGAGAAACCCCTGTGACCTCTGACCTGTGGAAGGTACAGCAGTCTGTTGCTCTTCAAGAGCAGTTCATTGGGTAAGAATTAAAATAAGCCCCGCCTCCTGGAAGGCTCTGAGTACCTGCATGGGGTTACTATGATACAAGCTCCGCCTCCTGGGAGGCTCTGAGTACCTGCATGGGGTTACTGAGCTCAGGACAACTGTCACATGCGTCCCCCACGCCGTCCCTGTCCCGGTCCGTCTGCATCGGGTTAGGCACCTTAGGACAGTTATCCAGAGCGTTGGGAATACCTGAACACACATAGAGACACACACATTACTCACGCAGATACACACAGCGATACACACAAACAAATGGAGATGCACGCACACACACACACTCACAAAGAGACAAACACACATAGGGACAGAAGCACACACACACAGAGACACACACAGACACACTCTTAAATCTACTTCCACTACAGAGGTTTTGAACACTTTAACTTCTATTTGAAGGCCAGGTGGTGTACCTGCCGACAGGTACACCTGTAACCGGCTGTGCCTCACCGTCCCCGTCGATGTCCTGGTCACAGGCGTCCCCCTGTCCATTGCTGTCAGTGTCTTTCTGGTCGATGTTGGGGACGCTGGGACAGTTATCGCAGGCGTCTCCGAAGGAGTCAGTGTCAGAGTTCTGCTGGTCTTTGTTCGGGACCAGCCGGCAGTTATCCTGCAGGTCACATGATCCCACGTCGTTACATCACACACAGACACACAAATACACACACACACGCACGCGCTGTCCCACCTCCACGTTTTTGATGCGGTCCCCGTCGGCGTCCTCGTCACACTGATCTCCGATCCCGTCGTTGTCGGCGTCCTCCTGACCGGAGTTTGGTGTAGAGACGCAGTTGTCCTGGTGACAAAGACATAAGATGATCACTCAAAATGAATCTAGTCCTTTACGACTGTGATCCTCTTCATCGGGCGGTCCTGCCGCCGCAATGAATTGTGGGTGAGCATTAACTTCTATCCTATCCTGAAGGAGCAAATAAACACATGTGATTATATAGTGTACATGTACACACACAATGAGACACAGAAAGTGGCGGTAGACAGTGATGATGAAGTTGAAGATGATGCAGATGAGGAAGGTGTCTCACCTGTTTGCAGTGTTTGTGGTTGTCGATGCAGGGAAGGGGGCGGTCGGGGTAACCGTCAATGTCTGTGTCCGGTCCACAAGTGTTACCATTACCGGCCCAGCCCACGTTACACTGCGCACACACACACACACATTAGTGCACCCCGACACTTTCAGTCCATGAGGTGTGAGACAGGTGACGGTGTCTCACCCTACAGGCCACCTCTCCGTTCCTCTCCATGGTGCAGTGGGCATTGCTGTCACAGGGGTTATAGGTCAACGCAGCACACGACTGCCTGGGGAAGCATCCCAGCGTCTGGTTACCCAGGAAACCGGGTTTACAGCCTCCACACTTGTATGAACCCTGAGAGAGGACACGGCCCCTGTGTTAGCGCTCAGCGGCCACTGGAGGGCGGCGGACTGCAGATCAGTTCTTGTGATGGACTCACCACGGTGTTGATGCACACTGAGTTCATCACACAGGCATCTGGCAGATCCAAACACTCGTCAATATCCACACAGTCCTGAGAGACAGACAGCCACGGAGACACGGAGGCAGAGAGAGAGAGAGACGGACAGACGGAGGGACGGGTGGTTTTGAAATGGACCAGCTCAGAAAAACAACTTTGTACACAAAGATAAAAGAATAAACATTAACACGTCCTGTTGCAGCGTCTGTGAGCGGCATCGCCTGAGAGGAAGTCAACATGGACCCAAGACGAAATTCTGTGGACCGTTGTTTGAGCTGTCTGTGTGTGTGCGTGTGTGTGTGTGCATGCGTGTGTGTGCGTGCGTGTGTGTGTGTGCGTGCGTGTGTGTGCGTGTCTGACCTGTCTGTGTGCCTTGGCATAGTCCATTCCACTTCCAGAGAGCGGTGCCCCCCACAGTCCAGGAGGACAGGGGTGACAGATGAACCCCCCCACAGTGTTCACACAGGAGTCAGGGGAGAAACAAGGCTGGAGCTCACACTGAAACAAAGGGGGGTGTTGTTCAAGTGACAGTGTTGTGTGTTGTTGCGTGTCGTAGTAGTGAAAGTGTTGTGTGTTGTTGTGTGTCGTAGTAGTGACAGTGTTGTGTGTTGTTGTGTGTCGTAGTAGTGACAGTGTTGTGTGTTGTTGTGTGTCGTAGTAGTGACAGTGTTGTGTGTTGTTGTGTGTCGTAGTAGTGACAGTGTTGTGTGTTGTTGTGTGTCGTAGTGTGTCGTAGTAGTGACAGTGTTGTGTGTTGTTGTGTGTCGTAGTAGTGACAGTGTTGTGTGTTGTTGTATGTCAGAGTAGTGGCAGTGTTGTGTGTTGTTGTGTGTCGTAGTAGTGACAGTGTTGTGTGTTGTTGTGTGTCGTAGTAGTGACAGTGTTGTGTGTTGTTGTGTGTCGTAGTGTGTCGTAGTAGTGACAGTGTTGTGTGTTGTTGTGTGTCGTAGTAGTGACAGTGTTGTGTGTTGTTGTGTGTCGTAGTAGTGACAGTGTTGTGTGTTGTTGTGTGTCGTAGTAGTGACAGTGTTGTGTGTTGTTGTGTGTCGTAGTAGTGACAGTGTTGTGTGTTGTTGTGTGTCGTAGTGTGTCGTAGTAGTGACAGTGTTGTGTGTTGTTGTGTGTCGTAGTAGTGACAGTGTTGTGTGTTGTTGTATGTCAGAGTAGTGGCAGTGTTGTGTGTTGTTGTGTGTCGTAGTAGTGACAGTGTTGTGTGTTGTTGTGTGTCGTAGTAGTGACAGTGTTGTGTGTTGTTGTGTGTCGTAGTAGTGACAGTGTTGTGTGTTGTTGTGTGTCGTAGTGTGTCGTAGTAGTGACAGTGTTGTGTGTTGTTGTGTGTCGTAGTAGTGACAGTGTTGTGTGTTGTTGTGTGTCGTAGTAGTGACAGTGTTGTGTGTTGTTGTGTGTCGTAGTAGTGACAGTGTTGTGTGTTGTTGTGTGTCGTAGTAGTGACAGTGTTGTGTGTGGCATGTTGCTGTGTAGTCACCTCGTCCACATCCTGACAGTGTGTCCCGTTGCCGGTGGTCCCAGGTGGGCAGGGTCCACAGGTGAACCCAGGATAGTTGAGACTCTCCATACAGGAAACACCTTTGTAGCAGGGGTCAGGAGAGCAGCGAGAACGAGGCTCATGGAAACCTGCAGAGACGCACACACTGGCTTCAATCAGGTCCTCAGGTAAATTGCAGCTTTACGCAGAAAAGAAGCTGTTGACTCACCACAGACCTGACACTCCAAGATGGTGTTTCTGATCAGAGACATCTCCTTCACCTGAGAGGAGACCAACACATTGGACACAAGCTACTGCAGAGGTCCACACTGTCTGTCTCACCTGTTCTGTGATCTCCTGCCTGTCTCTCTGTCCGTCTCACCTGTTCTCTGATGTCTTGTCTTAGTTCTCCCAGGATCTGGTTGAAGATTATGAGCTGACCAATCAGAGCCTTGGTGTGATCACCTGACAGGAAACAAGGTCAATGGAGGTAAGAGGAATGAGATCATCTGTAATCATTGATTAGTATTTAAGTTTCAGTCCGTGAACTTACCCAGGATGGAGTTTATGTCCCCACTCACTGAAAGACCAGAGACACATAGACCGCATCAGTCCAGATCAAACCACATCTGTCCACATCTGTCCACATAAAGAGTGAATGACCTGCATTGTAGGTTGAAGCGTCTCCTTGGAAGGGACAGTCCATCAGAGCCCCAGCTTTAGCCACAGTGCCGCCTAGAGCCAGTCTGAGGGACTCAACTGCACCCTGATGGACGGACACACAATCACATACAAGATAATGATCATGTGATCAGAAACAGACGAATCAGAGAGAGCTCTATCACCTGCATCCGTCCATAGGCCTTCTGTCCGTGTCTGAATTCCACCAGCTCCGCCTCCCTGGGCAGGTCGACCAATGACGGGAGGCCCTGGCTGGAGTCGGACAATCGGCAGTTAACGTAGAGTTCCATGTTCATGTTGTCACGCCGAAGACCTCCGATTCTCAAGATGATGGAGGTGGTCCTCCCGTCTGACAGGTGAGCGCTGTGGAGGTTCACCGTGTGGAGCTTCCCATCAGCTCGGACGTAACGGACCACCACTGGGGGGGGGGTATGGAGAGACAGGAGAGGATGGGGAGGAGGAGAGCATGAGGTGATGGTTATGGGAAAAATAGATGAGGAGCCAAGAAGGGGGAGGAGAGGAGAGGAAAGGAAGGAGGAGAGGAAAGGTAGGAGAGGAAAGGGAGGAGGAGAGGAAAGGTAGGAGAGGAAAGGGGGGAGGAGAGGAAAGGGAGGAGGAGAGGAAAGGGAGGAGCAGAGGAAAGGGAGGAGCAGAGGAAAGGGAGGAGCAGAGGAAAGGGAGGAGCAGAGGAAAGGGAGGAGGAGAGAAAAGGAGAGGCAGGAGGACGGTGAACACATTCTTTTTCAGGTAAAACATTAGTTTGAAATCCACTTTTAGCTGTCAGTCTAAAATAATAATATGTCAGTGGTTTCCATGGAAACATCAGAGAGAACAGACTGAAGATTATTATGGTATATCCGTCTCCATCATCATCAGGAAGGATTTAAGGAGGAAGGTATAAGAAAAGAGTGAGAGGGGAAGAAAATGAGGAAGGAAAGTCTCTGTAACAGTCAATAAAGTTGTGAAATGCTTTTGACTCAAACCTTTATTGATCTTCCCCATGACGGCCACCTCCAGGTACTTCCTGTTGTCCTGCTTGCTGTAGACGCCCAGCAGGACTCCGCCCAGCTTGGCCGGCAGGCGGAAGGTGGACGCCACGTAGACGTCAGTGAGCGCGCTCAGACCCACGGACAGCCTCTCCACCGCTGCCGCCATCTGCTTGGGGTCCTGGAGGCGCAGGACGTCGACCACTGAGGAAGAAGACATCAATGGGTCTGCCGTCACAGAGCATCATCAACATCCAGGCTTTTATTCTGAAGGGTAAAGTAAACTTCATCATCAAGCAGGGTAAACTGTTTGAGTGTCAGGAGCCAAAAGAAACACCACAGAGGAAGAATAACAAGTCGCTTCCTGTCCTCTGTCCTGCTGCTGATCTTCCAGCGGTTACCATGACAACTCAGGACGCAAACCCCAACAACAGACCTCCTATAATGACCAGTTAATGACTGCACACAGAACAATAAATAAACATGGACCAAGTCCATCAGAAAGGATGAAGGCTACCACAGCGCATGAACGCACCACAGCGCATGAACGCACCACAGCGCATGAACGCACCACAGCGCATGAACGCACCACAGCAAGTTGTTGATTAACAGTTTTAACAGTTTGGTGTGGGTTGGCGCTCTTCGGTACTTAGCTCCACTACCTTGTGTCACTTCCTGTTACAAAAAAAAATAAGATGCCGTCTGGCAAAAAATACCAAATCCGAGGTTTCAAAAAGAGCCTGTTAGCCTGGGACTTCTCATCTGAGCCCACGACTAAACAGATGGGAATCATCAATCAAGCCAATTTAAGGGCAGAGCAAAGTGACAGCAGAGGAGGAGGATGAAGGTGAGGATGAAGGTGTCTTCGCGTGGTAAAATGCTGCATTAAACAGCAGACTGCAGCTCAGCTCACTGACTCGACGTGTGTCTGTTTGAGGACCACCTGCTGAGTCCAGATCGGTGTCACGTGACGTGCTTCACCTGATCGATACCTTTTCCCTGATGACATTATCGACGCATAAACATGTCAACTGTGTTTACCTTCAACCTCCGGTACTCCCGCTCCGTCCGGTACTCCCGCCGTGAGTCCAATGCAGATGAGTGACAGCAGCACCGGGCCGCGCAGGACCATGTCTGAGCCGGTTACCGGCGGTCCGGGACGACGGAACCGTGGACACAGTACCGGGGGGACGGGTCCAAAGAGACACTACCGGGGGGGGGGACGGGTCCAGGTCCAGATAGACGGTACCGGGGTCGTAGCAGCAGAACCGGAGAACACCATCAACGCCCCGCGCGCAGGAGTGACAAAAAGCGACGAACTCACCGGAGAAAAAAAGAGCTCACGAGAGGCTTCAAAGTGCTGCTGCGCGCGCCCAAGTCACCACCGAATGGCGCGTGCTCGCGCGCATACTCATCAGCATAAAGCGCGCAAGTTCAGACTTTACTGTGATTAAATGAGACTTTATTAACACGTTACTGTGATTACATTAGACTTTAATAACACTTTGCTGTGATTAAATGATAATTTATTAACACTTTACTGTCATTAAATGAAAGATTTAAATTAAACATATTATATTTGACATTTGAACAATGATATCGTTTGAGCTTTTTTTTGTAGTCAGGTCTGATTGGAGGAGGGACACATGTCTATCAGAAGAACCTGACCTTCTGAGCTTGACTGCATACCGGGTCGCTCTATGGGGGTCACCGGGTTTGAGGGTCACCAGGTCTTGGGCAGGGGGGGGGGGGGGGGGGGGGGGGGGGGAGTCACAAGTCCTGCTGCGTTTCCTGAGCTGGCTAAGATGTAAACCGTGATGAAAGGAGCCCAGAGAAGACTTGTGGTTCTATGTTTGTTTCCTGACTGGAGAGCGTTGCCGTGGAAACTGGCCTTTAACAGCAGGTGAGGGGCGGGGGTCGAGGAAATTCCCTCCACCCCCACCCCCCCCCCCCCCCCCCCCCCCCCCCCCGCTGCCTCTTCTGAAGTGTGTCAAGAGAGACGGGGAAACCCGAGGAGGAAGAAAGCAGCTCCGCAAACTGCTTCCAGATCAGCCCATTAAACACACACACACAGAGACACACACACACACAGGGCTGCATTCTTGTGTGATGATTTCATGTGCAGCTGTGCACGCCCGATCCAGATGTCCGGAGATTAACTTTCAACTTAAAGAAGTGAGGTTCAAGAGCATTGGGACAAACCAGTGAAGGGGAAGTTAAACAGCAGTACCCCCCCCCCCCCCCACCACAACCACCGAGGGGCCCCTGAGCAAGGCCCCTTAACCCAACATGGCCCAGTGGGGCTGGGCTCCCACAGACCGCTTCAGTGTTGTCAGATGAGGAGTCCTCTGGGTTCCTTCAATCAAAAATACATTTAGCCGTACGGATATTAGCTTAGCATCAGGCTAGGTCATGTGAAGCAGCACTCTGTTGAGAGTAAACCAGAAGAAATCCTTTTTGGAGTTTAACACAATGTAGGAGACACAGCAACACGTGGAAGAAGGTGCTGTGCTCAGAGAGCAGAATGGAACTTCTTGGCCTCAATGCAAATAGTTGTGTGGAGGAAAGACCAACACCACCCGTCACCCCGAGCACACCACCCCAACAGGGAAACGTGGTGGTGTAGCATCATGCTGAGGGGATGCTTCTCTCAGCAGGAAACCAGTCACAACGAGGGAAAGATGGACGCAGACAAGTACAGGACAATCCTTGAAGAGGACATGATGGTCTGCAGAAGACTTCCTGCAGCAGGACGATGACCCTCAACACACAGCCAGAGCTACGAAGGTCACACCTCCACCTCAGAATCTATGATGAGATTTAAATGACTGTACAGACACACACATTCTTATTCTTCTTCTTCTTCTTAATCTTTAACTTGTTTATTTTTTTTAACAATGTTGTTTAAACACATCCAACTCAAGGAATAACCAGATTATTTGTTGATGTATTTACATAAACCAACGTTGTTCACTTCCTGTTTACCAAGCAGCTGCTGCTGAAGATTATTCTCTTTTAATAAGAGCGACACCTTTCTTTGGTGACAGCGGAGCAGACAACAAGCTCTCTGCTACGACATCTCTACTTCTGTCCGTAAAGTCCCATAATGCACCACGGTGCATCCTCAGTTGTCCTCGTCCTCGTCGCCATGGGAACCGATGGTCAAGGGGTGCGGTTGCGGCTGCAGCACCTCCTGCTGGATGGACACCATGCCGGTCAGCAGGGCGTAGCTCAGCATGGCGCCCAGCGCCACCAGGGCCGACAGCACCTGCTTCCTGCGCTTATTGGGGACGTGGTCAAAGTCTCCGCCTTCGGGCGCCGCCGCTGGCGAGCAGGAAGGCTTTGGACCGAAGGTCTCTGGAAAAAAAAAAAAAAAAAACAGGGAGGAAAGATTCGCGTCAGCTGATCGGAGCGAAAGCAACACGAGCCCAACGCGTCTTCGCGCAGCTTCCATCGGCTCCCCGCCACACAAGCAACGAGCTCATCTGTCTGAGCGATGAAGTCATGCGGCGGTGACCTCACCGCGGCCGTCTTGGGGGAAGTAGAGCAGCAGGATGTTGCTGCAGAAGCTGGTCAGGTTGTCCAGGGACTTGAGGTGCTGCTGCAGTTTGCTGTTGGGCAGCTTGGACTTCAGGACGGGGGCCAGGTGACCGAAGACGTAAGCGTCCAGAGAACAGGGTCTGCAGGGTCACAGGACATTGTGACGGTCCAATAACGCATACAGTGTATATACACACACACACACACAATATAGCGAAGGAGGTATAGTACAAATATTAACTAATATTTATATATACAGTTCTCATCTAATGCACCAATGGTAGTCACATGACTGTTGCTACGGTAACGCCGTTGACAGGACACCGGTTGGGTTTGAGGATTGGTTCTGAACTCACGAGTCACCAAAGAAGAACTTCTGTGAGCCGAGTCGCTGGGAGAGAAGGTTGAGACACTCGACAGCGTCACGGTACAGCTGGAGAACACACACGGGTTCACACGTTAGAGGCGCACACGCAAACACAAACACGCATGCAACGTGACGTTAGCCAGGGGGACGCCGTTAGCTTTCCTGAAACCGGAAATGTGATACTCTGGAAAGGATGTTTAGAAAAATGGGTCGACACACGCAAGAGGGGGTGAAAAGGCAGCAAGGGGCTCTTGCGTCTGCGTGTCCTTGCGTTTATCTGAAAACGCAGAAGCATAAACTAGGCTTTAGCTACGCGACGTTAGCTACGCGACGTTAGCTAGGGGACGACGTTAGCTACGTGACGTTAGCTAGCCTGTTGCGTCTGTCATAGACATTCAACGGGTTAAAGTTTCTGAGCAACGTGAGCTTGTGTGTAATGACGCCTGGTGAAGAATCAACATTCATGTGTATTTGCTCCGCTGTTCCAGGACCAGCTGTTAAGCTTTCATGAGCGCAACCGAGACGACACAGAAACACACAGACAGGAACAAATGGGCGGTTAACCGCTCTCTTTTGACCTTTGACTGGTTTCCATTACCGGCGTTTTCCGCTGGAGACACATTTTCCCTTTTGCTTGTAAACTTGTTCCAACCAACCCAAACACATGGAAACTTTGAGGCTCTCCTCCTCACCTCCTTCTCCAGCTCCTCCCCGGCCTCCAGGCCCTCGTCTCCTCGCAGCAGACGCAGCTTCTCCAGCTGGCCGCGCTGCATGCGGCCGGGCAGGAAGAAGTTGAGGGGGAAGGGCATGTGGTCAGCGTACCAGCGGCGGGTCACGTCCACGTAATTCTTGGGCTCCACCCAGAAGGTGTAGATCTAGTTCAGACACAGGACCTGTCCTGAACATGTGTGTGCAGAGTGGGGGGGGCAGTTGCTGAGAGTTTGAGGGTTCACTCACCAAAGCAGGTTTCAGCTTCTCCTCCAGCAGAGAGGTGAAGGCCAGGCTATCGGCGCCCTCTTTGGCCGAGAGGTCGTAGTCCGCGTTGTATTTCTGAAAAACACAGATTATAAAGGAAGGAATCGTAACGCTAAGTGTCGTAGCGCTAGGTCTTTTAGCTACTGAAGATGTAAAGCAGCTAAACTAGGACATGGAGAAGATCGGTCCATCACGGCCTCGTACCTGGCTAACCGAGTTAGCCGGATAATTCGTAGGATGAGATGATGTAGAGCAGGCTTTTCGGTTTCCCCCGAAGAAGATTGGGCTAAATCACCATAGCAACCAAACGAACACCTTGAAGTTCATTTGAGCTGCTGGATTAGTTCACCACTCCGCACTCTTCCTCATTGTTGAAGGAGCGATATCAGTTAGATGAACGTTTTATAGAAGACAGTTCTCCTCACAAAGACCCGTTTTTACATCGATGCTGAAGACAGGAATCATTTATTTACAAGAAGATGTTCCCGTTACGTGATGAAGACCACACGCTGCAGACGAGCATCCACTGTCCCGCAGACTGTCTCACAGACTGTCTCTATACGGTCTCACACACTGTCTCTCATACTGTCTGTACAGTCTTGCAATGCAGAGAACCTCATTCATTCATATTCTGAATCAGTTTCCACATAAGAACAAAGATCCTGTTACGTTAAAGACTAAAGCGTCTTCTGGAACATGGAGGTCCTTTTCTGGACGATCCTGTTGATGAAGAAGCGGTTTTACTTCTCAGGGTGTTAAACGTTGGAGAGAATATTGAGACCTGATTAAATATATTGTCATTTCCAAATAAATACTTGTTTGAACGGTATCGTTTTTCTTCACAGTCCATCAAATATGTCCAAAACCTCACTGTCCTCATATAACCAACGTCCCCCATGCTCTCACATCACAGCACATTCTTTGTGCAGTATTACGTTTCCTTGACAACGTGATGGAGAATATTAGAGAGCATGCTGGGTAATGCGTTCCAGCTGGGCGTCAGATAGACGGGAGGAAGGCCCAACGTCACCGAGGGCAAGGCTGGAGTTTCTTTCCCACGCGCTCGGAAGGAGGAGGCTACCTGTTTTCTCAGGTGGATGATGATGTCGGAGGGTCTGGTCAAACTCTCTTTCTGATTGGTCCTCAGAGTGGGAAGTAATCCTGAGAAAGAAACAGAAATGAAGTAAACAACAACAACAACAACAACAACAGTTGTTTGCCAGTGTGGCGGCGCCTCACCGCTGGGACTCCTCCAGGGGTTAGACATCTTCTTGAGCTTCAGAGGAGCTCCTGCAAACTGAGCGTAGGCCTGCAGGGAGACAACAACAAATAAAACAACAACAACAACAACAGATAAGCAATAACAATAAAGTCCCACACTGCAACAATGGAAAGAGTCACATTTAAAATAAACATTCACAACCTGAAAATATGAGACATTACAACACAGTGGCCAACCGCCCAGACAATACCCAGAATGCACTGCTGCGCGCAGATCTGAGTTCAACACACACATGTAGACGAGGTCATGAATCAGTGTCTCCCCATCGACATCAGACCCTGAATCATCAAGGCCACCGCCGCTGCAAAGGATTCTGGGAGCTCACACTACAAGCGCCTCATCTTACAGGAGGATGGACAGTTTGTCCACATGAGGACATATAGAGACAGAGAGATACAAACAAAGAGACAAGGAGACAGGAGTGGGTGTAGCTCCGCCTCGTGGTCATTTGAGGGATTAAACGTCTTAACCTTTAAGTGACGCATGTTGAGATACTTGTGTACTTTCACTGCCAATACTTTGAAATAAGGCCTGTCATAGTATGCACTTGTAAGCTTAGTGGGTCGATCAATCGTTGCAGCTCTATTTTCGGTAAGCACGTTGCCTGTGAACACAATAATTATTACGTTTATAGGCCTCAAACAGTGAGACATAATGAGAATAATCAGTTTAATCGATACAGAAGCCATCTAATCGAACACTCAGACGTCAAAGGCTTCACTCGGTTTCTCCGTTACAACGTGTTCTGCCGTTTAACCGTCCGTCCGTCCGTCGTTCATTGAGCCGTAGCATGCTAACGCTAGCAGCAGTTACCGGGAGATTTATCCGGTGTTTCCGGTTGTGAATGAAGCCGTTTTAGAACAGACACTCACCAGGACCACCAGGCAGTCGGTGCTGACTGACGGTAGACCCCAGTCTCCTTCCCAGCAAAACAACTCGTCGGGCGCCGCCATCTTCAGCCGGGACCGTGACCTCTGACATCGGAAGTGAAACTCGAGGGGCGGACCGGACCTTAGATATATATATAAAGTCTCGTCCGCGTTGCCGACCAACGGAGTCGAAAGTCCGCATTTGGCGGCCATCTTGGTCCGGTCAGCTCGGTCACCCATCACATTGTGTTGGTAGTTCATGTACTTTTTAAAGAACCATAAATTGCTCAATTTTCAACCGATACGAAAATGATATTAAACAGAACATGTTTTTCATATAGTGTCATAACTACATCTCTGACGTTTATAACAAACCAACCCGTTTGAAAATCGGTTAGAAACTGAGCAAGTTGTGGTTGTTTAAATTACGTGTACCACTAGCAACACAATGTTATGCTGAGCGAGCTGACCGGACCAAGATGGCCGCCATCTGCGGACGTTCTCTATTTTAAGAAAAAATGTACGAGTGGCTGTACTTTTTCTTCAATAATCTAACAGTTACATTATTAAAGATATATTACTGCTGGTGGTTACAGAAAGTCAAATGTCTATTATGGACTGCATCTATATTTTGACCGATCCAGCAGAAGATGAATGGAAAATTATTTACGTTAGCAATATTACAATGTAAGCAATGCGCTAACGAAGCTAACGTCAACACAGAACTAAGCTGTATACGTACGAAGTATTTTCAAGAGGTAGTAGTACACACAGAGCAGTATCAGCAAAATTTAGAAGACACGTGTTTGGATCCAGAAGCATTATTTATTAAATGTTTAGTGAAAGAACAGTTCGGACGTTATAACAACGTAATGTTCACAGGTCATGTGACCTCAGCCCCGAGCAACTACAGAGATGTAGATGATGGAGTCGTCCTCCACCTCCACCGGTCTGCAAACAAACAAACAAGTAAACATAAAGATGTTGAGTCAGTCAGAGAGACTCATTGTCTCTGATGCCCCTCCTGATAATAATAATAATGATTCCTATAGTAACACTAAGGATGATAATAATTATACCAGTATACCTGGCTTGGCTTCCACTGGCCCTGAACTGGATGTGGGCGTAGGTGACGTCTTCTACCTGCTGCTGAGCTCCTTCCGCCTGGTTGTACTTCAAATCAATATCATATTATTATGCAAAAGGACCTGCTTCTGGTACACATAACTGTCTATATACATGTATAGATTAAATATATATTTGTATACATACAGATATATTTAACGGTTGTATTAACTAAAACATAATAAGATACTTATTTATCAATGACTCACCTTTGGTCCCGCCTCTCCTCTCACAGCTGACTGATTCTTCCTAAAAGTACAAGAATAAAAGCAAGATGACATCATGAAGTACGTGTCATAAATTATATATATATATATATATATATATATATAAATTAAAGTACTCAAATGTACTGGAGTTTGAGTAGTTTCAGTAAAAGTAACCTATGAACCAAGAAACAAACAGGAACATCAACGGCAGAAGATAGTACTACGAAGATGTGTATATTTTGAGAACGAGGGCCGTGTCGTACTGTCTGATGATGACAAGGACCAGGATGACGAAGCAGAGGAGCATCAGGACAGCAGACACCACGCCGACTATTAGAGACACCTGAACGCTTCCTGAAACACAGCAGTCTGTGAGGAGACTCTCAATCACCACGGTCACTGAACACCACACCTGCTCAGATACCTTTACCCGTCAGCTTTTCAAAATAAGACCCGTGAATTAATGTTATCAGCATTAAAAATTACTTTCCTCTAACTAACCTTCCTCTTCAGCCTCTACAAGCACACTAAAGGCTTTGGATAATGAGCCAACGTTGTTCTTCAAACGACAGGTGTAGTTCCCAGAATCCATTGCAGTCAGGGCGGCAAGGTGGAGGGAAGGGCCAGTGTGTTTGAGGGCGTGGCCATCTCTGAGCCAGGTGACCTCCAGTTGGTGGAAAGTGCACTTTGTAGTGCAGTTCAGTGTGACGGCTTCCCCTCTTTTAAACTGTCCGTCCGTGGAGCTGTGCACCTCCATCTGAGCTCCATCTGAAATACATTTTAAAGGCTTTACATGAACACCACTGATGCTCATTGGATGGAACCAATGATGATGTAACAGGTGCAAACGCCTCATTAGAGTTTGTAATGATTCCAGTCAGCAAGCTTTCTGAAACTTTAGTAGGAATTATGCTTTTTAACTTTCTTTAAGAAACACATGAATCCATGAATACTGATCCTGACAACCAAAGATCTTTATTCTTTATCTTAGCTCCATGACCACTACTTCAACATGATTATTTATGAGTAAATAAAGTCATAATACATTTATTTGTCACTAATTAGAATGAAATGTGATGAAACTTGGTTCAGTTTTAAGACTCCACAGAGTGAGGAGACTCATCATCTGAGTCTCAAACCTCCGATCAAAGTGACTCATAGACGTTTTGGCACGTTGCTGTTCTGAGATCAGATCCCAGAGACTGAAGAACCCCAAAACATTTTGCATCTTCCGTCCACTTAAGCTTCACAAATAAGACAAAAAGAGGGCGTGTTCTTCTCAAAGCCCTGGATCATCTCGTCTCGTGTGTGTGGTGAGATGCTTCTAACCCACGAGGTCGTGAGCTCCGGTAGCATCCGATGGATCACAAGTTTAGCAAACACACAAACCAGTCTGTTAAAGCTCATTAGTATGCAACAGGTGTGTTGGCTGATCTTACCGGACACTCGCACTGTCACTCCTCGGCCAGTAAAATGATTTTTTGTCTCTTTCGCTTCCATTCTGAAGCGAAAGGTCGCGTTGTCTCCCCGCTGCACACCTGTGATCTGCAAGGTGCAGTTTCCCTTCTTGTCTCCCAGGTAACGGTAACGAGGGTCGTTGACCCGTGCGTATCGTAACTCACTGTCGTACACTGACGGAGTAGTGAGGTGACAGATTTGATGGTTCTGGCACCAAACGACTCTGACGATCTCGGCCAGAACCCGTTTTCCATCTTCGACGACGGACTGTGGAGTGAAGGAGCAGAGGATTGTGAGAGTAGATCCTCTAACGGCACACGCCGGATCCCGATAGTCCACCCTGGGCCCCTGACTCACAGCACCTGGACAAGACAAGACAAGGGGTCACACAAAATGTTTCCGCGGGGCCCCTGGTTGTCTCTGGTCTGACCGGATGCTTGATCTCATGTTGCAGGACAGTTGCTCTCGCTGCTTTTATTCAAACCGCAATGTTTCTCCCCCCCGCCCCCCGGGTGAGAGAGCGCCGGTCTCACCTGTGAGGAGCAGCAGACAGCAGCACACAACCTTTGGCTCCACAACCGCCATCCTTGCTTTTCCCCGGGGTTGATGTTCTAGAAGTGAGCGGACCGACTGTGAATCAGTCCAGGCGAAGCTCTCTCTTCCTCACTGCGTTCACTCTTTTCCCCGAAGTTGGCTTTCTACATCACCTTTGGACCACTTCTGTTTTGCGTCGTCTATCTTTCTGCTGCAACTTCCCTAAAGACACAGACTCTTCCACTATTACACAACCACCACATTGTTTTACGTTGTTCTCAAGAGCTGTGATTCTCGTAGCACAGTTTCTAAAACTTTTAATATTTATAGCAAAACCCCTCACTGAGTTTGCAAAAATTTTGTAAAACACACGTGTGTGTGCGTACAAACCCCCTGCACAACGCACTGCTTTACACTCCTAATACACACTCTAAATGATCAACACACTGCTAGATCCCACATCATTAGATGTTCTCATCATAAATAGATCATAAATAATAAAGGCGAACATCTGAAAAAACATAAAAATAATTTAAATCCATCCAGCCGGTTGTTTGTTGTACAAGGACAATTTGGTGACGCGCCGCAGGGGGCGGGGCTTTCTCCTCCGCGAGGACCATTGCACTGAGGAGGACAGCGCAGTGACGTCTCACTCTGCTGCATCGCACGGTGCTTAAACCTGATTGGTGCGTTTTGTGTTTGGGCACCTGAGGGCTGTGTTTAATGGGTTTGGTAATTTGACAATCAATGCATTGGAATTGCAAGGAAGTGACATCTTGATCTACTTCTGTGTGTAAAGTGTACAAGTATGTTTAGTGTGAGGCTGACTTTGTGCTCATAGACATAGGAGTTTTGCTCCTTGACTGTACGGATTCTGTATTACTGTCAGGTTTCGTAAGGGTCAAGGTTTTATCTTTCAATCATCTTTGGGAATAATTAGTGAGTTCATTCGCACATTGAAAACGTATTGTTCTATGTATCTTATTGACTTATTTAAATGAAAAATTCAGCTGTCAGTACAGCTTGGAGAAAACGACATCCGAATATCATTAATTATATATTTAACAACAAAGTGTATCGTATATCTCTGAGCTGTAGTACAATACAAGTGCAAAATGTATCTCAGAGGTACATATTAGGGCTGCAACAACGAATCGATGAAATCGATTAGAATCGATTATTAAAAGCGTTGGCAACGAATTTCATTATCGATTCGTTGTGTCGCGCGACTATTATCTTTGAGTATTAAAAGAAAGTTGCGCGCGCCGCGCAGAGCTGAGAAAAAAAAAGTTGAGCGCTCGCGCAGCAGAACATCGGAGAGACCCGTACTACTGTTCTGAAACATGCGGAGGAAGAGAAGCCAATGCGATCTAAATATTTCACACTGAAATGGGGGGTGCGGGTCCTAGCCGGCAACGGGGGGGGGGGGGGGTGCTGCGGTTTTCTTTGCAGCGCGCTCGACTTCAAGGTGTAACCTTTATTATTGTTCGGTCTAAAACAGCGCGCCCAGTGACGGGTGGTGCAGCAATATTGATGTCCGGGTGGAAATCAGGAGAAAGGTCGGTCCGGGATATTTTCGGGAGGGGCTTTGAAATTCGGGAGGGTTGACATGTCTGATTGTAAGATATGCAAAAGCGACATGGCCTGGCACGGGAGCACCACGGCGATGATTCATGATTTTGTGCCTAATATATTTAATTTGGCGGCTGTAAAGTATACATCATGCAATGTGTGTATGTTTTTTGTGTTAGTCCATTTTATTTGCTTACTTAGGGATGTTCAAGGAGCAATCTGTTAGTGCAAAACATATTTAGAAAGTGCACAGTCAGTTCTATTTTTCAATAAAGGGTTGGAAATTAACGTTTTTACATTTTTTATTTTTTTATCCGATTAATCGAACAAATAATCGACAGATGAATCGATTATTAAAATAATCGTTAGTTGCAGCTCTAGTACATATTGTGACGTATATTCTGGTTACCAGTGGCTGCCTCATCCAGTTCAAAGCATTGGTGCTCACGTGGCATGGTGTGAATGGATGGGGTCCAGTCTCCATCCAGGACATGGTCAAACCCTCCATCCCAAACCGTGTGTGTGTGTGTGTATATATATAATTAATTAATTTTCTCCACTGCTCTTTTGCGCGGAGTGAGTCCTCCCCCCTCGATGCACCATCTCTGCCCAGCCTCCTCTCCAGCGCCTCCGCGCAGAATCCCTGCATCCGAGCGCGAGCATCAGTGCGCAGAGACAGAGACGACGGAGACAGACAGGGAAAAGACAGGGACAGAGACGGGACGCCATCGGGATCCTGAAGCGGCCCCCTCTCCCGGACCAGCGGCTCGTTCTCGGTCTCTTCTCTCTCTATGGGTGTGAGTGGGAGCGGCCGGTAGTCAGGCGGTGTCTCCTCCATCTCTGCGCTCTTCATCCCGCTCCGTCAGGACAACAAAATGGCGGACATCATCGAGCTTGGACCGGCCTACGGTGAGTCCCGGGCCCGTTCGGGCTCCAGCTCCCCGCTGCTCGCCGTCGAGATAACGGCTTTCAATCGGTCGCGGCGCCTCCGCACCGGGTCTTAAAACGGTTTTATTTCTTCTGATGGGGAATCTAGCAGGTGTTTCGGGCCTAAAGGGCCCGTGTCGTCCTCATAATAATCTCTAACAAACAGCCAAAGGGGACATTTAAAGACAAAATGGCGCAGTGTTGAAAGAGATGTAACCCGAGGAACGTAAGATCAAAGAGAATAACATCCATGACGTCACACAGGGCGGCTTCCTCTCGCGAGCCTCATCAGCGTGTGCGCGTGCCAGTCGGGGTGGTGTATGTGAGGTGACGTCATGTCTGAACGCGGCGTATTACCGTCAGTCAGTATTTGTAAAGTGGACAAATACTCTTGTCATGCCATCAGTTAATGTACTAGTACCATAGTGAACAGGTACTCTTATAAAGTAAGAGTACAAATACTGCGCTGTACTCCGTCACAAGTAAATGTAGCCTACTAATACTATCATGTACAAATACTGTTACACAGTAAATGTATAAATAATAAGTATTAATACTGTACAGTTACTCTAATACATACAATAATCGAGTAATGCCACAGGTTAAGTAAATGTACTACAAACATATCTTGCCACAGTAATCTATATTCAGACTATTATTACTGATACATTGATGTAGTTTAGCATTTCTCTGTTGTACGCTGTTTGAGTAGTATTTATATTAGTTCATATTAATTTATATATACATATTCAGTGTTTCCCCTAACATCTAAACAGGGGGGCGCCCCCACCCCACCCCTCAAGTGTGCAATGAAAAAATTAAATTGTATAACCTTTTTTTGTTATTTTTTATGCACGGCAGTTTCACCCTGACATGAACATGTCGTGAATAAGTCTGTGTGGCGCTCGCAGCAGAGCACCGACTGACACCCCCACCAGCCCCCCTGACACCCCCACCAGCCCCCCTGAACCCCACCAGCCCCCCTGATACCCCCACCAGCCCCCCTGATACCCCCACCAGCCCCCCTGAACCCTCCCAGCCCCCCTTATACCCCCACCAGCCCCCCTGAACCCTCCCAGCCCCCCTGATACCCCCCACCAGCCCCCCTGAACCCTCCCAGCCCCCCTTATACCCCCACCAGCCCCCCTGAACCCTCCCAGCCCCCCTGATACCCCCCACCAGCCCCCCTGATACCCCCACCAGCCCCCCTGAACCCTCCCAGCCCCCCTTATACCCCCACCAGCCCCCCTGATACCCCCACCAGCCCCCCTGATACCCCCACCAGCCCCCCTGAACCCTCCCAGCCCCCCTTATACCCCCACCAGCCCCCCTGATACCCCCACCAGCCCCCCTGATACCCCCCACCAGCCCCCCTGATACCCCCACCAGCCCCCCTGAACCCTCCCAGCCCCCCTTATACCCCCACCAGCCCCCCTGATACCCCCACCAGCCCCCCTGATACCCCCACCAGCCCCCCTGAACCCTCCCAGCCCCCCTTATACCCCCACCAGCCCCCCTGATACCCCCACCAGCCCCCCTGATACCCCCCCCCCCAGCCTCCCTGATACCCCCACCAGCCCCCCTGAACCCTCCCAGCCCCCCCTCAAGTTGTGAACCTGGGAGAAACACTGAGATTTACCTGTGCAAACATATATATATATAATTATATATATATGTTTGTGTGTGCATGTGGCTGTTTGTGCACGTAGGTGTGTGTGTGTGGCTTTTTGTGTTTGTGTGTGACTGTGTGCGTGTGGCTGTGTGTGTGTGTGTGTGTGGGTGTGTGGCTGTTGGTGTGTTTGTGTGTGTGTGTGGGGCTGTTTGTGTGTGTGTGTGTGTGTGTGTGTGTGTGTGTGTGGCTGTTGGTGTGTTTGTGTGTGTGTGTGTGGCTGTGTGTGTGTGTGTGTGTGTGTGTGTGGCTGTTGGTGTGTTTGTGTGTGTGTGTGTGGCTGTGTGTGTGTGTGTGTGTGTGGCTGTTTGTGTGTGTGTGTGTGTGTGTGTGTGTGTGTGTGTGTGTGTGTGTGTGTGGCTGTTGGTGTGCGTAGGTGTTTGTGCGTGTTGCTAGGCAGCGAGCTCAGCTGGTTCCAAACATGGCGTCATGGCTCGGAGGAGAAAGGAGGTTTCTCTGGTTGTGAATCTGCCGACGTTCTCCGTATTTAATAAAAAAGCCGTGGTGTTCGAGTGTTCAAAACATGGACGTTATATAACATCACCTAGTTCAAGGAAAAGTGTACATCATGTTATAAGGAAGGTCAAAGGTCACTGATGCTGGCATGTCAAAGCACTGGTCATGCTGACATGATCAATGGTTCCCTTCATTTACTACTTATCGTCACCTTTAACGAGTCAGCTTCAATCAGTGATTCATCTCAACATCTTCTAGGACTGAAATACGGTTGAATTACATAAATAAAGACTCAACGAGGGGGAAGCTGAGACTAAGCACTTCTAAACTGGAGATGCCACAATGACCCCTACTGTTACCAAGGAGACGGAAACGGTGACTCAGCTAAAATCCTCCAACCCACAAGCACACTTCAGAGATTTAAAGCTCATAGTTAAAGTTAATATATTTTAAACTGATATAAAGATGCTTCTCAATAACCGAACCCGAATCAAAGCCTGGAATTGATGCAGATCAATTGATGAAATGATTCGAGGTGTGATCCTTTCATCTGGTTAGTGTTCATCGCTATTGTTTATTTAGTCACTTTGTTTATTTCCTGTTTAGTAGCTCTCTCATGTAGTCCAATATTCACTATTAACAGCTTGACTATTTGATTTGTGTGTTGATGAAATGCTTTAATTTTATTGGTTAAATGAAATCTAAAGTTGGATGCTACATAATGTACGTGGCAACACAGAGTCGTCTCAAACTGATGGTTTGTTGAAGTGTCTCTGTGTGTGTGTGTGTGTGTGTGTCTGTGTGTGTGTGTGTGTGTGTTTGTGTGTGTGTGTGTGTGTGTGTGTGTCTGTTTGTGTGTGGACGAATGAGGACAACAATACGTGTCTGTACACAGAAAACAAAGACCTCCGCAAGAACCTCACTGGCTCCTCCTCCTCCGACCGGTTGTGTCCGCTGCTTTGCATTGTGGGAAATGTAGTCTCACCTATTTGAAATGTTACAAGTTATGTTATTCAGGCTTTTAATTGATGAAGCCCGTTTGAATGAATTGAACCTGCTTTCTTCTGTCTCATTAAAGACAACGTTGAGATGTGGATCTAATGAGTGTGGTCTCGCTGTGTGTGTGTGTCTCAGCCATGTCTCCGGTCCTGGCGGGCTTCCTGGGAGCTGGTGTTCTGGTTCTGGTGGTGGTGGTTCTGGTTCTGCTCTGGTCCTTCTGTCAACGCCGTTACGTCCGCGTCTCTGGACGCTACAAGCTGCACGGCGACCGTTACTGCGACGCCGAAGACCCCCCTTACAAGTTCATCCACATGTTGAAGGGCATCAGCATTTACCCAGAATCCCTCAGCAGCAGCAAGAGGATCGTGCGAGGCTTCCGGCACGCGGACCGGTCCAACCGCGACGGAGAGCACGGCTTCCCAGCTGCCGGCGCCGGGAGGGGCCTGGTGCTGGTGGACGCCGAGAACAACATCCTGGACGTCCCGGGTCAGCTCCAAATGAGTCATCTGGTCCCGCCCGCCGGGCCGGGCCCCGCCCACGGCTCGGGGCGGATGGAGCGGGCCCTGCCGGTCCGCGCCGACTACTGCGGCCTGGACAGCAGCTCGGCCGGAAGTAGCCAGACCAGCAGCAAGACGGCGTCCCCCTTCACCCCCGCCCCCTCAGAGCCGGAGCCCGACCCGAGTCTGGGCACCGTCAGCCTCACCGTCGACTACAACTTCCCCAAGAAGGCCCTGGTGGTGACCATCGTCGGGGCCCGGGGCCTCCCCGCCATGGATGAGCAGGCGGGCAGCTCGGACCCCTACGTGAAGATGACCATCCTGCCGGAGAAGAAGCACCGCGTCAAGACCCGCGTGCTGAGGAAGACCCTGGACCCGCTGTTCGACGAGACCTTCACCTTCTACGGCGTGGCCTACAGCTCGCTGCCCGAGCTCACCCTGCACTTCCTGGTCCTCAGCTTCGACCGCTTCGCGCGCGACGACGTCATCGGGGAGGCCGTGGTGCCGCTGAAGGGCGTGGACCCGAGCACGGGCCGAGTCCACCTGAGCCAGCAGATCAGCAAGAGGAACATGCAGGTGAGCTCATCAGCTGTTTGGTCGGTTCTCTCGTACTAGCAGAGGAGCATCCTCATGGGCAACGTCAAACCCTCCTGCTCTGATACCAGCTGTGCTCACAGACCTGGGTCTGTCCCTTCAAAATAAAAGTCTTGCTCCTTTGTGGAAGCAGAACCGTGACGAGTAGAAGAAGAGAGAAGTCAAATGTGTAATAATACCGTTACGATAAAAATAAATGATGAGATGATATCATGGTGTTATGTGTGCTTGTGTCGTCAGTGTGAGACTCGTGGCGAGCTGCTGGCGTCTCTGTCCTACCAGCCGGTGTCTCATCGCCTCAGCGTGGTCGTCCTGAAGGCCCGACACCTCCCCAAGATGGACATCACCGGCCTGTCAGCAAGTGAGTCGCCACCTGTGTGTCCGTTTCACATAAACACGATCACATCTGACCGGCTTGTCAGGAAAAAAGATCCAATTCAATATTGCTGTATAAATGTTCTCACTATTCCTTAACGTATTATTATTTCCATTATTATTATTATTATTCCATTACTAAAAATAGTCCTCCTGTTGATCTGTTCTGTCCCTCTGAGCGTTCCTGAAGGGGGCGCTGGAGGGCCGATGATGGAGGGTTCATCCTCTGGGAGCGTTTTTTTTGTATTTAGTAGATTTCACAATAATCTTCTTTTGTCAGACGAGTGTCAGAAACTTTAGTATATTTTCCTGTCCAACCCTCACACTGTTTCCTGAAGGAGACTCTTATTGTGAAAAGCCTTATACACAGAACAATTAGAAATGACAAACAGACCAAAGCTACTAAGCTTTTTAAATGAATGCCAATCTCACGGATCACTTCAGTGAACAAACAAAACAATGAAGCCATTAAAGTTACGAATTATATTATGATCATTATTGCGGTTACTCACCTTCTGGCCTTCTCCTCAGACCCGTATGTGAAGGTGAACGTCTTCTACGGACGCAAGCGCATCGCCAAGAAGAAGACGCACGTGAAGAAGTGCACGCTGAACCCCGTCTTCAACGAGTCCTTCATCTACGACATCCCGCCGGAGCTGCTGCCCGAGATCTCCGTGGAGTTCCTGGTGGTGGACTTCGACCGGACCACCAAGAACGAGGTGCTGGGCCGCCTGCTGCTGGGCCTGCATGGCCCCGCCCCCTCCGGCGCCTCCCACTGGAGGGAGGTCTGCGAAAACCCCCGCCGGCAGATCTCCAAATGGCACAACCTGAGCGAGTACTGAGGGAGGAGCTAAAGACTCACACACACACACACACACACACACACACACACACCCCCGTTCACACCTGGTGCTCACATGCGTCTTCGGTGATCTGATCTCTCGTCAGCTCTTATGGCAGCAAAGAGACAAAGAAGTTGTGTCTGGCCCCTCTTATCAGCCTTGGCCCAAGGGAATTACCCATAATTCATAGCTTGGACAAACAAAGAGACGTGTGTTCAGCCTGGAGAGACATTAGGGATTAATAAATACAAAACAATGTAGAAACACTGATTTATTCAGCCAACATCTTTTATGTTTATTTGACAAATGAAAGAGCCCAAAAGATGTTTAAAAAAAGGTGTGATTGTACGTCACCGAGGTAACGCACACTCCTGCTCACCAGTCTTATACATCTGTAGCAGATCAGACGTCACGTGGTCAGAACCCCAAAGACTCGAGGGAATGCCGGGTGTGAACGCCCCCCTTTCTGCCTATTGCATCATAACATTCTCAAGCCTCATAAACAACCCTCCACCTCCTTTAAAGAGAAGCAGAAGGAGCTGTTTTTTAAAAGAGGAACCATGAGTCCATCTGTCAGACTGTCCTAAAGTGTGTCGACGGGGGGGAAGGAATGCTCAGATTAAAAAACAGAAAAAAGAAGATTCCCCCTCTTGATGTTGTTGTCATGCAGTTCATCGCATGTCTGTCCGAAGAGTAAACAAAAAAAAGTCCAAATGAAGAACTGCTGACATCCCGCTGACTGATTGACAGGACCATAATGCAACATTTAAATTACTCACTAACACTGTGTATAACTAATATATCCAAGTATAAGTACTCCTCACTAGGACCAGTTAAGCAACATGTTCGGGGGGGGCGGCAGCATGATCCCCGGTTCTCTCTCCTCAGTCCTGATCCTGGAGGATCCCTCATCTTCATGTGGATTTACAAACGGTTCACATCTCCAGACTGAAGACCACTGAAGAGATGCTGATAGAGCGGCTTGGAGCAGACCGAGAGACCTTGTAAAATACTTCATTTACTCAACAGTCTCTAAATAGTCTCAGCAGGAAGCAGCTGTGGCGGCTGATTGAGACTCCTTATGATCCGGACTCCTTATGATCCGGACTCCTTATGATCCGGACTCCTTATGATCCGGACCCCTTATGATCCGGACTCCTTAAGATCCGGACTCCTTAAGATCCGGACCCCTTATGATCCGGACTCCTTAAGATCCGGACTCGTTATGATGTGGACTTGTTATGATATGGACTCGTTATGATCTGGACTCGTTATGATCTGGGCTCGTTATGACCTGGACTTGTTATGACCTGGACTGGTTATGATTGACTCGTTATGACCTGGAATCGTTATGACCTGGACTGGTTATGACTTGGAATCGTTATAACTTGGACTCGTTATAACTTGGAATCTTTAGAACTTGGACTCGTTATAACTTGGAATCGTCATGACTTGGACTCGTTATGACTTGGAATCATTGTAACTTGGACTCGTTATAACTTGGAATCGTCATGACTTGGACTCGTTAAGACTTGGAATCATTATGTCTTGGAATCGTTATAACTTGGAATCGTTATGACTTGGAATCGTTAAGACTTGGACTCGTTATGACCTGTAGGTGAGAATAACATAATATTGTTTTTTTAACAGATTTAATATCCTTATAAAGAAATGAAACAGCTTCCCCTTCAAGTCAAAAGACCTCATCCGGACATCCTCCTGCTTTACGATCCTAAATAAAATCGTACTTTTAGCCAAAATATAGCAAAGATTGGTATTGTGGGCGTCGGCCGCCACAGCTCCGCCTCCACTTCCTGTCTCCGTCCCGCCTCGTTCATCCTCTGACTGGCTGCGTAGGACCTCTAGAGATGTTCTCACTTTGCTCGGTGTGTTTTTATAAAGACCTGTAGATGTTCGTCAGGAGCTTTTTAATATCTCCGTCACGTTGGAGTCGCTCCTCCTCGAGTTCGCTCGTCAGCAGACAGGAAGTGACCCGGAGACGGCTTTTCTTCTGAAGGGACATTGACGCTGTAGATTTGTACAGAGGTGAAGATGTTTCCTGTTTGGTGTGTTTGAGCTGTGAAACCTGGAGGAATGTTAATAAAAACTACAACGAGTCAAAGCTTTGTTTGCAATATCCTTTGTAGATTATATATTTAATACGCTGTTTATTCACTGCTCAAACCTTCAAAAAACACATCATATTTATGTTAGTACCCCACAGAGGCATCAGGGTACATGTACACAACTATTGTACTGGAGTACTTTTTACCTTCTCATCTACCCTACCACGGCTTTTACTTATATTAGTTAAAGTACTTTAACTGATTGGCATAAGTACTTTTACAGCAGCAGAGTTGACGGTATTAGTACCTTTACTCGGAAACAAAAAAACAAGGACAGAAGGACAGAGGGACACAGGGATAGAGGGACACAAGGCGACAAAGCGAGGAGGACATGAGAACGTGTTGATCTGGGCCCAAGGGTCACTCTGACTGAACCCTGACACCACGTTGTCCCCCCTGAGGCCTTGAACCCTTGAACCCTGACCCCTCTGAGTCAGAACCAGAGACACAATGATGTCATCACTTCTGGTGCAGAACGCCTAACCCTTACGGAAGGTGACGGTCCCATGACGGCGGCGTTGGGTAACGAGTAGAAGCTCCTCTCTGGAGAACTGAAGGCTTCTGTGATGCGACGGTCGTCGACTTTGGATCCAAAAAACCCTGCCAAATGTGGCGCGGCGCTGCGCGTTATAGCGTAACCCCGAGAGCGCCTCGGTCACATGGAGGCCTCCAACACACAGCGCTCCTTTCATCACGGGAACCTCCCAACGCGGCGTTCACGCGTCTCCCCTGAGGGTCCGTCACGCCGGAGGGGAGAACAAGTGGCAAACTGTCGCAGGTTTTAACTTCTACTCGGAAACCCGTGAGGATCTGATCCGGGGTCAGCTGCTAGAGGCCTCCGCTGATGTCAGGGGGCGGAGACCTGATCCCAGAGCAGCCGCGGTCTCTCCTGGAAACATGATGATCTGGTAGAGGGTCATGGACGCCAGGTGACCCATCAGAGGGCCCATAGGGTAGTGTTTAGCATCTCTAATGGTGTTAGCATGTTACCACCATCAGTTCTAACATCTCTAATGTGTTAGCATGCTACCACCGTCAGTTCTAACATCTCTAATGGCGTTAGCATGTTACCACCATCAGTTCCAACATCTCTAATGGTGTTAGCATGCTACCACCGTCAGTTTGAACATCTCTAATGGCGTTAGCATGTTACCACCATCAGTTTTAACATCTCTAATGGTGTTAGCATGCTATCACCGTCAGTTCTAACATCTCTAATGGTGTTAGCATGTTACCATCATCAGTTTTAACATCTCTAATGTGTTAGCATGCTACCACCGTCAGTTCTAACATCTCTAATGGCGTTAGCATGTTACCACCATCAGTTCCAACATCTCTAATGGTGTTAGCATGCTACCACCGTCAGTTTGAACATCTCTAATGGCGTTAGCATGTTACCACCATCAGTTTTAACATCTCTAATGGTGTTAGCATGCTATCACCGTCAGTTCTAACATCTCTAATGGTGTTAGCATGTTACCATCATCAGTTTTAACATCTCTAATGGTGTTAGCATGCTATCACCGTCAGTTCTAACATCTCTAATGGTGTTAACATGCTATCACCGTCAGTTCTAACATCTCTAATGGCGTTAGCATGGTTTGGATTTTAGGCCGTTTCCATCACGATGGAGGTAGTGGGAGAAGTCACAAAAGACCTGGAATAAGTAAATATAAGTAGGTTTTTAGTGTGTGTGTCTCTGCTGAATGACTTCATTGAGTGTTTTATTAATCGATTGGTCGCCCACAAAACGAGCAATTAATCGGTCAGCCTCACTGCTGACATCACAGCCATCTTGGCCAATCAGGTGGCTGATCTCAGGCGGATGAGCACCTCCCTTTGAGTCTTTATGAGCAGGTCACAGAGTCTGAAAATCTTCATCTTCGTCATCAAGCAGGTCAGCGCCTCCTGGACCCGCGAGCCACTCTGATGGGGTAAGAACACTTAAGGATCATATTCCTGATTATTGGGCTTCTCTGTTCAACACAAACTTTAAACGTGTTAAGAACTGAAGCTCTTTTAGTTTTGGACAAAACAACACTTTTTAGTTTTGTATTTGATGTGATTTTCTCTGAACATTTGATTGATTCATCACCTGACAGATATTCACATGTTTTCATAATCAAATGAAAAAATCACATTATTATCAGCATCTGAATAAAAGATTAAAATAATCCTCTTTATTTTAGAGATTTTTTGTTGTTGTTGAAATTCATCCAAATCCTCCAAAAAGAATCAATCCACCACCTGCTTTGATCTGTTCCCTGAGTGAAGCTTCAGCGTGTGGCCTAAAGTCCACGAAGCTTCTCAATGTCCAACATGCGAGTGGATCATCACATTTACATTGAGTTATTGATATTATTCTGATGCAGTAAACTCAGGGTCATGATGATTCATGAGGTCACTTCTAACTATGTTTATATAGATGTCAAAATAATTCAATTTTTCTGGTTATTTTCTTCTTTAAACCTGTTGTGGTTGTTGTGTGACAACATGAATATTAATCTAATGATCCTTTGTGATTAAAGGTCACTGTGAACACATGCGTGTGTGTGTGTCTGGGTGTGTGTGTCTGTGTCGGTCTGTGTGTGTGTGTGTGTCTATGTGTGTGTGTGTGTGTGTGTGTGTGTGTCAGTGTATGTGTGTGTATGTGTGGGTGTGTATGTGTGTCTGTGATTCTGTGTCTGTGTGTGTGTGTCTGTTTGTGTGTGAGTGTCTGTGTGTGTCTGCATGTGTGTGTGTATCCAGGTCTTTGTGGCACTCTGTCAGCTGACTGCCTCATGTTCTCCTCACTGATCTCTGGTCTGTTTGCTCCTCAGATTTGGTGAAGGAGAAATGTCGGAGCGTCATCATCACGAGGTGACTCCGCCCCCCGTTTACACGTCACCATCTATTGATTGGTGCAGCTGTGTACCTCGTGAGCCCTTCATCAACCTAGGAAGGCTCTCTGAGCGCACAAACAACACACACAAACAACACACAACACACACACACACACACAAAACACAATATCGTTAGGTAGTAATAAAAGGATTTCTATACCTGGTACTATTTCCTGTTTTCACAATACATTGCTCAAAAAACCTATAAGGAAACCACTCCAGGTCACGGGTGTCAAAGCCGTGTTGGGAGGGGGTCCACATACACACTTCCACAGGGATTGTGTCATGTTGGAGCGTGCGCTGCTGCCTGGAGGAACCACATGTTCTCACAGAGGACGACCCCCACTGGACGTTTCAGGAATAGCAGCCACTTTTGTAGAAATGCAATTTCTGTCACACTCAGCAAAAGTCACCCGGCGGCCAGATGTTTGACGCCTCTGCTGTAGGTACAGATGTGGGAATTTTACCTCGAAAACTATACGACAGTGTGGTAGTACTTTTACAGGGACAGTGTGCGTCTACTTTGTGGTTCTAGTTTACTACGGTTGACGTATTGGTCCTTTTACTGGGAGTGCAGAGTAGGAACCTTGGGGACAGGAAGTGGGAGCTCATTGAGGGACGGACCGATCACATCACTTCCTGTGTTTCAGACCAGCGCCGTGCTCAGAGTGTCCAGTCTGCCGCTGGTCAGCTCGGCGCTGCAGTCCATGACCTCCGTGTACTCGGAGGTCAAAGGTCGCTACCCTCTGCTGCGACTGATGGGCGGAGTCGCCGAGGTGGGCGTGCGCAGCGTCTCCCAGGTTGCCATGACGAGGGCCACGCCCCTCCTCCAGAGTCTGGAGCCGCAGAGTACGTGTGTATAAGTCCTACTGCACTGTATTACTGCTACTACACTAGGATACATGGTGCTGTACTCATGCATACTACTAGTACTAGCAGTACTTTCTGTGTTTTCAGTTGAAGTCGCCAACAGTTTTGTTCTCTTTGGTCTCGATCGTCTTGAGGAAAACTTCCCGATTCTGAATCAATCAACAGAGGAGGTGATTAACTTCTCATTGATTATCAGGGTTGCGCTGATGTAGTGATTGATGTGTTGATGAGGATCATCTAATGGATCGCCGATCACATGATCACATGGCAGGTGGTGGGCCACCTGAAGGACGCCTTCTTCCTGACGCTGGATGACGTGCAGCTGCGGGTGGTGGACGGACTGGACGCGGCTCTGGACCAGCTGCAGCGCCTCTCTGCGGCGGCTCGGCGCGCCGTGCGCCTGCTGCAGGACTCCCAGGCGGGCCGGGCCGCTGCGGGGGGGCTGGACGACGTGCTGACCCGCCTGGAGGACGCCAGCGCCTACTACCTGCCCCTCCCCCCCACCCTGCGTGAGTTTGGGCCTTCACAATAAGAGCTGGCACTGGGGTCGACTTGACAATATGCAGATTCATAAAGATGTGGCGGTGATGGCGGTGATGGTGGTGATGACGATCCCTCAGGTCGCCAGTGGGAGATGAAGGTGCAGGAGTACGAGGATGAAGATGAGGATGAGCCCAGTGTGTGGACCAGGGTCCGGAGCCTCCTGCTGAACCTCAGCCTGCAGCTCTACCACCGCCTGATGAAGGTCAGGGAGCAGCTGCAGAGCGCCATGACCAGGCTGGAGGCCGGCGCCGACAAGGTGGGACAGACTCCTCCTCGCTCATAATTTCCACCTTCCACCATCTGCTTGAAGCCCTGACATAGCTGAGGATTAGGCGGGCTGTTAGCTCGAGGCTAGGTTAGCGGTTAGCTCAGGTGAGTTACCCCTCTGTCCCTTGCAGGTGGGTCTGGGTCGGATCCTGGATCTGGCGAGTGAGCTGCTGCAGCAGCTGCAGCGCCTCCTCGTGGCGCTGATGTACCGAGCGGAGGGTCTCCGGGAGCTGACCCTGAGCGGGGTCAGAGGTCAGGCTGCCAAGTTGACCGAGCTGCTGCCCGTCCAGCGGATCAGGGAGCTGCCTGCTCAGACCCAGCAGCTGCTGGGAGATCTGCAGGAACTGGCAAAGCTCCTGGTGCAGCTGGTGATCAACGCCACGCCGCTCTATGACCTGGTGAGACTCTGATCCGGTTCCTGCTTCCTGCTACGGCCCTGCTGACCATCATTATTCCTATTAATCACATTACTACGTCATTAAACATTACTACTACGGTCATCATAAACCAACCGACTGCTCAGAGATTTCCTTCCCATCTGTTGATGGAGGTTCTATCTGATGGTGGTTGAATTGAACTGAACACATTATCAATGTTAGAGTGGGGATCGGGGTCCAGACCCCCGATCCACAGAAACCTGTGAGGAGCGTATCATTCACAGTGCTTAGCTAGGCTAACGCTGTCTGTGCTAAGCTAACGCTGTCTGTGCTAAGCTAACGCTGTCTGTGATGAGCTAGGCCAAAGCCCCGCGTGTGACGCTCGTCTGTCTTTCAGCTGCAGCAGCCGTCGACTCAGGAGGTCGAGGACTTCCTGAACCAGGAGGAGGCGGCGGCCGACAGCTCGTCCCGCCGCGGCTCGGCCAGCAGCTTGTTCCTGAAGGCCATGGACGGGCGCCCGCGCCGCCGCCGCAGCCTCTACTCGCGCACCGCGCGCAGCCCGCAGAGCCCTGATCCGCCCAACGGCCGCCGCCGCTCCAGCCTGAAGGACCCGACGGGGGGGGAGGACCTCCTTAAGCCGCCCCAGGACGCCGTGGTCCACCGCCGGCCTTCCGCCAGCGAGCTTCTCCTCGCGCCCCTCAAACAGTTCGTGGCCCAGAGCCAGAAGGCCTTCGAGTACCTCAGCCCCAACTCGCTGGAGCACACCAGCGAGGAGGCGGAGCGCCGTGCGGGGGAGGTTGAGTGCTAGGCCGCCCCCCCCCACCGCCATCAGCTTTCAACGTCTCTCCATCCTTAAACTTTTAGTTGGAGATTTTAAATGAATAAAAGGAGGAATAAACTTCACGACAAAGTGTGCGCTTTATGAATCATTAATATTAAATAATCACTATTTAAAGCTTTCAGCTTTCCTTCTTCTCCTCCTGCTCCTTGTTCTCCTTCTTCTTGTCTTCCACCTTCTTCTCCTCCTGCTCCTCGTTCTCCTTCTTCTTGTCTTCCACCTTCTTCTCCTCCTGCTCCTCGTTCTCCTTCTTCTTGTCTTCCACCTTCTTCTCCTCCTGCTCCTCGTTCTCCTTCTTCTTGTCTTCCATCTTCTTCTGCTCTTGCTTTGGGAACTTAGCTTAGCAGACAGAAGCTAACAGAAGATCTAATGAAAAAAGACTCAGCAATCCGACATGGATTTTAGGGTCTTTAGTGAATTCACCTAAACTGAAATGACTCAGCATGAGGTCATCATGACTCCACTGAATAGCGTCTGAGCTAATTCTAAAAAAATGGCTACGAAAGAGTTTATTCTAAACTAATGAACAAACGACAGTGTGTATTTACAGCTACACACGTAGGTGTGGGGAACATCTTCTATTTAGATCTACATGCCTCTTTTAGTTGGTCCTCACCTCCTCTGCCTGTTCTTCTCCTCCTTGTTCCTCTTCTTCTTTCTTCCATCTTCTCCTCCTCCTGATCTTGCTCCTCTTCCTTCTCCTAAATCAGAACAGATCATTTAGCTGAAGACAGCGTTTCCTGATTTGAGATGATCAAAATGTTCCTGTCAGATCGTGTTGTTGAGATGTGAAGATTAAACATTAGAGCTGTGATTTATCTGTTATTGATTGAGCTTCGTTTAAATATTTGAAATGAAGGTTCCAACATTAAACAAATATAAATTCTAATATATTCTAATATTTATGATGTGTTTGTGTTTCCATATAAAAGTGTCTCTGTATCCAAGTGTTTCAATAAAGCTTTTGGACTCTTCATCGTTGGTACTTTCATCCTTTAACAAACACACTTCATTACGTTATAATGTTATAATAACGTTATAATGTCTTTACTGAATATAATATTTGATCATTGGATCAATATCAATCAATATTTAAGTAGAACGTGAAATATATGACTGCCGTCCCTCTCACTTCTACCACTGACTCCTGGACCACTGAACCAGGACCAGATCCAGTTACAGAACCACAACCAGGACGAGAAACCGAACCAGAATCAGAACCAGGACCCAAACCCGAAGTTTGAGTTTATTTGTTTATTTATACAATTAAATAAGAAATAAACAAATGAAGAAAGATATGATTCCATAATGTTGTAATATATTATATTAATATATTATATATTATATTATTAATATAAGTCAGGAGTATCACTTCCTGTTTTACTGTGAAATATTAATGCTTCCTTTTCGGAAGGTAAGTTATTATTATTATTATTATTGTAGGAATATCCATGTTAATGTGATTACATCTCTAAAGTGGTTCAGAACATGAATATTAAATATGAATAACTTCACCATCAAGTGTTTTGTATCAGAAAAGAATTATTTTATTAGTCACAAGAACAAATGTTAAAGAAGCAACATTAAAAAACTACGATTATACGAAAGTCAGGTTAAATAGTGAAAAACAAACATCAATTAGTATCAAATATCTATGATTTAACTTCAAAACATTGATTACATGCAGAATGAAACCTTTTTGAATCTGGGTACAAAATATCAAAACTATATAAATGAAGAATAACAAAGTGTTTCAATAGTCTGAGAAATAATTGGCATGAAATGATTTGACCTCAAACTAATTTTCACATTTTTCAAGGAATTTTATTTGTAAACACTAATATATGTATTCCTTTTTTTAGATTAATGCGAATAAATCTACCCACATTATTTATTCATTTTGTGTTCTATTTATATCAAATGTATTTTCCAGTTTTGTGGAAATTAATTCAATTCTAAATAATTAATTCTGTTAATTTATTTTGATGCATTGATTGTCATTGGTTTCCATTTCTTTATGTGAATTTCTATTGTATTCTAGTTTATCAGGTTTTGTCCCGAAGTCGTTCGTCTAAAAAAAAATTCTGAAGTTATAATTATTTTATTCTTTTAAATCGTTGTCTTTTGTGGAGTTTTCTTTAGAAATAAAATATGTATTTACTAGTTTTTGTTTTGCATGTTTTTGATTCCATGTATCTAATTACCCCAATTATTTACCATGTTTCACATTTGTTTTCTGATCAATGATTAATAATGAATTTATCACATGATTGTTTTTTGTTTCAGGTGAAGTCAGGTGGTCTCAGATGCTCTCAGGTGGGTTTCAGGTGAAGTCAGGTGGTCTCAGGTGGTCTCAGGTGGGTTTCAGGTGAAGTCAGGTGGTCTCAGATGGTCTCAGGTGGGTTTCAGGTGGACTCGGGGGTATTCCAGGTGAAGTCAGGCGGTCTCAAGGGGTTTAAGGTGGGTTGCAGGTGGACAGGTGTGATTCAGGTGGTTTCAGGTGGTCTCACATCAAGTAGCAGCCACAGGTGATGTTCTTCTCTTTGTGGGAGGTGGCAAACTGCTGGACGGCCTGTTTGTTGATCAGAGCCCAAAAGTTCTCGAAGGAGATGCTCTCACCGGCTTTGACCCCCATCTGGTCCAGAACCTGACCCAGACCCTCTTCAGTCTCCACTTGCTGCTAACAGGAAACAGGAAGTGAGTCACCACCGCGCCACACGGAAACAGTTCACAGAACAAAGCTACTGATGAAACACTGACGTACTGAAGTATTAAGTACCTTATATTATATTATTGTCTTATTCCATTACATCATAGAATATAAAATTATACTGTACATACTATGATAAACGCCTTCAGGTAGCTACAGTGAGTTTCATCAATGGAATGGGGGGGGGGGTATATATATAATTATATTATTTTGTATATATATAAAATCCATAACGTAGATAAGATACATAATCCATAACGTATTGATTATTGAGGACCTTGGCGAACCCCGGCAGCTGCTTGGTGATCATGTTCTGGAACTGAGAGGCGTTCAGGGTCGGTCCGTCGTCTGCAGCTCCGTGAAACTCTGACACCAGCGTGTTGATGGCCAGCTCCAGCTCTGAGTACTGACACGAGAACACCGCCAGGGTCAGTGATCGACAGGTGTACTTCTGTAAAGGTACTCATACCAGTGAACAGAAAGCTCATGTACTCAATAGTTACTGTATTATAAAGTATATCATTGTGGAATAAACATGGATTTGCAAAACATGACTTTATATCATCTGTAGTAGTACATCATCACTAGTATCAGACAGATGTAGCAAGGTAAAACAAGTAGAAATTTGACCTCAGTAAAGGAACAAAAGTATGGAAATACGCATAAACTAGCAGAAGTAGCAGAAGTAGCAGAAAATAATAGAAAAGTATCCCGAGTTGAGGATTCTTAGTTGTGCTCTTTTCTTAAAAAACGAGTGACTCGTCGTGTCAGGACAGGATCTTTGCAGTGAGTCACAGCCCGTCAGCCAATCAGAAACCAGCGATTCTGTTTGCTTTTCTGTGGCCGTTGAGTTAAGCCCTCAAAGTAAATTGTCCTCTCGGAGGACAGAGGAAGTGAGAACGAGAGGAAAGACAAAACTGTCTCCAAAAGTAACTTTAAAGAAACGACTCAGGAGACATGGGACACGAAAGTCAGGAGACATGAGATTAAGGAGACATGAGACTCAAAAGACATGAGGCTTAGGAGACATACGATTAAGGAGACATGAGACTCAAAAGACATGAGGCTCAGGAGACATACGATTAAGGAGACATGAGACTCAAAAGACATGAGGCTTAGGAGACATGAGATTCAGGAGACATGAGACTCAAAAGACATGAGGCTTAGGAGACATGAGATTAAGGAGACATGAGACTCAAAAGACATGAGGCTCAGGAGACATGAGATTCAGGAGACATGAGATACGAAAGTCAAGAGACATGAGACATGATAGTCAGGAGACATTAGGGTTAGGAGACATGAGACTCAGGAGACATGAGACATGATACTCAGGAGATATAGGACATGAGACATAATATTCAGGGAACATGGACATGAGAATGGGGAGACATGGGACGTGGGGGGAGGAGAGGACAGCTGTTGTGAAACAGGGCGGCGGCTCCTCAGGAATCTGCTGATCTCAGAGGAGCCTTCTGTCTCAGAGCTTCTCACACACATTCCTTTCTTTTGGTCTTTCAACAATAGAAGAGCTTGCGCTCGTATTTCACGTCAGAAACCTGCGATTTACGAACAAACACCAAACGTATCTCAGAAACATGAATGAAGAATCCATGAGTGGAGGTGAACGAATCAAACACCGCCTTTATTCACCCACACAAAAGTGTTTAGAAAGATTGTTGCTGTGAAAAAAACTTCCAAGTGAGTTTTTAAGAAGTTCTGATAGCGTAGCGTGCGCTAAAAGACACTAGCTATTAAAAAAACGGTTAATTACTTTGGTAACGGCTCAGTCGTAGTTGTTTTTACTCAAAATGTAGTTAAAGTACACAAGGTGAAAGTACTAGCGATGCAGAATAGTTTGCATCATATTATTGTGTGAGAATTGTTAAGTAGTTTTATTATAATTTAGTAGATAGATCGGTTTAATAACAAATATGTATTTCTGGTCTTTATTTATTCACTGTGCTAAATACCTGTTCCCCGTAAGCCATCCATTGACATTGTGGTGCGTTCAGTGAAAGTGGGACATTTAAGAACCAATGTAAAAACATTTGTATCATAAAATATCTGTGTGACGTCACTGTATGGGCGTGGCCAAGAATCAAAGGAGGCAAAAATGAGTAGAAAAAGGCAATTTACATACATGTTAATGAATATAAAATGTTACCGAAGTCCAGTTTTCTTGTTTCACCTTTCAAAATAAAAGCATTCTATTTTGTTCTGTTGGAAACCCTGTTAGTTTGCTGAAGGTGTGGACTGATCTGGGACCAGTCTTTTCTCTGACGTGGGACCAGTAACGTGTATTTGTATATTGATACTTTTACTCCAGTACACGTTTGATATAATGTTCATATTTTACATTTACATCTTTCACTAGCTCCGAGTTCTTGCTCCGTGTACTTGAACGCACCACACGGTTTCCTAGCGAGCCGATCGATTGAGATGAACTTTATTGGGGGTCAATCATGTCACCATGGTAACCTTAACAGAAACTCGCTGAGCTTACCTTAGTCGCCATCTGCGCAGGTTCGGTGCCTCAAAAGAAAGAATAAGTCGCGAGAGCCAAAGCGAGGCTGACTGCTGAGGATCCTCCCATGCGCGCCCCCATGCGCGCCCACACGCGCGCCCTCATGCGCGCACCAGGAGCCGACCGGGGGGAACCAGTCGTATTGTAGTGCTTTTAAGTACATAACTTAGAGTGCTTCGATTTTCTCTTGCTGTACTTTTACTACATAGTTATTTAATATACTTACCTACAGATTCCTATTAAAAATAAATGTAATTAGTTACCTCATTGATGTCGTATTATAGATGAAATAAAGTAATCAAAATGAGAACATTTATACATTACTAATTATGAAGGTTATTGTCCTGTATAAAGTACTTTAAGTTGTGAAATGCGAATTATTTACTAAAGATAACAGCTGATAGCAGCAGGAAGTCCGGCTCACCTGTGACTCACAGGTAAACAGCAGAGCATGATGGGAAAGTGGCGGTTGAGAGTCACAGCTTGAGAGCTAAAGTCTATTTAACGACCTGAGACCCTGAATGTATTCAAAGGTAGTTTTGTTTAGTATTTACATGTTCATAAATAGTGTTCTTCATATAACGGAAGTGACCTTCAATCTGTCCATTTTTACACATTTTATCTAAAAAGCTCAAATGTTCTCCTTGAGACGGAAGAAAACTGCTTGAAAGCTCCAGAGAGACCCGGGAGGCGGAATAAGACGAATCCACCCATGCTTCCATAACTTTAATTACAGCGTGGTAACAGATGGTCCTGGGGGGGTCCTGGGGGGTCCTGGGGGGGTCCTGAAGGGGTCCTGCAGTCAGTCTGGTGCCTGCACGAGGACGCTCTGCAGGCTCAGGTCCTTCGGGCTTCTGCTCCGTCGAGACGAGGCCGAGTAGAAGGAGTCGTCGCTGTCGTCGGACCCGAGTCGGTCCTGGTACGTCAAGTCTGCTTCACTGGGTGGGACAAACACCACATCACATGACATTACATCACATGTCATCGCATCACATCACATTACATGTTACCACATTACATGTCATCATATCACATTACATCACATGTCATTTATCTGATGCTTTAATCCACAGTGACTCACAATAAGAGCATTTCAACCATTAGGAAACAAAGTCAGAAGAACAAGAAACAACAAAGTGTAATTTCATCAAATAACCCAATCTTCAACTCTTTATAGATCAGATCCTTTATAAGTCCAGTTTAAGGTCTACAGTGTGTTAGTGTTTTAGTGGAGGTTTAGTCTGAAGATGTGAAGGCTCTCTGTGGTCCTGATGTCATCACAGAGTGATGTGTGTGTGTGTGTGTGTGTGTGTGTCTTATCAGGTAATCAATACGTCCTGTGCTTCACCTCAGCTGGGAGTCGGAGTCTATGATGTTGCTTCCACCTGCGTCCTGTACGGATGTTCTTCGGCCGGTTGCCGTGGCGATCCTCTTTGGGTTCAGCTGCTCGTCGTCACTGGAGTCGCTGAGAGAAGTCACACTGATCAGCGATCGGCTTATTGATTAGCTCCTAAATGTGTCAAAGTATTCACAGCTAAATGTACTCAAGTAAAACATAGTAATCGATCAATAAAATGTTTTGTGTATTAATATGATCAATACATCAGTGACATATTGACCGCTGAAGAAACACTCACAGCTCCTCTTCGCCCTCTTCCCCAGAGGTCAGAGGTCGCGTGCAGACGACACACGTGCTTCCCAGACTGAGGAAACATGGCCGACAGAACAGGCCTGCAGCCCCACGGCAGAACACGTCACAATCACTTCCTGTTTGACCTCTCAAGGCCAGAAACGTTTATCGCTTTAACACAACGTACACACACACACTCCCTCAGCACACACAACACACACACTCCCTCAGCACACACAACACACACTCCCTCAGCACACACAACACACACTCCCTCAGCACACACAACACACACACACACTCCCTCAGCACACACTCATGACAGCAGAACTTCACAATAAAAGCTCTGCACCTGATTGGTGTGTGATGACGTAATCAACAAGTGATGCAATGAGTACCTGCACAACGCGGGACGTCACAGGCGACCACGTCGTTCTGTCTCAGCGTCGTCCCACAGGACAGACAGGTGAGCGAAGGACGAGTCAGTAGATGAGACAGGTGAGCGCCTGCAGGTAACCTGAGACACGCCTCTTCACTGTTAGTGCTACTAAGGGGTTAGGAAGTTGATCAATGATCACTGACTCCTGTGACGGTTTTTACCGCAGCAGGAAAGTCTGAAAGCGACTTCGTCCTCCTCCTCCTCCTCCTCCGTCGGCTCGGCTCCTGGCTGCAGACGCCCTGAGGGCTCGCCCCACCTCCCTCCTCTGATCCAGGATCTGCTGGCGCAGGAACCGAATCCTCTCCTCAAGCAGACAAAACCAATCACAAGAAAATAGTTTATTAAATGATAAAAACTACAAATTACAGACATTATCTGTAAACTAAATATATAGCTCATTTATTATTATACTCGTTGAGTCCATTCTAACTATTGGCACTTTGTTTTATAATAACTTTTCCATTCTACTCTCAGGTGGAGCTGCTGAGTCGGTTTCAGGCTCAGGTCTCAGGTGGACTCGTCCAGACCTGCATTCTCTAATTCTGCAGATTCCTCACATGCCTCCCGGCTTCCACCTCCAGCTTCTCCTCTTCTTCCTCTCTGACACCTCTCCGTCTGTCTAAAACACCTCAGGCCCGGGAGGGGCGGGGCTTACAGGAAGCTCCTCCTCCTCTACCTGATCCTCAGTGTGATGAATGTATGTATGTGTGTGTGTGTGTGTGTGTGTGTGTGTGTGTGTACCAGCTCTCTCTCTGGGTGGTAAGCAGCACAGATGAATCGTCTGCAGCGCTGCATGAATCCTCCAAACAGAGAGACCAGCAGAGCCAAACCCAGCAGGAACCCTGCAACACAGACCAGACCCAGTGGAACCAGTGGAACCAGTGGTTCTGATTAACGGCCCTGTTTCCTAAGTTCTTAGCGAACGTTCCCTGGTTCCAGGATCCGGGACCCTGGTTCTGGCCTACTTCATCACAGTCACCTTCCTACAGTAAATACAACTGTAAACGTTACGTTCTGTTTGTGAAACTCGACTTGTAGATTATTTAACATCGCTGTTACCTCACGTTAGCGATTATTACATGGAGTAGCATCAAGGTGCGTCCGGATCAGGCCAAAGATCCAGTCTGTCCGGGTTCGGAAACAGTGACGCCAAAAGAGATCAGAACCTAAGATCGACTTCCTGTTGAGTTTACCATCGACCACCATGACGACGCTTCTACTTTTCTGCATTTCACATCGCTGAATAAACTCATCGAGGGCTCATTTTTAAAAGGGGGCGCCGATGAGGTCCCCCACTTAGTCCTGATGACCTCACTTCCTGCCTGACCTCACCCAGGGTGAAGCAGGTGACGTAGTCCGGCTCCGAGGGCTCCCGCTGACACTTGGTGCTGAGCACAGTGAGGTTCCCCTGCTGCAGGACGTTGAACGCAGCCACCACGTCCCTGAAGATGTCCGAGGCGTAGCCCCCCCCCTCCACCTGAACTGTCATCAGCACCGGGGCTGATGGGGACGGGGGCGTTACCGCGGTTACCGCTCACACACTTGTTAATTGTGCGGAGGGAGGCCCTCGTCTCACCTCTGGCCACCACGTCCCCCTTGACCTGGTGGTGCACCTGATCCAGCATCCAGAAGACCAGGAAGTCCAGCGCCACCAGCATGCCGCCCACCACCAGGTGCCTGAAGACAGAGACCACGCCCACAAGCACCGCCCGCCGCTCTCGGAACGTCAGGTGACACGAAACTGCAGGGACACGTGAGGACATCACTAAGCAGAAATCAACCCCCCCCCACACACACACACAGATACTGACGTGGTCTGATGTAGGTCTTGGCCTCCCGGGCTGTGATTGGCAGGACTGAGGTCCCGCCTACCGAAGCCACCTGTTGGTTGAGCTTTTCGAACAGATCGGTGATGTAAACATTATCAAAGTCGAGCTCACGGAGATATCTGCGCTTGTACCTCACCGCCCTGCACACACACACACACACACGTATGAACACACACACACACACACACACACACACACACATGAACACACACACACGTATAAACACACACACGTATAAACTCACACACACACGTAGGAACACGCACATATGAACACACACGATGCATAAACTGGACAAACTGAAGCGAGGGTCGTGACCTCAGGAAGGAGAGGACCAGCAGGACGAGGCCCCCGTAGGCCAGCGCTTCGCTGATCTTCTGGAAGACGTGCAGGTCTGAAGACACCTCCTCCATGATGTCTTGAGCCACCTGGTGCAGAGAGCGGCTGCTGTTGGCCTCCAGGTCAAAGGTCATGGAGGCAGAGATGTTGAAGTCGAACTCCCGCTTCATTCGCTCAAACGCAGCAACGGTCGCTGCAAGGGGGGACAGCAGCTTCTTCTCAGGGACCCTCTCTCCTCACGGACAGGTCAAAGGTCAGAAACGACAAACTTACGAGCCGCCAGTCGTTTCTTCAGGAAGCCGGCGATGTACGAGGGGATGACGCAGAAGAGCTCGGCGGCTGAAACGCAAAAGCACGCTTTTACAACCCGTGCTTCCTAACGCCGTGGACGAGGGGCCGAAGGCGAGGGACGCACCGCGGGCGAGGCCGCACAGCGGCAGGAAGCCGTCCACCACGTCGCACAGGAAGACGAAGTCCCCCAGCAGCGCGGCGCAGTCGGCCCGGGCCTCGGCGAACACGGCCCGGCACTTCCTGTACGGGGAGCCCAGCCGGGCGTTGCACTCCTCGCCGACGTCCACCAGGAAGTGGAGGACGTTTCTCAGAGTGCGAGCTGTGGAGGTCGGAGGTTAGAGGTCATGGCGACGTCACTGTGACACAAATTATTTAATTATGAATTATATGGTGTCATATACGAGAAGAAAATGTACCGTATATAATAAAGTCATCTTGTAAAGATCAATAAATGAATGCTGAGACATATCGAATGCATTAATAAACTTCTCCAATGCACCGTAACTAGGCAACCAGCCATGTGTGTTCTGATTGGTTGGTTGTATCTCATCATTCTGGAGGCCTCACTGAGGATTCGTCCCTTTGTGTCCCTGGTCGGTAGGTTTTTTTATTGTTTGCTGTGTCGATGTGAGGCTCTCAGGACACAGGAGGTCTCATGTGTCCACACCGTGAAGCCCTCTCAGGCTGATTTGGGATTTGATGAATGATAAAAAATGAAAGTGAACGTGTGAAGCTCACCTACGTGACGGACGCTGTCGGTCAGAGCGATGATGAAGCTCTGCACTCGTACCGCTACGGCGTGAACGTTGCTGCTGATCTGCCTGATGCTCTTCAGCGCCGCTGCAGCGCAGCATGATGATCATTAGAATCATATTTAAGAATAAAGATCTCCGCCCAATCAATGACGGTCTGCATTATACCACTAGCACTAATAATGGTGTCTGTCATCAACTAAAGATCCGTAAATTAACAACAATATATTTACAATATCGCTATTAATAACTATTAATAATAGTATTCACAGTAGTACAACCAGTACTAGCAGTAGTACCAACAGTGGAATAAACAGTAGTATTAACAGTAGTATTGGGTCTTACACAAAAGGGGCGTGGCCGCCCTCTGCATGAGCGCCTGCGTCTGATTGGCTGCCAGCTCGGCGCCACACACCAGGCTGGCGGCAGCCCGCTCCATGTTTTCCAGGGTGTTGTCGACGGGTCCGGTGAGCAGCACCGACGCGAAGAGGAAGAAGAGGAAGCGCTTCCCTCGAGCTGAAACACATGCTACAAGCTGAACGGGGCCCCGCCTCCACTCGAGGCCACGCCCCCACTCGAGGCCACGCCCCCACTCGAACACCAACCTGAGCACAACGTGGGAAGCAACACGGCGACGTCCGTCCGGAGGCCGGCCGACAGGCCCATGCCGAAGGCCGCCAGGCCGGCGGCGCCCAGCGTGGTGTAGACGCATGGCCACAGGGGCTGCTTCTGCAGGAAGAGCGCCGCGGCCCCGTAAAGGGACGCCAGCAGCAGCCCCAGGGTAAAGGCCACCAGTCTCCGCCCCCCCTCCAGCAGGTGACCTTTGAGCCTTTGCCTTGGCACCCTGAGGGTGAAGAGATCAGCGTCGTCGTGGAGGGGAAGTAAAATGAATCATAAGGTTAATCACATGATAAAGAATTACTAATGTAATGTAATCCACACTATTTAGTGAATAATAAGTCTGTAAACTTATGACACATAACGCACGTAGCCTGCAGTAATCAAACAATGACTTGCCCTGAGGTCACAGGGGTCAGACCCGCTGGGTGAATTTGCTATTGTGAGAATTACACAAAGACATAAACTGCTGTGTGGGGGACCAGGTCGATGTGGAGTGGACAGACATTATTCTCCTCCTGTGGGACCAGAGGAGCCCCCTGGTGGACATTACAGAGAATGCAGCTTTTCATCTGTGAACTCTGTCACTGTGTGAGAGGGAATGTGTTAGCCTTTAGCACCGTGCTAGCTTACAGCTGTAGGTAATTCTCACCTCTTCAGGACTCCTTTGAAAGTCTTTCTGACTCCGCCCCTCTCCACCTGGAATACAACGGCACGACGCATCAGGTGACTTTTACTCTTCACGCTCTTTGTTCTGGATTGGTTTGCTTGGTTTGCTGATTTTTCTCCTGAAGAAACAGATACTTCTAGAAGCTCCAGCTGACCAACTGACTCACTGACCAACTGACTCACTGACCAACTGACTCACTGACCAACTGACTCACTGACCAACTGACTCACTGACCAACTGACCAACTGACTCACTGACCAACTGACTCATTGACCAACTGACTCACTGACCAACTGACTCATTGACCAACTGACCAACTGACTCACTGACCAACTGACTCATTGACCAACTGACCAACTGACTCACTGACCAACTGACTCATTGACCAACTGACCAACTGACTCACTGACCAACTGACTCATTGACCAACTGACCAACTGACCGACTGACCAATCAACTAGTGATTGATTGAATGACTGACTGATTGCTGGACTGATTGATTGATTGACAGATTGACAGACTGATTGATTGACGGACTGAGGCTGCAGCAGAACCGATGGCTCCTCACAGCAGTGAGTTTTAACCTCTTGTTGGACTGTATTTGGTGCTGAGCTAGCCTTAAGCTAAGCTAACGTTAGGTAACTCTTCTGGCTGCAGCCCTGGAGAGGATCAGTTTGACCTTCCTGCCTCAGGAGGTCCATCGACTGATCTTCAGCCGCTCGGAGGAGGTGCGCGTGGTCCACCTGGTGCCCAGGGCGCTGTGTGGAGGGCTGAGTGGAGCAGGTGAGGAGAAAGGTGGGCCGATCAATGACAGGAAGTGATCGCTAGCTCTCCCATGTCTTCAGTATTCTACATTAAAAACATGGCTTGTATTCATCTACAATTGCCTTTCTAAACATACATTGCTTTTTTTTCATCGTTTTAATAATTTTGTTAATGTAATTTTACATTAACATGTTTGTTTATTGTATGTCTTATTATTTTGCCTCTAATCATGCTGAAAGTAGTAAGATTGTTTTTAATGATCACAACTGGGGAACTTGAGTCAACATCGATGCTGATTGATCGGTTCGAGTATTGATGAGTGAGTGATGATGTCATGAGCGTCTCATCGTGTACTTCCTGTCTGCAGTTCTGTTCTGGGGGGTCTGTCACAGCCTCCCGCTGACCTTTGACCTCCAGCTTCTGGCAGCAGCCGTCTTCATCGGTGAGGAGAGCAGAACACCAAACAGCCGCGTGTGGCTCACATGCCTAAACATCTGGATGCCTCACATCTGTTCCAGCTGTTTCTGCCGTGGGCGGAGCCTTGACCTCCTCCTGCAGATGTTCGGCCTTCCTGATGTTTCCCAGCATGCTTGGCTCCCGTGGCCGAGCGTACCTGATGCTGGTCGTCCTGTCGGTGCTCTACGGAGGTAAACACACACACACACACCATGAAGGCTGGATTGGAATTGTCAAGAAGCCTCTGAGATGCCTTCAGGTGTCGTCACAGTGTGGGTCATGCAGACGGCTTCAGGGTAAGACTTCATTAACATACATGAGTCATGCTAACGGTTACTCACATGACCTGCGTTCCTACGTCATTATCCTTATTTCTCCTGAACGGACCAATGACACGTCACTATTTAAATGTTGCCGCAGTAAGGAATTGTGGGACGGAATGATCTCCTTCCCTTTGGTAAAGGATGGTCCAGTGGTTCCTAAAGGAGCTCAGTAAGGAAGCATTGAAGCTCTTTTCCTTAGAATTAGTGAAGCATCATGGCGCCACTTTCACTACTTCACTTCACTCAGTGAGGAACCTTCCTGAGAACATTTGACAATTCAATCCAGTCAACATCTCCATATAATAATAACCGTAAATATCTACTTGTCAATATTGAAATAAGGATAAATATCTACATGAATAAATATATATAAATATCTATGTAATGAAGAGGAATGAAATAATGATCAATATTTAAATAAATATAAATATCTACACATTCACTCGTTAAAGATTGAAAACTCAAAACCCTTTAAACATAATTTACTTTGTTGTTAGATGTTTGTGTTCTGTCATGAAGTCACACAAGGCCTCATCATATTGACTTGGATTAGGTCGGATAGTATTAATGCTGACATGGGTGCAACCTGTGATGTCATAACCCTCAGGGCCTGTGGCTAACGTGCAGGGTAACGTGCAGCTAGCGGCGCTGAGCCTCAGCTGCAATCTGGATCTGCAGGTCCACCACGGCCGGATGCTGTGGAGAGACGCCATGAGGCCCTTTGTCCTCATCACAAAGGAGCTGATGGTGAGCGCTAATCGCTGAGCTAAGATAGCCGCTAAGCTAAGCTGTGTGAGCAGTTCTTCGGTTGACCGCCTTAGCTTGTTAGCGTGTTAGCGTGCAGCGGCTAATTACAGCGAGCTCTGCAAGTGTTTAGTCGTTAAGTGTTGGACACGTTGATGATTCTTGTTTTATTTATTTGACTTATTGTTTTCATATTTCTTTGTCTTTTTTGTATACTTATATTTTTAGATATATTTATTTCTTTTTTTCATTTTGACATAGAGAGAGGCGGGATTCTCTCCTCACACAGCCAATGAGAAGCTTCCATTCTGGATATTCAATATGTGTATGATACTTATGACTAATAGAGGAATGTAAACGTCTCCTTTTCCTCCTTCAGGACCACGAGGACAAGTTTGAGACGGAGGCCATGGACGTCAGCAGGAACTTTCAGAACATCAGAGACGAGGTCGTCCTTCAGTACGGATACGACCGGTTCAAACCGGGGCACGTCGCCGCCGGCAACAGCACTCAGGACCAGTTCAGCTACAAGACGCTGATGCAGTGTGACGGTGAGTCGCCGTGAGGCAGGGACACATCAATGAGGCGCCGCATGCAGCGTGTCGGTGTGTGTGGTGCAGGTGTGGTGGAGGAGGGCGTGAAGAGATGCACCCAATGGTTCAGCAGGAAGTGGGCGGCGTGTATGGAGGCGATCCCCGTCCCCGTCATCAATCACATCCTCTGCGTGTCCATGAAGTTCAGCTTCCTGTGCGATGTCATGAGAGGTGAGTGCCGCCGGGTCTCTGTTTGAGTGACGGCTCAGTTAGGGGCGGGGCATAGTGAGTGAGACACCCTCATTGGCCTCGATCTGCTGCATATCAGCATCTATTGAAGATCCAGATGTCCCTCCTCCTCAGTGATGACGCCGTGGTGCAGGGAGCACATCCCCGTGGAGGGGAACTTCGGGCAGCTGTTTGATCGCCTCAACGTCTCGGTGGACCTTCTGTCCAGAGAGTTCAGCACCAAGCTGAGCCTGAAGGTCTCTGTCTTCGGCACCATCGACACGCCCAGGAGAGCGAACCTGTGTGTCCTGAACCATGTGACCTCCTGCAGGAGCAGCAGCAGCAGGCGGTGCTGGACGGACCTCTGCTGGAGGAGGAGTTCACGCAGGCGGTGAAAGGATCCTTCCTGAGACTGATGCAGACCATGAAGCTGCTAAAGGAGGTCCTGCAGCTGCTGCTCTCCTTCACCTTCATCTCCATCTTCAGCCAGTAAGGCCAGTGATCCCAGTACAGCTGCGACCATTAGTCGGCGTAATCGTCAACGCAGATTATGAAAAATCGGCGCCGCGTCGTATATTATAAAAATACTCAGAGCTACTGGTCTTTTTTATTGGGCATTGCAGTGCACTACAGGAAGTGCAGGGGGCGCTGTGGCTTCTATCGTCCACATGCACCCACGTGGGGGGTAAAAAGGGAGCAGGAGGTGAATGTGTGAGCGATGTTATTGGATGAAAATAAAATAAAGGGATATTTACCTCTTTGTTTCCACGATCCGTCACTGAGGTCAATAATCGTTAGAAAATAGTCGATAGATTAGTCGATTACCAAGATAATGATTAGTTGCAGCACAAGATGTCTGTCTTTATAATGGAGTCACTGATTAACACCAGCCCCGCTCCTCCTCCTCCTCCTCCTCCTCCTCCTCCTCCTCAGGGGCTTCAGTTACCTCCATCAGTACCAGAGAGACGTTCGATTTGACAACGTCTACATCAGCACCTACTTCAGACAGATCGACGCACGCAGGAAGAAATCGGTAAATCTTCATCATTCTCATCCTCGTCATCTTTTGCCTCTTTGTCCTCACCATCTTAATCCTTCTTATCTTCCTCGTCACCTTCAAACTCATCACCTTCATCATCCTCACCCTTTGTTGTGGTTCCTTCTTGTGGTGTGGTGGTGCGTTCAGGGGAAGCTCTGCCTTCTGCCTCTGAAACGGTCAGAGAAGAAGAAGTTCATCGACCCGTGGAGTCTGAGGATCCACCCTGAGGAGCTCCAGCAGGTGGTGGGTTCCAGTAGCATCCTCCTTCACGTCATCAGCATGGATGCCACTGATGTGTGTGTGTGTGTGTGTGTGTCCACAGACCTCAGGTGTGTTCCAGGTGCTGTCTGTCTCCCTGCTGTCTGTCCTGCTGCTAACGCTGGACTTCTCTGTGTTCCACGTTCTGGACATCGTGAGCAGACACACCTTCACCCAGTTCAACCTGACCAGTAAGCGCACACACACACACACACACACACACACACACACACACACACACAGACAGTTCAACCTGAAGGGTCCTCTCTGCAGGCGGCCACCAGGTGGACATCACAGTGGGCGGAGCCTCCATGATGGCCCGCCTACTGAGGAAGACGGTGTCGGCCTTCAACAGCTCGTCCAGCCTCAGTATCCAGACAAACAACCAGGGTAGGTCAAAGGTCAACTGTGATGTCACACAGACAATCTCCAGGATGATGTCATAGGTTAAATGTATGCTCCTCGTAGAATTTGTATTATTACGAATAGAAACAATGAATCAAAATAACAAATGTTAATACATGACTCAGCTTCCTCATAATCACCAGGAGGGATGTAATAATACATATTATGTTTTATTTATCATAGTAATGCATCATTAATTAGTGGGGTTTAACTTAATGAGCTCTTTTTAACAAAGTATTTGTACTATTACTGTTAAGAATCTCCCCCCTCCCCCAGTGTGTATGTCCCCCCCCTCCCCTCTCCCCCCAGGTGTTTACATCAGCTGTGTGTGTTGTGTCCTGTTGGTGTCGCTCTTCACCTGCTGCCAAGTTTACACCAACCGACTCCGCCGGGTCATCGCCGCCTTCTACTACCCAAAGGTACACACACAGGTACACACACAGGTACCCAAAGGTACACACACAGGTACACACACAGGTACACACACAGGTACCCAAAGGTACACACACAGGTACACACACAGGTACACACACAGGTACACACACAGGTACCCAAAGGTACACACACAGGTACACACACCGGTACACACAGTACACACACAGTACACACGCAGGTACACACACAGGTACACACACAGGTACACACACAGGTACACACACAGGTACCCAAAGGTACACACACAGGTACACACACAGGTACACACACAGGTACCCAAAGGTACACACACAGGTACACACACCGGTACACACAGTACACACACAGGTACACACACAGTACACACGCAGGTACACACACACAGGTACACACAGGTACACACACACCAATGAATACTGTCCGCAGTAAACAATAGCAACACGGGCTAATGAGTCTCATTAGCACACACACACACACACACACACACACACACACACACACACACACACAGTGTGTTTAGCCCTGGTGAGCTGCAGTAAATCTGATCTGAGAGCAGCTTAAGTTAAGAGCTTTATAGCCTTCAGAGAGTTAAATAACATTAACAACCCAAAGCATTATGTTACCTTTGTATTTAAATGTATTATCATGATTTAATATTCAACAAGTAAAAACAAAGTAAACAAACAAGATGCCAATCAATCAGAATGAAAACAGTGAAGCATTAAAAATGATCTGCGTCCGTCTGTCTCTACCTGTCCGTCCCTCAGAGGGAGAAGAGGCGGGTCTTGTTTCTCTACAACCTGCAGATCCAGAGACGCATTTCCTCCTCAGACAGGAAGCGCTCGGCCTCCCGGCGCGGCAGCAGAACGGCGAGTGATGAAGAATCCGGGGGTCAGATCCTGGGTCACCGTTCAAAGGGTCTACTGGTCTGACTTTGCTGGGTCCTCTCCTGCAGGTGTGTCAGTGTCTCACCAGGTGTCTTCGTCGGCAACAGGAAGTGTCGGACTCTGAGACGCACTACAGCGCCGCTTAGCCCGGGTCGGGGAGTCCCATCAGCAGCCCACAGACTTTTAAGAAGAACTTTTAAAGTTTTCATTACCTGTGGACTCTGTCGCCCCCTGTGGACCGAAAGGGAAGTGTCTCTTCTCACCACAGTTTTTTTACTCGGTCCTTTTCAGTCCTGGTTCTGGTCCTCCTGGGCCTCCTTCCCTCCAGCTATCACATTAAAGGACTAAATCAAACTTAGATGTCACACTTAAGATTTGTCCATTTAAATATTACTTACATTATAATTTACAATGTAATGCTTCACTAAATACAGCCTTTGTGTTTGTTTGCTTGTTAATTGGTGGGTTTTATCACCTGACCAGAGCTTTGGGGACCAGCTGTTACCGTGGGAACAGAGCAACGCAGTTAACAGATGGCAGTTTTTGTGGTCGGCTTTAAACTAAAATCATTGAGTCCCAGTGGTCACAGACGCTGTAAAATAATCTGGAAAAGATCTCATTTTGAAATGTGATGGGAAATACAAATACATTGTTTTTATTATATATATTATTATGTAACATCTCACAGCTTTGTCTTTAGGAGGTTAAACTACTTGGCTCCAGTTGGTGTGTGTGTGTGTGTCACATCACATGATCAGATAAGTTACGTAACCAGCTGATCCTTGCAGGTTGTGTAGCACCTCGATTCATTCAGTTGTAATCTGATTCTGGATCAGAGAGTGAGGTCACCAGGGTCTCAGAATCCTCGATGACCTCACTCATCTGTAATCCTGTTGAGCTCATTGTTCAGCGACCTGAACCTTAAACTATTTTTAGTTAGATATTTAAAGTTTATTTAGAAAAGACAACATTCAGTGTCAACTAGGGCAGGGGGGCTGCAGTTTGGCGAACGGTTTGGCTTTATTATTTAAAAATATTAAAAATATTGTTCAATTGTTGTAGATCGTTACTTTGGAACATAAATACAGCGATATTTTTTTAAAACTTTTTTTTGTAAATAAAATGAGCCGTAATTAAAATATATAGTCAATTAAATTAGTTCTAGTTGAAAGTCCTTCTATAATGATTTGAATTCTTGTTTTTAAATTACATGGTAATGCTAAATATTTTGAACAGTCTTGGAATCAATTTTGATTTCAATCAATTCATATTTGAACGTTGTTCATTGGCTTTTATTTTGAAGGCGGATGTGCGTCCCTTGCTGGCTCGGGTTAGCTTGACGCAGCTAAATGACGTAGTCGTTTGCTCCCGGTATAAACACAAGCGCCCCGAAATAAAGCTTTAAAGCCTCTCGGGACGGATAAACCGAGCCTACCGGTGTCGCGACCTTAGTCGGCTCGGTGCGCCTGGCTGTTGCCGGTGTTTCCCCCGGTATCGTTCCTTCTTTTCTACCGTTTATGTTATATTAACGCCGGATTGTCGGTCACTTTTCCCTACACGGGTCCCGGTGCCGCAGCATCTCTCAACCCGCTTGTTTCTGTGGATGTTACGGGAAAAGGAAGCGGGATGGAGTTTCGCTCGGGGCTCTCCCGGTGCTCCGACACGGTGAGGTAACGGGTGCCGGACGGGATCACACACGCACCAAGCAGCAGAAACCTGTTGCCGGTGACGCAGAGGATGAAAGGAGCCGCCGTGCTGCTGCTGCTGCTCAGCTGCCGTGCGGCGTTCACTGCCGCCATGTCCCTGAACGCACCGCGGGACTACCGGACGGACGGTACCGACAGACTGACCACGGCTGTGACAGGTAACCATTACCGTACACAGGCCGCTGCTGAAGCGCGTGTGTGTTTGACCTTTGACCTGATTGGACGCGTGCCCCGTTGACAAGTGACAGCTGACCTTAAGCTGACGTCATCAGCTTCTGTCTAGTGGAGCCGGATTTAAATGTCTGCCAATTCAACGAATCACTGTTATTATGATTTATTCTGACATGCTGCAAAAATAATAATAATTCATGGTCCCCAGTGCTCCCAGTTGACCCAGTCCTCTGCGTCCTCAGGTGTGGACGTTGGGCGGCGCCCCCTGCTGGGGAAGACACGCCCCTTTATCCTGGTGGGTGGAAAGAGGAGGAGCCTCAGCGAAGCCTTACAGGTGAGTGAACCCTCAATCTCTAGCACCTGGCATACTACTCGCACTATTTGAATCCTCTCTGTGACATGAATGTATTGTTCATCTTTACCGTTGTTCATTGTGTCACATGACGTCCCGTAGTGTCTCCGTCCTGATGGACGGATCCTCCTCTGTGTCTCACTGAGGTTTCTCCCCTTTTTTACCATGGTTTTCATGTTTTGGGGACTTGTTCCTGTGCCGATGTGACGGGGGACAGAAGATGTCCCATGTGTACAGACTGTAAAGCCCCCCCCCCCCCCAGGCTAATTTGTAATTTGTGATTTTGGGCTTTTCAAAATAAGATGAATTGAACTGAAAGGTCAGAAGTAGTGGTGAGAGTTACTAGTTCATTACTGGTGTTATATGTTCATTACTGGTGTTATATGTTCATTACTGGTGTTCTACTGTTGGAGGAACAGGATGTCCAGTCCTTCCTGCAGGAGCCCTGACATCTGAGGTGTGGGGGGGGGGAGCAACTTCCTGTGCAGCTGACAGAGCCCTGAGATCATTTTCTGTAGAAACCCCCCCCACCCCACCCGCCTCTGCATGGCTCGTTTGTCGCAACAACTGGTTTCATTTAAATCGATTTATTCCTTTAAACATGAGTTTATGGTCTCAGTCTCTAGTTTCAATGCAGCATGATGTTCATTTAGTGAATGATGGTCCATGTCAGAGTCAAACAGACCACGAAGCAGTGATGTCACAGCTGATTGTCTGATGAAGTTAGAACTCTTTCTCTCTACGGAAACTAGACTCGCACAATTTATTCAGCGCAGGAGTCCTGCTCTTCGGCCTCTTCCTCCTCCTCGTCCTCCCTCAATTGATCATTTAAATAGTTCCTCATCACTTAAATACATACGAATCTGACTCACTGAGTGAGTGTGGATATTCGGTGGTTTCACAGCTTCAGGATCAGTTTCCTGTCAGGCGCACCCAGTTGGACTGATCGTGACACCCCCTCCCCCCCCCCCCCCTTCCTGGTGCACAATGACTCCACCACGGCTCAGAAGGGTGGAGAAACCAACGCCTAAGAGGGGAATTTTGCTCATTATAAAAAGCGGTGGTCTGTATGTACAATGTTATTAAAATACATACCAGGAGAAGAAGACAATGACATGAAGAGAGATTGTAATGAACTGTAACTTTTAACCCTCTAAGCCACATTTTTCTCTGCAGTCTGAATTTTCAAAATAAAAGTCCTGCTCCTCTATGGAAACATTTACATTACATGTCATTTAGCTGCCTTACAATAAGTGCATTTCAACCATAAGGAAACAAACCCAGAAGAGCAAGAAAGTGCAATTTCATCAAACCGAACCACAATGACAAGTTGAGAACTTAAACATGTATTTAATGAAGAATAATTAGTTAGTCCATTGATCACCTGAAGTTGAGTCTCTTATGATCATCATTTTAATGTTTTTAACAGAATCTGATTCAAAGAAATTGTGGAGAGATTTTATATTTGTAAAAATCAGTGAGAAGACACACACACACACACACACACACACACACACACACACACTAACTAATCTTCCTCTCGAGCCAACAGAAGTAAAGGGTGCAGGTGTTAAATAAAACACAGGAAAGGCCACCGATTGGATAATGGATGTAGGTAGACCCGCCCACTTCCAATGACTGATGCAGGATGCAGATCCTGGATCAGTGGGGCGTTATGCTGCTCCTCATGGAACAGTAACCATGGTGATTTGGAGGCATTTGTACTATGGTTTGGTTCTTATGGTGGATTTCGTATTTTCCACTAAAGACAGATATCGAGTCATGGCGTGAACAGGAAGTGGACTGGTTGCTTAGCAACAGAAATAGTCATATACTTGTCTTTTATGATCAAGGTGTTAGCTTGGTACCTATTTGTTTTCTTTAGAGAAGAACTCGTCAGCTGCGCTTTCAAAGGCCTCCATCTTTTTACGCTGGAGGTTTATGGAGCAAAAGATACAGGTTTGAACAGGAAATGATGTAGACCAGGACCTCGTTGCCATGGAGACCGGATTTCCATGTTTTTGTCTCAGTGAATAAAGGATGCGCTCTTCCTGTGTGTTGACAGGACGGCCACCCAGACAGGCTGCAGTGTGGACTGGAGGTGGGAGGACGTCTCTTCCTGCTGGACCTGGAGAAGAACCAGTGAGTCTCCCATTTACAGGGTGACCTCGAACATATCACAAGCGTAGAGTTACGGGTGTGACGACTGACGTCTGTGTCTCCTCAGCGACCTGCTGCCCAAACCGCCCCACGTCTTCTACTACCTGCCCGACGGCACCGGGGTGTCTGTGAGAGCCGACCCTGTGGTGAGTCAGTGAACGCACCGCCAGGGACGTCCCTGTGGCGAGTCAGTGAACGCACCGCCAGGGACGTCCCTGCGGTGAGACAGTGTCCCATGTTCTTGTGTGTGTTTGTGTGCAGACTCACTGTTATTACCATGGCAACATCCAAGGATTCCCTCACTCCAGAGTGGCTCTGAGCACCTGCTCTGGACTCCGGTCAGTCTCCCCCCCCCCCCCCCTCCCAAAAATTAATACACACACCTAGTACATCCACACAGTACTTTTAGTTATCGCCATCCCATAATGTTCTGTTGCTTTGAAAGCGTTCAATGCTCTATTACTGGACAAACCAACACAAGCCGGGTAGTCCTGACCCGGACAGGGTCTTTGTTCACTGAAACGTGAGTGATGACATCATCGGGTTAAACTGATCCGGATCAGAGCCAGTGACCTTTAGACCCCTGTTAGCTGGTCCGGGTGTTCTGGGCCTCTCAACACAGAGAGCTCTGTGCTGCAGATTACCAACATTCTCTTTGTTATCATCCAGGAGTGTAATGTATATTAATATTAAATATAAAAATATACCACTGGTCTCTACTGATGACATCACAGCGTCCCCAGTGTCTTCGATGCTCAGGATCACATGTCTTTCCTCCCGCAGCGGCCTCATTGCCTTCAACTCCACCCTGAGCTTTGAGCTGCAGCCTCAGGAGGACCTCCACCAGCAGTGGGGGGGGGATGGGAGCGGAGGAGGAGGAGACGAAGAAGGTGGGGTTCACCTGCTGTTCTCCACCAGCCCTCGGGAGGGCGACGCCACTGGGGGCTGCGGGGTCTCCCACGCTGCCGTCCCCCCCCTCCACAGCTCCACTCACGCACACCGGGTGAGACATGGATCATTAAAACCACATCTCCCAGAGTGCACCTCACCAAGACACATCCAATCACAGGGCCAGTCTTTGCTGATCAGCTTCTTCTCCATGGCAACGGCCCGTGAGGCTCATGGGTATTTGTAGTTTATAGAGAAAGCCTCCAAACAAAAGGTTGAAACAATTCAAGGTGAAGGTCAGAAGCAGGAGATGATGATGATGATGTCATCACTAGTCGCTGCAGTAGTACGAGCAGCAGGATTCATGTGAGGTATTTGAAGTGTACTCGTTCCTGTCTGCAGAGGAAGAGAGACATCCTGTCTGAGACCAAGTACATCGAGCTGGTGCTGGTGGCAGATCACCAGGAGGTCAGTTTTGATCAATAACCTTATTGATGAGCTTCCTGTGGAACCACACGTCTGCTCTATGCTCAGGTACCAGTAATATAACCTTTGTCTGTTTCCTCAGTACCTGAACTACCAGAAGAACAATAAAACCCTCATCTACCGCATGCTGGATGTGGCCAATCAGGTGGACTGGGTAAGAGCCGTGACCTCTGACCTCCCAGATCACACCTGTTTTTCTAAAGCGGCGTGATTCTCTCCCCTCAGTTCTACCGGCCGCTGAGCGTACGCGTGGCGCTCACGGGTCTGGAGATCTGGAGCGACCGCGACAAGATCCAGGTGGAGAAGAGTCCCACCGACACCCTCAACAACTTCCTGCAGTGGAGGACCAGGGAGCTGTTGCCGCGGCTACGCCACGACAACGCCCAGCTGGTCATGTGAGCAGCGACCCACCAAAATAAGAGCTTGGGGGGGTGGGGGGGGACGGGGTTCCATTCGGTTGACGGTGGGGCTTTGGTCCCACAGGGGGGAGTCCTTCGACGGCACCACGGTGGGGATGGCCTCGCAGGCCTCCATGTGCTCCAGGGACCGGTCCGGTGGAGTCAACGTGGTGAGTGTGGTGTCGAGGGTCGGCCACCATAAAGGATTCTGAGTACTTGTCTGACGGACACCTGCCCCTCAGGACCACCTGGTCAGCGTGCTCGGCGTGGCGGCCACTGTGGCTCACGAGCTCGGTCACAACCTGGGGATGAGTCACGACACCGCAGAGCGCCGCTGTTCCTGTCAGAACGAACAGCGCCACGGAGGATGCATCATGGAGCCGTCGACCGGGTCAGTGCTAGAACATTTAACCCGGGTCAGTGCTAGACTAAATGTATTGAATAAATAGGACCATGACCTCTGACCTCCTAGGTTCATGCCGGGTCAACAGTTCAGCAGCTGCAGCGCTGCAGACCTGTCCGTCAGCCTTCTGCATGGGGGGGGGATGTGTCTCTTCAACGTCCCTCAGCCGGACCGCCTGCTGGGGGGACCTCGATGTGGGAACCTCTACGTGGAGACGGGGGAGCAGTGTGACTGTGGGCTGCTGGAGGTCCGTCTGTCTGTCTCTATGCCTGTCTGTCTGTCTGTACCCATCTGTCTCTATACCCGTCTGTCTCTATACCTGTCTGTCTGTCTATACCCGTCTGTCTCTATACCTGTCTGTCTGTCTGTCCCTATACCTGTCTGTCTGTCTCTATACCCGTCTGTCTGTCCCTGTCCACACCCTCGTCTTGGTGTTGATGTGCTGCTGCGCTCTGATTGGTTAGGAGTGTGAGGACCCCTGCTGCAACGCCTCCACCTGTCAACTTGTTTCTGGAGCTCAGTGTTCATCTGACGGAATCTGTTGCCAAGACTGCAAGGTCCGATTGACACACACATACACACACACACACACACAGACTTACACACGCGTTTGTTTGTGTCTAAGCTCCTCCCCCTCCTCAGCTAAGAGCGGCTGGTTCGGTGTGTCGCGATCCGATTGGAGAGTGTGACCTTCCAGAGTTCTGCACTGGCTCGTCTCCTTACTGCCCCCCAAACGTCTTCCTGCAGAACGGGGAGCCCTGCGAAGACGACGCTTCCTACTGCTACGAGGGGGTCTGTGCCAGCATGCTCACCCAGTGCAGGATGCTGTGGGGACCCAGTAAGACCACTTCATACCGAGCCAAGACCACTCCATACTGAGCCTAGACCACTTCATACTGAGCCAAGACCACTTCATAGCGAGCTAGACTACTTCATACTGAGCCAAGACCACTTCATTCTGAGCAAAGACCACTTCATACCGAGCCAAGACCACTTCATACCGAGCTAGACTACTTCATACTGAGCCAAGACCACTTCATTCTGAGCAAAGACCACTTCATACCGAGCCAAGACCACTTCATACAGAGCTAGACCACTTAATACTGAGCGAAACCAGTTTCATATGGAGCTAAGACAAGTCTCTCTCTGTCCCTGTTGGTCTCTCCCTGTCTGTCCCCAGATGCCACCACTGCTCCACCTGTCTGTTTCTCCTCAGTCAACAAACAAGGAAACAAATATGGGAACTGTGGTCAGCTGAGCAACGGCTCCTACATACCTTGTGGAAACTCGTAAGTACACAGACAAGATGCAAAGTACATATCGTACACAAAGTACACAGGGTACAGAGACAGTATTAGTGTGACATCACTTCCTGTCTGTCACAGCGACATGCACTGCGGTCGTATCCAGTGTCGGGGCGGGAGGGAGCGCCCCCTGCTGGGCACCAACGCAGAGATCCTCACCACCACGGTGCGCTTCAACCACAGCGACCTGGTCTGCAGGGGAACCTTCTTCCACCTGGGGGACGACGTGTCGGACCCCGCCACCGTGGCCCAGGGCACCTCCTGCGGCCCCGGCAAGGTCAGCAACCCTCGCCCACGCAGGCCCGGAGGGAACCTTCTGCTTGTCTTGACAGGGCTGTTGTGTGCTTTCAGGCGTGTTTGAACCAGAAGTGTCAGGACGTGTCCGTGTTCCAGGTGGAGGAATGTCGCAGGAAGTGCAACGGTCACGGGGTGAGTGGAGGACGTCTCCTCTGCTCCCACAGACCTCTAGATGAGAAAATGACTTGCTGCACAACAGCGAGGTGGTGACGCCCTGAAACAGGACCAGCGGTTGGTCGGGTGTCACCGTTTGACAGAATGGATCAGAGAGATGAAAGCAACACCAATGAGCAGATGATGCATTGTGGTTCCTGTAGTTCCTGCTTAGTGTGTGAGTGTGTGTGTGTGTGTGCGTGTGTGTGTGTTCCAGGTGTGTAACAGCAACAAGAACTGCCACTGCGAGACGGGCCGGGCGCCACCTGACTGCAGGTACTCGGGTCACGGGGGCAGCGTGGACAGTGGACCGGCCCGAGCTGCTGGAGGTACGACAGGCCTGGACTGTCTGAGCCCACACTCTCCTCCTTCTCTTCCTTCTCCTCCCTCTCCTCTCTCACTCTTCTCCTTCTCCTCCCTCTCCTCCCTCTCCTCTCTCACTCTCCTCCCTCTCCTCTCTCACTCTTCTCCTTCTCCCTCCTTCTCCTCCCTCACACTCCTTCTCCTCCCTCCTTCTCCAGGGTCTGACCCAGTACGAGCGGCACTGCTCGTCATCTTCCTCTTCGTCCTGCCCTCACTGCTCCTCTTCCTCGTGCTGCGCTGCCCTCGTTTCCGTCAGAAGTTCCTGTGTGTGTGTGTGGGAGGCCAGACGCACAAAGGCCGCCAACACAACCGGTAATGTGTGTGTGTGTGTGTGTTAGTGATGTACATACGTGTTCTAATCTCAGAATACATTAAACTCATAAGCACTAAATCTGTTAAACTCACAAGAGCCTGGTGTGTTTTCTTACCCATAATGCAGTGTGACTCACTGTGAGATGATTCTGGAGTTAGACCCGCTCCATGTCTCCAGGTACTCTGGGTCTTTTAGGTTCTTTATGTCCTTCTGGTCCATGGGTCCTTCTGTGTCCTTCTGGTCCTTAGGTCCTTCGGGGTCCCTCAGGGTCCTTCTGGTCTTTAAATCCTTCTGGTCCTTGGGTCCTTCTGTGTCCTTCTGGTCCTTAAGTCCTTCAGGGCCCTTTAAGTCCTTAAGTCCTTCTGGGTCCTACAGGCCCTTTAGGTCCTTCTCCTGTGGTCTGTAGTTTGACCCCTTAGAGTTATAGAAGTGAAGCTTTAAACGTACAGTATTTCATTTGTGTAGCAGCAAAGGATCATGGGAGTTTATGTCCTCATTCTTTGGTGTTGATGGTAGAATCTTCATGTTACACGTCTGATGTCCTGTAGGAGCTGCAGGACGAGCTAACGATAGCTAACGGTACATTACATTAACTAGCAGTAACTAAAATGAACTAACAGTAACTAGCAATAACTAACATTAACTAACAGTAACTAAAATGAACTAGGAGTAACTAGCAGTAACTAGCAGTAACTAAAATGAACTAGCAGTAATTAATATTAACTAGCAGTAACTAACAGTAACTAAAAGGAACTAACAGTAATAAGCAATAACTAAAATGAACTAGCAGTAACTAGCAGTAACTAAAATAAACAAGCAGTAACTAACAGTAACTAAAAGGAACTAACAGTAACAAGCAATAACTAAAATGAACTAGCAGTAACTTGCAGTAACTAAGGTGGGGTCCGCCTGGAGGAAACGCTACATGTGTTTCTGACCCCAGGACGCCGGTGATGGAGCGAGTGGACGGACGGAACGGAGAGCAGGTCCGACCTCTCAGGTACCACCTGAACCCCCCCACCGACATACCGCTGACCCCGCCCACCAAAGAGGTAAGAAGGAAGTGCTGCGATGCTATCACTACTTGGATGAGGGAGGGAGGCTTGAGCTGCATCAGAGATCTGGTTGTACACATGATGCAGGTTGACTTATGGGACGTGAAACATTTACTTCACCTGGTCACCAGGTCACCTGGTCACCTGATCAACCGCTGATCTGGTCATCTGATCACATGGTCGCCTGGTTTAATGGTCACATGGTCACCTGTCCATCCAATGTATCGTGGTCAGAACAGGATGCCTTCACAATAACTCAGAACATCACCTGTTCACATGAATGATGCGCTAAAATGTGCACATGAGGTTTTACCTGCAGCGTGCTGAGGGACATGTGCGACTCTGTACTAGTTGTGGAAGTTCTACTCACAAACAGAGTGGTGTTTTTGTACTAACTAGCATCCGTAGGCGCAGACAGCTTCTACAGGAGCTGCGTCTGGATGACTTCCAGGGGTACCTGGTGCTCGCCCTCAGCCCGTTTGGGAGCTCGTTGGCTCGGATCGGGCAGCGGACATAACGCCATACTTCCATGGCGAGGGAACTGTCCCGTGACTTAACATTTTTTGACGGAACATTAAGGCATTTTCGTCTTATAAGTAATTTCTTGATGGCTCACATTTGCTTCACTACGCCTGAATATCTACAAGAGCAAAAACTCAGGAGAAATTATAATTCCATCTATTTGGTGCAGCCCAAAATCAAATATTTGCATTAGATGCCTTTACAGTCTGTACATATCTTCTGTCCCTGGACCCTCACATCGTTGACCTTCACATTAACGCACCAGTTGTCACTCTGCTTCCTGTTCTCTCTCCTATCAGGGCCATGACAGACCCGCTAAGCCACTCCCCCCTGACCCCGCCTTAAAACCCCCGCCGCAGGTAACCCCCCCGCGAGGCTCTAACGCCGGCTTCCTTTTCTCAGAACCGACCCGCTTCGATCAATGCCTTCGTCTTTGCTGCAGTTCTAAGGTTGTAGTTTTAAGGCGGACGGCCTCTTGGGTCTGAGCCGGTCAATAACTTAATGATCAATAATCTGAGGCCGACCCTAACCCAGCCCCCCCCTCCCCCGCCAAGCCGCTACAGAGTACTGATAACTAGTAACTAGTAACTAGAGTATTAGCAGCTAATTACTTTGTTAGCTGAACATCTACTGAATTCTAGCTGATGTTCTTTGGGAGGCATCTCAACTCATTACTGTAGTATTCCTGCTACTTTCTTTTCCTCTCCGAGTAATGTTCATCACATGACTCCTTCCTGACTTCATCATCCTCTTCCTCCTCACAAACCTCCCAGCTACTGGGGAGTCGACCAGCTCCGCCCAACAAGCCCCTCCCCCCTGATCCCCTCACACCTGCACAGGTACAGCTAGTTACTAGTTAGCACGTAGCATGCATGTAGCTAGCGTGTAGAAAAGGAAGTGATGTGAGAACTGACTATTTATATTGGTTGAATCGGCATCAGGTGAAATGTGATTGGCTGTTCTTGTGTTCTGGGCTATGACATCACAATATGTGACGGAAGCGTGGCGTTCAGGAACCAGAGAGAGCGTTGGCCTCGCCATTCTGTGGTTGGGTTTAAAACCATCGTAAATTCACTGCCACTGTTTTATTCAGTAATTAATTACACTCTTTTGTCCGTGCTTCAGTGAAATACCTTCCTGTAGACCTTTCACAATAAAAAGAAAGCTTTAAAAACGTTTAATTTCAAACATTTATTTCCTACGATCCTGTCTTCAGGTTGCTGTTCCACTCAAACCCGTGGTGCCGGTGAAGCCCCGCCTCCTGCCGCCACCGTCCAAGCCCAACATCCCCCCCCACCCCAACTACGCCGCCACCAAACCACCGCATCACCGAGCCCCTTGCAACAGGTACGACCATCCGACCAATCAGAGGCCGAGACCCTCCGAGGGGACAACTTCTGAATGTCCTTAGAAGTTTTTTATATTCTTAGATATCTAAGACTATTTTTATTCTGCCTTTAATTAGATTCATATTTTGACTTTATGTTTGTTGATATTCTGTCATTATTTTAAATTATATTCTGGATTTAGTGTACTTCAATATAATATTACAGATCTTCTGAACATTTTTCTTGTATTCACTCAAGTTTTATAGATATTTTATAGTGGATATTTTAGTTTTTTTCTTTTATTTTTATATATATATATTTTAGGATAGAATTTGAGACGTGAAAAGATTTGAATTGAAACATAAGCTGTGGTCTCCTCTGCAGACAAGCTCCTCCTCTTCTACCCCATCAACCATCAAACCCTCACAGAGTGGAAACGTCTCCTCTCTGAGGAGTCTACCTAGAGAACCAGATGATGAAGATGAGGATGACTTCATTACCTAATTTGCACGCATTTGTTGGATTCTCACCTCATCCTTCACGATCTAAGACTGTAGAACGTGCCTTGGTCAGCAGCACCTCCGCTCATTGTGTTGACTCAGGGGAAGTGAAGAACCGTCCTATGACCAGCAGCAAAAGGGTCCTCTGTCCACAGGACTACTACGGTCTACAGGACCCTCTATAGGACTCTACCGGACCTTCTATAGGGTCTACAGGACCCTCTATAGGACCTACAGGACCCTCTATAGGACTCTACCGGACCTTCTATAGGGTCTACAGGACCCTCTATAGGACCTACAGGACCCTCTATAGGACCTACCGGACCCTCTATAGGACTCCAGCGGACCTTCAATAGGACTGTACCAGAGCTTCTATAGGACTCTACCGGACCTTCTATAGGGTCTACAGGACCCTCTATAGGACCTACAGGACCCTCTATAGGACTCTACCGGACCTTCTATAGGGTCTACAGGACCCTCTATAGGACCTACAGGACCCTCTATAGGACCTACCGGACCCTCTATAGGACTCCAGCGGACCTTCAATAGGACTGTACCAGAGCTTCTATAGGACCTACCGGACCTTCTATAGGACCTACAGAACCTTCTATACGACCTACAGGAACTTCTATAGGACTCTACCGGACCCTCTATAGGACCTACCGGACCCTCTATAGGACTCCAGCGGACCTTCAATAGGACTGTACCAGAGCTTCTATAGAACCTACAGGACCCTCTATAGGACCTACAGGACCTTCTATAGGACCTACAGGACCTTCTATAGGATTCTAGCGGACCTTCTATAGGACCTACAGGACCCTCTATAGGACTCTACCGGACCTTCTATAGGACCTACAGGACCCTCTATAGGACCTACAGAACCTTCTATACGACCTACAGGACCCTCTATAGGACTCTACCGGACCTTCTATAGGACCTACAGGATCCTCTATAGAACCTACAAGATCCTCTATAGGACCTACAGGACCTTCTATGGGACTTTTTAGATAGCGGTTAAATAGACCAATGACATCATCATAGAATTAATCTTCTTCTTCTTCATGAAGTCAACGTGTATTAAACAGGTTTTGAAATCGTGGAACAAATCTTCACCAAAAGTGAAGATCAGAAAAGACTTGGATCTTGGATCCACCCGAAGGTTCAAAGGTTCTGACTAACTGTTCAGACCCGAGAGTTAGAGAATAAAGCAGAAATATTTTGGAGAATATATAACTTTTTTGGAAAGTATGATCAACATTATGAATTTATTTTTGTAATAAAAATGCAGACTATATTTAGAAAAAAGATTACTTTCACCAAAATATCAATACCTTTTTATTGTAATATTGAATATCTCAGCACTTTAAATATTAATCACATTCATTCTGTTACATCATTACAATATTTTTCACTTATTACTTTACATTTTTCAGCTGGTCTTTCTAAATGGATTATTATTATTATTATTATTGTTCTTTTTGGTGAAGTGTTTTACTCTTTAAAGTGAGAACTGGTTATCAGTCCTCTACTCGTCTGTTTTTGCAAAATCTGGTGGGTTTTTTTCTTGTTTTTTTTCTTAGAGACGAAGAATAATGTTTGTAAAGTTATGCCAAAGAAAATATATATTGCTTTTATTTTGAAGGAGATCCTTTTCTTTTCCATTTTTGCAGATCTCAACAAATAACGTTGATGCACTGAACAAAACGAGGAGGTTTTAAACGGACAATAACTAAATAAAAAGTTCTGGAAAAAAAAGTTCAGTTATCTTTAAATACTCCTTAGTTGTACTTAATGTACTTAGTTCACAGTAAAGACCTTTAAAGCATCTTTTAGGTCACATTCGTTCACTGCAGAAAAATGTTTTTTAAACTGCGTAGTAGCAGGAAGCATGTAGAGGAAGTCCCGCCCACAGGAAGTGATGTCACTATGCCTCTTGTTTTGGGGGGGGGGGGGAAATGAATGTGTTCACCCAACAATCCTTAAAGAGTTAAATAGCAAACAGGTCTGATCATTCATACCTATTGATTGGTAATTGATTGATTGCTCATCGTGGAAACGTCCTTAATAAAAACAAAGGTTTCTAACTCCTCTCGCTGTTTGTTTATTGACAGGTTGAGTTTTCACAAATACCAAATACCAAATACCCTTTAAGCAACACTCCCATATTTATATAAAGAGATTCAAACAGACCACAAAGCAGGGGAGGTTTCGGGGCGGGGCATCACGCTGATTGACAGGTCTCTAACAGATATAAATGGGCTGAATTGGATTGTCAAATGTTCTCAGGAAGGTTCCTCACTGAGTGAAAGGAAGTGAAGTAGTTTAAGTGGCGCCATGATAAGAGCCTTCTTGACTTCTCTAATGCTTAGGAAAGGAGCTTCCATGCTTCCTTACTGAGCTCCTTAAGGAACCACTGCACCACCCTTTACCAAAGGAAAGGAGATCATTCCTTTAATAGTGACGTACCAGAGACGTTAGGAGGTTACTTTGCTAACAATTTGAATCCAGCCATGGAGGCTCAGACCCCTCGGTCCTGATATGGTCACTTCCTGTTCACTGCTTGATGAAAAAGAATTAGTCTCTTTTTAACATAGTCCACTGAAGGGAGGAGTCAAACCAACTGGACCAAACGTTATGGAAGACAATCCCACAAAAATGTAATAACAAACACTAGGATAAATATGTGTTCTTCAAACTCTGTGAATAAGAAACAAACCTTCTGCTTCTTCTTATCTGTCTTAATGTCAGCTGATGGTGAAACGAGAGGCTCTTTGCCCCCCCCCCCCAGCAAAGAGGAAGTCGCGGTGACTTCTGCTGAGTGAGAGTCTGTTCTGAATCTTAATCCTCCTTCAGCTGCTCCTCCGTCATGTGTCCACCCGTCCTCCTCCTCCTCCTCCTCGGCCTGGTGAGCTCCATCGGCTCGGCGCTCCATCCTCGGACCTCCTTCCGCCTCAGTGAGTAAAGGTTCTGGTTCTGGTCTCTAATGCATTCTGGGAAGATAAAACTGTTTTATTATTTTTATTCTGTTTTTTCATCTGCTTATTTTTAAAATATTGTTTTAAAATTATTATTATTATTACCATTGTTATTATTATCACTGTTGTTTTTATTATTATTATTAATATATTCCAATATGACTAACACATTAACATCTAGCTTAGCTTAGCATGAAGACTGTCGGCTCCTCTGAAGCTCAGTGATCAATACTTTAATTCCAAGTTAAATCCTCTCACAGGACTTTAATGATCCATCACATCCCATAATAAGCTGTAGCATGAACAAAACCAGCCTGCTTCCTGTGTGTGTGTGTGTTTATAAGTGTATGTGTGTGTGTGTGTTTGTGTGTTCATAAGTGTGTTTGTGTGTTTATAAGTGTATGTGTGCGTGTGTGTGTGTTTGTGTGTTCATAAGTGTGTGTGTGTGTGTGTGTTTGTGTGGGTTGGAGAGATTCAGATCTGAGATAGTCAGCTTAAGACTGTTTCCATACATGTTTTATTTTGTCTGTTCATGTGTTAATCAGTCTTTTAAGATTGTAAAAAAATATAATTTGTAATACTACGTACTGGTAGTGGAGGGACTGGTAACCAGTGGAGGGAGAGAACTGGTAACCATTGGAGGGAGATGACTGGTAACCAGTGGAGGGAGATGACTGGTAACCATTGGAGGGAGAGGACTAGTAACCAGTGGAGGGAGATGACTAGTAACCAGTGAAGGGAGAGGACTAGTAACCAGTGGAGGGAGAGGACTGGTAACCAGTGGAGGGAGAGGACTAGTAACCATTGGAGGGAGAGGACTAGTAACCAGTGAAGGGAGAGGACTGGTAACCATTGGAGGGAGATGACTAGTAACCAGTGAAGGGAGAGGACTAGTAACCAGTGGAGGGAGATGACTAGTAACCAGTGAAGGGAGAGGACTAGTAACCAGTGGAGGGAGAGGACTAGTAACCATTGGAGGGAGAGGACTAGTAACCAGTGAAGGGAGAGGACTGGTAACCATTGGAGGGAGATGACTGGTAACCATTGGAGGGAGAGGACTGGTAACCAGTGGAGGGAGAAGACTAGTAACCAGTGGAGGGAGAGGACTAGTAACCAGTGAAGGGAGAGGACTAGTAACCATTGGAGGGAGAGGACTAGTAACCAGTGGAGGGAGAGGACTGGTAACCAGTGGAGGGAGAGGACTAGTAACCAGTGAAGGGAGAGGACTAGTAACCATTGGAGGGAGAGGACTAGTAACCAGTGGAGGGAGAGGACTGGTAACCAGTGGAGGGAGAGAACTGGTAACCAGTGGAGGGAGAGGACTAGTAACCAGTGAAGGGAGAGGACTGGTAACCATTGGAGGGAGGTGACTGGTAACCATTGGAGGGAGAGGACTAGTAACCAGTGGAGGGAGATGACTAGTAACCAGTGGAGGGAGAGGACTGGTAACCAGTGGAGGGAGAGAACTGGTAACCAGTGGAGGGAGAGGACTAGTAACCAGTGAAGGGAGAGGACTAGTAACCATTGGAGGGAGAGGACTAGTAACCAGTGGAGGGAGAGGACTGGTAACCAGTGGAGGGAGAGGACTAGTAACCAGTGAAGGGAGAGGACTAGTAACCATTGGAGGGAGAGGACTAGTAACCAGTGGAGGGAGAGGACTGGTAACCAGTGGAGGGAGAGGACTGGTAACCATTGGAGGGAGAGGACTAGTAACCAGTGGAGGGAGAGGACTGGTAACCAGTGGAGGGAGAGGACTAGTAACCAGTGAAGGGAGAGGACTAGTAACCATTGGAGGGAGAGGACTAGTAACCAGTGGAGGGAGAGAACTGGTAACCAGTGGAGGGAGAGGACTGGTAACCATTGGAGGGAGATGACTGGTAACCATTGGAGGGAGAGGACTAGTAACCCGTGAAGGGAGAGGACTGGTAACCAGTGGAGGGAGAGGACTAGTAACCATTGGAGGGAGATGACTGGTAACCATTGGAGGGAGAGGACTAGTAACCCGTGAAGGGAGAGGACTGGTAACCAGTGAAGGGGAAGGAGGAGGGGAACAGTTCTGGGAGAGCATGGGGGAGGAGCCACAGCAGTGAAGGTGTGAGCAGAGCCTCCAAATGTAAACGTCTGTCCACCAGCGATTTAGAGACAGAGTAACCACAAAAAAACATCTATTACATATTACGTAGCATATATTATATTTCACATATTATATATTAGGTTTTAACATCATAAACTATATTTAGCTCTGCTGCCTCGACTAAGACAAGTCTTTAAATCTACAGCTCCATCAATCCTCTTCATCATAAACGTATTCATCTAGAGACCCATAATCTATAAATCTGTATATTTGCAGAGTGACATTCAGATTGTGTGAATAATCTGCCTCACAATGTTTGTGTGTTTCTGCTTGTGTTACTATTTCAACGCCTCTGAGTTTCTGTGGAGCCACTTCCTCTCAGACAGGAAGTGTTTCTGTCAGTCTCTGCGGTTCAACACTTGGTCTCATGAAAGCAACACTAATAACCAAAAATAACTCATGAAGCCTGCTAACAACAGTTTCATTATTAAAGTGCTGCCTCTCAACCTCAGTCGGACGGAAGAATCAAAGTGACTACAAAGACAAAAATAAAGGAATACAATATGCAGATTAGAACAGAAGAATAAGTGTTATGGAGGTGATAACTCTACAAGGTGTCTGTGTGAAGACTCTGTGGACAGACCTGTGGTCCTCTTCGGCCCCCCCGACCTCCAAAACGCCACCACGCTGTTGCTAAGCGACGATGGCTCCACCCTGTACGTAGGGGCGCGGGACGCCGTCCTCTCATTGGACGTCAGACGGAGTGATGTCATCAGGCTGAAGAAGAAGGTGAGCTGGAGTCAGTCTGCTGAAACTCCCATCATGCTTTGTTTTATCTATAAAGTAAGTTGTTTATTAAGTATGTCTCTCTCCCCCTCTGTGTCTCTCTGTCTGTCTGTCTCTCTGTCTGTCTGTCTCTCTGTCTGTCTCTCTGTCTCTCTGTCTGTCTCTGTGTCTCCAGGTGGAATGGCGTCCATCCCAGAGTGAAATAAACGACTGCCAAAGTAAAGGAAAGAATGCAATGGTAATTCCTCCTCATAGACCTGTCAATCAGCGTTTAGCCCCGCCCTAAAGAGAGAAGTAGAGTCATGTTCTCATAGACGCGTATGAGAAAGTAGTGCTGTATATACAGTATATATTTAAATATATATATATATGTTGAGTTCTGAACGCCAAAAATCAATTCACAACAGAAAACTGCTGTTTGTCTTCACCTGTCTCTGTCTCTGTGTCCCTCTACAGGTGGACTGTCCTAACTTCGTCAGTGTCCTGCAGCAGATGAACTCCACCCATCTCTACGTCTGTGGCAGCTTCGCCTTCAGCCCCCACGACGCCTTCATCGTACGTCTTTAACCAGAAAACCCAAGCACACGTTCAATGTATTTATACTTCGGCTTAGTACTTTCTTTTCGTAGTACTATATTAATATATATATATATATATATATAATGTAGCCACAAACCAGGCACGGAACTGTGAGATGTTTCCGATGTTTGATGTTACATTGAAATATAATAGTCTAGAAACCATATAATCTAACAATAAAACACATTAACTCTCACACACAAACACACACACACACACACACACACAAACACACGCACACACACACACACACACACACACACACCGACAAAATAACTTTCTGTTTTGTGGTTTCTAATGTATTGATTTTCTTAATCATTTCATAAAAAGATTGTACAGGATTATATTTTAGACATTAGATATATATACTTAAATATAAATATGTGTAAATATATTTGATCCTTATTAGTGAATGTTGTTTTTCTTCAGGACACACGGAGCTTCTCCATGGTGACTCACGCTGATGCTAAAGCTAAAGGCCGCTGCCCTTACAGCCCCGAGCAGAGGAACACGGCCATCAGCATTGGTCCGTCTGATTGGTCCATGAGTCACATGACATGACTTCTTTGTGCGAGTTAACCGGGTCCTTTTCACGATGAGATCACGAAAGTCAGGCTTCACAGCCCGTCTCACACCCTGTCCAACAGCCTGTCTCACAGCCCGTCACACACCCTGTCCCAGAGACTAGCCCTTCACTTCTTTGCCTTTGAATAACCCGACATCGTACACATGCGACCTTTCTCCTGGGGGTGACTCAACGACTATTTGAGAGGATCAGCCTCTGAGGAGCCTGACTTTGATCATCCTGTGGACTTAAGCTGGCTAACTGGACATTAGATTGACTTAGTTGAACCACGTACGAGTAACGAGGCCCAGGTTCAAATCACAGTCTGTACATCCTTTATTTTGTATTGTGTGTGCTTGTGTGTTGCAGATGGGGAGCTGTTCACTGCCACCACCACTGACTTCAGGGGGGTCAAACCGCAGATCTCTCGACACTTTAGCAAAGATGGCCGACAGGAAGTGAGCCAGGACTCATCAGTGGGCCTCCTGGAGGGTGAGTGAGGACTCACTGTCCCAGAATCCTTCATTCTGTGCTTAAGAGCAGAGAAAAAGGGAAAAGCGTGTAGCTGTGTCTCAAAGTGGCTAGGCTGCATCCTTAAGGACGCTACGCTGCATCCTTAAGGACGCTAGGCTGCATCCGCATATGTCACTTGCGCTGCGCTTAAGTCACGTGACGTTGGTAACCGATGTTGTGTGTTTAAATTAGGGCTGTCAAAAATAGCGCGTTAACGGCGTTAATTAGCTGTTTGTTGTTAATTACGTCAATTTTTTTGACGCATTTCACGCATGCGCAGTGTGACAAATTATTCAGGTCCGGAAAGAACCTCTTCTTCTAGGGAATGCACTTCATCCTATACAACACATTACTGCCACCTGCAGGCATATGTCAGGCCGTCAGGTTCAGCAAGTCGTTTGCGCCAGAGACCCGCCCCCTCCTCCCCCCCTCCCTCCCCGGTTCTCGCGCAGCGGAACAGAGAAGAAAAAAAGCTCCGCCCAGCAGAGCAAGAGCAGCGCTGAGATAGAGGAAAGACCATCGGAGAGACCCGTAATACTGTTCTGAAACATGCGGAGGAAGAGAAGCCAATGCGATCTGAATCCTCCCAGGTATGGGGATATTTCACACTGAAATGGGGGTGGTAGCGGATTTCTTTGCAGCGTTCTAATCGCCGCGCTCGACTTCAAGGTGTAACCTTTATTATTGTTCGGTCTGAAACGGCGCGCCCAGTGACGGGTGGTGCAGCAATATTGTTGTTCGGGTGGAAATCGGGAGAAAGGTCGGTCCGGGAGATTTTCGGGAGGGGCTTTGAAACATCGGGAGGGTTGACATGTCTGGTCATGTCTGGTCATCGCAGCCCTCAGGAGCACAAACTCACAGCAGAGTGGGATAAACTGCAGAGGCTCGAGACCCTTCTAGAGCCATGCAGGGAAATCAGTCTGTAACTTATCAAATAACATTGATTTGATTATTTTCTGGAATGAATTAAACCAAGTCAAATATCAAAAACATGTATTTATGTAAAAAATAATAATTATGATAATAATAATGATAATTATGTATCTGTGTCCTGTTATTTATCTTTAGTATGCATTTCAGAAAGAAAAAATGGTTAGGATTCAGGTGTGATTAATCATGATTAATCCACTGAAAATTCTGATTAATTTGATTAAAATTTTTAATCATTTGACACCCCTAGTTTAAATACATCATTAGAACATAGTTAGAAGGTAACTCCGTCATGCAAACACACAACGAGCAGCTCGTCTGTACTCACTTTAATGACTAAACGGTTTTATATTCAGTTTATACTTCACATTATAAAGTTATGAACCTAAAATATCACTAGTGGAGGTAAAGCTGATGATGCAAGCAGGTCAGATGCCACTCGGTTGAGACACAGCTACGGTGTTGAGTCAGAGAAGAGGAAGGAAAGAAACAGGAAATGAGATCTGGAGCAAGACTTTTCACCCACTCAACTGATCTACCAGTTAAGATGATGATAAGAAGATGATGAAATACTTCAGAAAACATTAAAAAGGTCTGATTTTAACGGTATGAGAACCTGAGAGCCATTTGATCTCCTCACTACCTTCATCTTGTGTCACGCTGAAAGTGGAGGTTAGCTGATGAGTGTGTAGATATGATGTAATGAACTGTATACAATTTAATAATATATATGATGTTATATATGATGATGTATATATATATATATATATATATCATATATCGTAATCCCATAGATAATATGTAATAACATGGATTTTTTTAGAGCCCACCTTCGTTGGCTCGTCTCACGACCCATCGGGGGAGAAGCTTTACTTCTTCTTCAGCGAGGTCGGCAAAGAGTTCAACTTCCAGGAAGAGCTGCGGGTTTCCAGGGTGGCCCAAGTCTGCAAGGTCAATCCAGAGACGTGAAGATACGTACTGACGAGGACAGAGTCAACACAGATATGAACTACTAATACTGTTTCTCTCGTTCTCTCAGGGGGACATCGGTGGTCAGAGGACTCTTCAGAACAAATGGACGTCCTTCGCCAAAGCGTCTCTGCTGTGTCAGCTTCCCCGACAGCTCCCCTTCAACGTCCTGCAGGACGTGTTCACGCTGCGGCCTCCGGAGGGCGCCGACGCCTCCGACACGCTGCTCTACGCCGTCTTCACGTCCCAGTGGTAGGAAGACAGGATCACCTGTGCAACCACGGCCGCGCACGCCAGGCCACCCGTGCCAACACTGTACCACCTCTGTGTGCGCGTGGCGTTCAGGTCCTCGGCTCCGGAGTCGGCCGTCTGCGTCTTCAAGCTGCGGGACATCCGAGCGGCTTTCAGGGGGAGCTACCGGACCTTCCAAACAGGGACACGCCAGCTGGACCCCATGCCGCTGAAACGCTGGTTCCTGGGACAGGTGAGGTCGACCCGGAGGAGACGTTTCGGACACGTTGGGCCGACAGACAAGTCCTTGATGTTTTAAGTTAAGAAGCATCAACGAGAGACACAACTGTCACCCAGCAGATCGTCTTTGATTCCCTGTGTGGGACAGAAGGTATTCTCACTTATTTTGATCACCATCTTTAGTTGAAAAATAGGTTTCCCCCCAAAAGTATTCCAGGAACCTTCTTGTCCGCGCGAGACCTTAAAGGAGGAAGGCTCCTTTATTCAGTCCCCATCGGTCACATGGAGACACACCACCACAGTACTGACCTCCAGATGTCCTCCAACAGTGCGGACTGAACAACGCGTCCGACCTGGAGTTATCTGAGGTGAAGACGAGCTTCCTGACCAGCAGCAGCGTGCGAGGGGACGCCATCGCCGCCTCCTCAGAGCGGCGCTACAGCCGCGTGGCCGCCATGAGGACGCAGGCGGCCGACGGCAAAGCCTACACGGTCCTCTTCCTCCTCACGGGTGGGACCTCGAACCGCAAGTTCTGGTGTGACAGGTGGACAGCTGGGTTCATATTGACAGGTGTCCGTCTTCTCTTCCTGGTGCCCAGAGTCCGGGTTCCTCCACAAAGTGGCTCTGTTGGATAAAGGAGCTCAGGTCATCGAGGAGATTCAGGTCTTCACACAACCTCAGCTGGTCCTGAGCATCGTCATCTCCTCCTCCAAGGTAACCCTCACGCCTTCATCTGTAGCCCTATATATACATCATGTAAACATATATATATATGAGTATACATTCTGTATTTAAAGGTACAATATAATATTTATTGAAACACTTGCAAAATGGAGATCAAATGCATAGTGACAACAATTGATGAGACATATTTCTCAGAGACAACAGCAGCTTCGATGTGAAGATGTGTCCTTGTTGGAATAAAGAAAAATGTCTCCTATTTGACTTTCCTCACTGACGTCAGAGACACAAACTAAGCCTGTGGTCTCCATGGTGACCAGTGATGGCTCGCAAAAAGTCTGGTTCTTCACGTCATCATCACCTTCCCTCACAACTTAGTACATTAAATCAGCTCCAGCTGGATTTGGGGTTAAGCTAACGTTTGCATGCTACCATTAGCTTATTATTATCTCTGAGGCGCTGCAGATTTGCAGTTGTTCTTCCTTCTTTCATTGATGATATTTCAAATATATATAACATATAAGCACGTTAACCCACTGTCCCGCAGGGACTCGTCTTCGTGGGCACCTCGGAGGGCGTGACCTCCGTCCCCGTGGCGCGCTGCTCCATCTACGCAACCTGCGCTCAGTGCGTCCTGGCCAGAGACCCCCTGTGCGGGTGGAGCCGGGCCGCCGCCGCCTGCACCGGCCTGGAGGGGCGTGGCCAGGACCTGTATGTGAAAAGGCTAAAAACAAGTGCCTCTGTGGTCTGCACCCCCCCCCCCCCCCCCCCGTTAAGTTAAGTCCCCATTGTGTTCAGTGATGTGTTCAGTGATGTGTTCAGTGATGTGTTCTCTGCTGGTTCGCTCCTCAGGGCTCAAGACCTGACGGGGGGAGACGTGGAGGAACAATGCCGAGAGGCACCCGGGGCGGCGCCGGTCCAAGGTTAGGACTTCTTCAGCTGGAGCTCACGCTGAAGCCTGGTTTTTACACTCACATCCTCCTGTGTTTTAGAAACATGCAAATATGCAAATTGTTATTCAGTGGTTTAAGCCGATGACAAATCGATATTGGTGTTAGATAATATCAATAAATATGCAATATTTGTAACTCCAAATAGCCACCAGACATGGGACAGAATGCCCAACAAAGGAGGCCATTTTTGCACTTGGAGATAATATGAGGATCCTCCCGCCCGCCTGTGAGCTAAATGCTAACATCTGTGTTAGCATTCACAAGTGATGCTTCATTTCACCACAATCCATCCAAAAGCTGTGGACATATTTCACCACAAGAAGCTGATGATCATTCTCAGGATTTATTGTTCGGGCGGTATGAATATTGGCACCAGATTTGATGTTAAGCCCTCGAGGAGCTTCACTCCTCAGATGGCGGCAGAGTAAAGGGGTGAAAGGGATTAACTGACCTTCTCATTTTGTGACAGAAGTCAACGTCCATTCCAACGAGGCAGTGAGGCTCCGTTGCGTGAAACCCTCCAACCTGGCCACCCTGACCTGGACCTCCTCGCGCTTCAAAGTCCTGCCGAGGAACCTCTTCATCACGTCGGCCGACGGCGGCCTGAGCTTCCTCGCCTCCGCCGAGACCGTGGGGTCCTACGGCTGCGTGGCGCAGGAAGCCGGCCACCAGGAGGTGGTGGCGAGCTACGAGGTGCGGCGGCTCGAGGACCACCTGACCACGGTCGGCCAGGTGGTCCTCCCCACCGACCGTGGTCAGGTGGTCCTCGCCACCAAGGAGCCAAAGACTACGTACCTTGAGGTCGACCCGACGGAGGAGGCGGGGCTTCTGTTCACCACCGATTCAAGCCGCCTGACGCCTTCCGGTCCGACGGACAACTCGCTGATCCTCGCCGTGACTGAGGCAAGAACCGCACAGCTTGGGGAGCAGGCGCCGAAGAAGAGCCTGGTGGGAGGGAGGAGCTACCACGGTGAGCTGGTCGTGGTCTCCGTCCTGCTGGCATCCTGCGTCCTTGTCCTGGCGCTCGCCAGCCTCTGGGAGTGGCGCCGCAGGAGAGCCGGCCCCCCGGGAGAAGGCGGTGAAACCAGGGGATGGATGGAGACCGTTCCCTCGCTGAGCGGCCCGGAGAAGGAGGCGATAGAGTGACCTCCTCTTCTGTAGTTGCGTCACTCAAATCCAGAGAAAGATTCTCACAAGCGATGTTACACAACCTCCTGGGTGATCAAGCAATCCCAGGCTGCTGTGTCTAGCCTAGCTTAGCATAGCCTAGCTTAGCCTAGCATAGTTTATCTTAGCTTAGACTGGGCATTCTGACAGTCTAAGATACCTGTCATGTGAGGTCTTCTGTTTATAATTAGAAAATAAACCTGAACCAGGACATTTTAGAACATTTCATAATATAATCATAAAATAATTTTAGATCGTAAATAGGATTTTTCATCAACTTTGAACTTTAAATGTTTAATCTATTTTTAGTTGTTTTAATAACTCGTTAATTGAAATCAGACTCCTAGTGGGATAAGGATTAACTTTATGTTTTTTTTTTATCTGACAGCTTTGTTAAATGTTGAAACTTTTATTAAATGATGTATTTAAATTAGGATTAGCATTAATGACTATTGAATCCTGTGTATTTTATGTAATGAGATCATTACTGTGTGAGACTGAATGTAAACACACTGAGGTGTGAGAGCTGCTGTGAATGTAAGAAGGTACAAGATTATTTAATTCAATTCAATTTCAATTCATTTTATTTTGTACAGCCCAAAATCGCAAATTACTAATTAGCCTCAGAGGGCTAATCATCAGATCTCTTTATTGTTCTCCTGTTTCTCTACAAACATTGTTAAACATGTTCAAACATTAAAACCATAAATGGTAAATATGTGGAACATTTGTTGTCACATGACATTTATCTGATGCTTTTATCCAAAGCCACTTACAATAAGTTCATTTCAACCCGTAAGGAAACAAACTCAGAAGTTTCATGAAATAAGCCAATTTATAACTTATTATGATGTTTTTAACATCTAAATGACTTGCTGTTATGGACCGATTCATTATCATTTATAATCACTTTACTGAACTTAATCAAAGAATATTTTTCTTGTGTTTCTGTAGCGATTAAAATGTGGACTTGTTTGCATTGATATTTTAGAAATGTCGTATTTCTGTCTGAGCTCCTGGTTTCATGTGAGAGACATAAATGCAATAAAGAAACTACCAACCTACATGCATATAATATACACATTCTGGATGATGAAACACAGCCTTTATGATCAAATATGAGAGATACAATGTGTACATTTAAACAGTTTGATTATCAAAATATGAAGTAAATAATAGATTTACCTTTAATGTAATTACAATGCAATAAAATTACTACTATTACTAAAACAGTACTTTAAGTAGTTCTACAAAACTACTACTTCCACTGCTCAGCCAGGGATCAAGGCTTTTATTCTGAGCGTCCTAACCGGATGCAGATAACATTCTAACCGGATGCAGAATGTTGTAAAGAAGCTGCCGGCCGTTAGCTTGACTCGTATCCAGTAGGTTGCTACAGTTTCTCGCTATCGTGTGTTATTGTGCACACTAGTGTGCACGCGGATATTAAAATCTGTGGAGGTCGATGTGGAAAACTCTTCTTTATCCCCTATAAGTGAACATTTGTTAAATGAGTTTACTAGTAGCTGAAGTCCTTTGATGTTTGTGAAAAGTTCAGTCCCGCAAGGTCTCTGTTTACCCTAGCAGCAAGCTATCAAGCTAGCTAGCTAGCAGTTAGCATGTAGCTAGAAACCAGACTACCGGTGAAAAGATAGCTGTTAGCGAGCTAGCCAGGTAACTAGCAACATGCAGGTGCTGTTCCAGTCAGTGGCCCACCTGAATCAAACATTAAACATCATTATCTAGGGTTACGTTAGAGATGTAGATGATCATAGAGAAGACAAGATGTCTTAACACCGATCAGGATTCAGTTCATGTTCGATTTAATGGATTTGTCAACATGGAGCGAAAATATCTTTCAAATATTTAACTAAATCTGAGCCACGAAGCCAGTAATATATAAATATGTCCCAATGGAATAGTGCCATTAAATACATCCTAAATACACATTATTATCTTAATTAATCAGTCAGTGTATTTAATGATTTTATTTCATAAATAGACAGGATTTATTATTTTCTCTGGTGAACTCATTTTGTTCGTTTCTTACTTATTGACCTCCACGGTTCCCTCAAAAGCTGCTTTGTCACTTGTATTCCCCCTTTAGACTAGGTGTCCACAGAGGATACCCCTACCTGTCCTCCAGGTGAGGACGCAGGATGGACAAAGTGAGGAGGGTCCTGGTCCACGTCTGCAAGGACCAATCAGCGCCTCAGCGAGCTCAGTTTGTCCAGGTCAACCTCGCACACGTCCACCTTCTCTCCTTCAACAGCTTCTCCTTCTCCTTGTTTGTTTACATCTCGTCCTCTTCGCCTGGTGTTGTCAGAGCGTGACGGGTCACTTCAGCGACGGAGGAGACGACGAGGTGGAGGTGAGCTGCTCTTTGGATCGGAGACAGTTTGTCCTCTCCAGAGGAGCCGGAGGACGGGGGACGCCTCTGAAGGTCAGACGCTAAATACGTCCTATTTAGAAGTTTCACCTTCGCATAAAATGTGTTCTCAAGACTCAAAGAAACTAGTCAAGAATCCCCACAGTTTAAGAGCCTCACTTCCACTGTAGAGTGCTGTGGACAGCTGAGAGGGGACAATGTCCCCCGCTGGGGACAGGCCTCAAACAACGGTACATAACATGTTTCTTCAATATTCACGTCTCCCAGAGGCCCGCCTTCTGTCCCATCAAACACCTGTCAGTCACGCAGTCGGCCGCGATCCCATTGGACGTCCAGCGGCGCGGCGTCGACGTGGGCGTGGCCATCATCCTGCAGACGGCCAATCGGAGGGTGCTGTTGACACGGCGCGCAAAGGAGCTTCGTATTTTTCCCAACGTCTGGGTCCCGCCAGGTGTGAGCTCACTGGGGCCAGTTGCATTGTGGGAAACGGAGGCTGCAGCGTTACGTTGATTAACGCCTTGTAATCGTCACATGACTTTTTTTTATTTTATTTTGTTTCCTGGCTTTTCTTTCCTTGCAGGCGGCCATCTTGAGCCCGATGAGACGGTAAATCAGTTCTTCTCCTCAGTTCTTCTCCTCATATAAAGTATCCCGCCAGAATAAAAGCTTGTTGTTTCCTGAAGCTGCTGGAAGCCGGCCTCCGGGAGCTGAAGGAGGAGACTGGACTGGAGCTGGAACCGGAGGGAGTGTCTCCAAAGATACTGGGACTCTGGGAGGTGAGACAGACAGGAGACACGAGAGGACGAAGTATTCCGGTCCTTTATGGTAGTAAAAGTACTAATACCACACTGTATGGATGCTATTACATTCAGTAGAGTAAAAATCCTTAAACAGCTTTAATGAATGTACTAGTGGTGACAAAAGACACAGTCTGTCTTCCTACTGTCTTCTCGTCCTCTGATCCTCTTGTCCTCCCATCCTTTTGTCTTCATGTCTAATCCTGTCCTCTTCTCGTCCTATCATTGTCATGTCCTCATGTCTTCCTGCCCTCTTGTCCTCTCATCCTCTTTGCCCTCATGTCTTGTCCTCTCGTCCCGTCAGTCGGTGTATCCTCCCATGCTGTCCAGAGGTCTCCCTCAGAGACATCACATTGTGGTCTACATGCTGCTGCTGTCTCGTCTGTCTCACCTGCAGCTTCAGGTGAGTTGAGCCTGGTCCCTGTCCTCGGTCCGTCCATCAGAGGACGTTAAGTCATCCGATTTGTGTCCTCTGCTCGTCTCCAGGCGTCTCTGAGCCCGTCTCCCGCTGAGGTCAGCGCCTGTTTGTGGGCCGACAGGCGGCTGGTGGGGGTCGTGGTGTCCTCAGTGGACGCAGAGGACGGACACGTCCCACTGCAGGGCAGTGTCAGGTAGGACACCCGTTGTATTGTATAATATTAATGATTATGAGAACCATAACAATCATAGTAAAGACAATAATTATTATGATCAGAGTTAAAGCTGTGTCCCCCGTGACCTTTGACCTCCCGCTGTGTCCCCAGTGTGTCTCAGGTGTCCTCCGATGGAGCTCTGAGCGAGGCCGCTGTGCCTCTGGAGGTTCTGGTGGGCCGGGCGCCGGCCTGCGGGCCGGACGTGGAGCGGGTCAGCACCGGGACCAAGTTCGCCCTGGAGCTGTGGCTGAAGAGCCTGGAGGACATACGACCTCTGACCCCTGACCCCTAACGAACAGCATCTCCTTTACCTTTACAGAAGACAAAGCTGTAACGCCGGAGGCCTCCAGCAGGGGGCGGGGACACTGTGGAGATTCACATTTTCCAAAATAAAAGCTCACATTGTGTGTATATAGGTGGCTGATTCCTGTTTTTGTAAAAGTTTATATTTTCTAAATAAATAAATCAATGACCTTTTTCTCCACCAGAACCTAATTCCTGAAAATGGGGTTGAATGAATTGGAAATTATTTACTTTTGGATTTGTTTTGTAATTAGTATATATCAAAACTACTCTGCATATAATAACTAACTAGACTTAATAACTAGTAACACAGTTTGTATGTTATCAAATGGGTTGTCTCATTAAATATATAACCCTCAATATTCATTTCCAGTCTGCAAACAAATGCATCAGATTTTTCATATATATATATCTATATATATATATATGTATATATTAGTATTATAATTATTATCTCATTTAAAAAAGTCAGCATAGATCAATAATTTCATGTGAACCTGGATCAATGATTCTGATCTCATGAAGTATAAAATACTGACGGATTGTTTTGAGTGACTCACACATCCAGTAAAAGGATCTTAGTCCCGCCCACTTTCTTTGTGTCCCTATCAGCTCCATCACTCTGTGACCGGGGCCCTTTCTCTGTTGAAGCCCATTTCCGCCACAAAAATAAGAAGGGTAAGAAAGTCGAAATTATGACTTAAGAAAGTCGAAACTATAGAACTATACGTTAGCAAGACCGTCTGACGTGGTGACGTCATCGAGTCAGCTGCTGTTCCAATTGCGGAAATGACGGGTCTCTGTTCTCATGTGAGTCAGGACTAACGAGTCTCTTCTCGCCGTCTCAGGTGTTGAGAAAGAACCGGGAGACAAAACAACGAACCACGCTTTGTTTGGTCGTAAAATCTTAGAAAATATTATATTTTATGGTGACATTTTTTGTAGAAGCTCTGAAAATATTTAATCAAAAGATGTCATGAAAAAAAGTCAAAAATATACTTATTTATTTGTAACTTACATTTTTTTTTTTTTAAATTAAAATTCCTTCTTTCCTTTATTTTTAAATTGTTTATTCTATATCCCCCATAGCCTGTATTTTATTTTCTAAATGTTTAAATAGAACACTATCTTGCACTAGATTGTCTCACAATGTGCCGTCAGGCACCAACCGCCAAGTTAAAAAAAATTAATGAAATCAAAAGAAATTCAAATGAATCACCAAAATAATTCAAATATAACTATGAATGGATTATTTCTTTTTACTGACCATTCAACAGAAGTTTCAGCTTTATGGATCATCATTTTCCAGCAGGACTTGACACCTGCCCACACTGCCAAAACCTTTCTGAGATTTTGAATTTGGGGTTTTCATAAGCTGTATGCCATAATCATCCAAAATTATATCAAATTAAAGGCTTGAAATATCTTACTTTGCTTGTAATGAGTCTATATAATATATTAGTTTCACCTTTTAAGTTGAATTACTGAAATAAATGAACTTTTGCACGATGTTCTAATTTTTCGAGTTTCACCTGTATTAGTGAGGGTTTTGTGAAAAGTGTCTTTTGTAACCAGAAAAGCAAAATTTGTTGCAATCCCTCCATCGTTTATTTTATTGTATTTTTAAATACGAAGCCTCATGGTGCTTTAACCACAATATGAAACAGCTGTGAGATGAATTGTAAATGAAGTTTGGTAAAATCAAAAAGGATTCAAATTCGTTTTAAAAAACAAAAGAAATAGTATACCAGTATACTATGTAAAATAAAAATACAGGATTAGATGATGTCACGATTAATGGTTAACCACGTACGTCCCCGTCCTGTTCTTCATGGCTTTGTCCATTTCTTCCTGTAAGACATTAATCACACAATCAAAAACACCCAAAGATACAGAGACTAAGATAAGAGACCACATTGTTCATTCAAAAGTATTGTCTCAGCGTTTCATTGGACATTACAACCAAAGAAGAGCCAGAAAAACTATAAAATAAAATATGAGAACATATGGACAACAGGACCAAGTGTCCATTAAATAATTCTGATATTACACAACCATCGGCCCCACGTTTCCTGTGTAAATGTTGACCGTGACGCCTTTAACACAAAAAGATGAATAATGACTCTTTCATTAAGTCAACACACACACGCCCAGAGAGAGATTCGCACACTCTGTCCTGTCTCTGAGTGAGTGTCCTAGTGGGGACATTTACTTTGTCCATGTGTCCATGTGTGCGGACATTCACTTGTCCCTTGTGAGGACACCCTCCCCCCCAAAATGTTCTCTGAGAGGAGAGACTCACATAGTTCCTCCTGCCGGGCCCGTCGAAGCGGGTGTGCGTGGTGTACAGAGGGACGCCGTCGTTGTTGCTCAGGTTGTTGTAGGGACTGAAGTGGCTGCTTCGTCCCCTGAAGCAGCAGAGCCACACCAGCTGCAGAAGACCAGCAAGCATTTTAAATGGTTCTGCTCTCAAAGACTGCTTCGTACACCTCAGAAAGACAATACAAGAGACACGTGATGTTTTTTCAGCCCGACTCACCAGTGCGACAATCAGCAAGAGCAGCGCCAGCAGAACCAGAGCCGCCAGGACCAGCAGAGCAATTCCCCAACCCGGTACCCCAACGCCACCACTGGATCCAGATGCTTCTGATGTGGTTCTACTGGGGGAGTTGGTAGTAGTAGTCTTGGATCCAGATGCTTCTGATGTGGTTGTACTGGGGGAGTTGGTAGTAGTAGTCTTGGATCTAGGTGCTTCTGATGTGGTTGTACTGGGGGAGTTGGTAGTAGTAGTCTTGGATCCAGATGCTTTTGATGTGGTTCTACTGGGGGAGTTGGTAGTAGTAGTCTTGGATCCAGATGCTTCTGATGTGGTTGTACTGGGGGAGTTGGTAGTAGTAGTCTTGGATCCAGATGCTTTTGATGTGGTTCTACTGGGGGAGTTGGTAGTAGTAGTCTTGGATCCAGATGCTTCTGATGTGGTTGTACTGGGGGAGTTGGTGGTAGTAGTCTTGGATCCAGATGCTTTTGATGTGGTTCTACTGGGGGAGTTGGTAGTAGTAGTCTTGGATCCAGATGCTTCTGATGTGGTTGTACTGGGGGAGTTGGTAGTAGTAGTCTTGGATCCAGATGCTTCTGATGTGGTTGTACTGGGGGAGTTGGTAGTAGTAGTCTTGGATCCAGATGCTTCTGATGTGGTTGTACTGGGGGGGTTGGTAGAAGAACTGTTGGATCCAGATGCTTCTGATGTGGTTGTACTGGGGGGGTTGGTAGAAGAACTGTTGGATCCAGATGCTTCTGATGTGGTTGTACTGGGGGGGTTGGTAGAAGAACTGTTGGATCCAGGTGCTTCTGATGTGGTTGTACTGGGGGGGTTGGTAGAAGAACTGTTGGATCCAGATGCTTCTGATGTGGTTGTACTGGGGGGGTTGGTAGAAGAACTGTTGGATCCAGGTGCTTCTGATGTGGTTGTACTGGGGGGGTTGGTAGAAGAACTGTTGGATCCAGGTGCTTCTGATGTGGTTGTACTGGGGGGGTTGGTAGAAGAACTGTTGGATCCAGATGCTTCTGATGTGGTTGTACTGGGGGGGTTGGTAGAAGAACTGTTGGATCCAGATGCTTCTGATGTGGTTGTACTGGGGGGGTTGGTAGAAGAACTGTTGGATCCAGGTGCTGCTGCTGTAGCAAAAAACAACAAAAGCAAAAGTACAAAGTACATTTAACAAATGTGATTCACAAATGTTCCATCTAACAGGATATGTTTTTATCCCTCTTAATAAGACCAGACATCTTTAAAAACGGTTATAACTTTCATTAATGACACAACAAGGAGAGAAGAAACAAGATTATATTTAATTTTTAAATCAGTATTCATCGTCTAATAATTCACTAAAATATTAGTTTTTTCCGACTGAAAAAAAATAAATGTTGAGCAAACTAAATAATAAGGAACAGGAAGTGAAGCTTAAGGGCAGGAAGAATCAACAACAGCAAAAATAACAGTCATCACATTTTAAAATCCACACTCGTGAGAAAAAACACAATAAATTGACATCTGCCACTCAAACAAAAAATTTGGTGTTTGTACTTAATGTGCATCTGGAACATCTGGAGACGTCTCTTACTCTTTATCGACGAAGCATCTTTCGTTTCATCCACACAGTAATCAGTAGATTAACAAATGAAAAAACATAGATCACTGGACCTGCCAGACTTCCTATAATCTGACCTCCGTTTCTTTTGGGGTAAGGTTCTACTTTGAGCGTCAGAGAAAACAAACCCTGAGTATTAAAGTATGAAAGAAAACCAAGCGTATGATGAGCTGTGAGGTCGGTATTTTTTTTACCTAAGGCGGCGAAGGCTAGAGCCGTCCAGAGCGCGAGCCGTGCCTCCATCTTTCTGCAGGAAATCCCAAAACAGTCTGTGACAAAGATGTGACTGTGAGCGGCTTGTGGAGTCTGATTCCATCCAGAGAAAGAGTCCTTTATACACCCGACCCACCTGCACACAGGTGAAGGAGGAGGAGGAGGAGCCTGGCACACTCCCATCATGACGAGCCAAACCACTCTTAGTCACAGGGTGATTAGTTTGGACTGAGGTGCAGTCATATTTGTGTTGATATCTTTGTATCACGAAGGTAATACTTTTCTGTTACATGTGTTCACAGAACACAGGGATCTGAGGCAGCCACATGTTTCTGTCGTGTTTGGATGATGTTGGAAGGTCGCCGGGTCAAGGTCGCTTTAAACAAGCGTGCCACGGATTCATTCATGTGTAAGTCTTTGAACTTTGAAGGTGTTAAATAGCTCTTAAAACGTATTTTCTTTCTTTTCGTGGAAACTATCAAAGAATCCAAATTCCGAGGAAGTTAAAGGATCCGACAGCTGGAAGTTTAGAATAGTATGATAGGAATAAAAATCATGTCGTTATTATGTTAAAATGCATTTCTTTAAGTCACATTTTGGAGATATACCCGAGTTTAGATGGTAGGAGGTCAGAAAGGTGCTGGTGATATTAGATGCTCTTACGCACAGTAGTGAGATTACTTGTATGAATACATGTGAAACACTTGCATACGTATCTAAACTTTCTAAATCTTTGTAATCATATGCAAGAGATTCAGTTATGAATGTTTAAGTCTTCAACAATAAACATACAACTTTGTAAATGTTTCACTTGTATATATGTAAGCATTTCATATGTAAGTGTGTATGACACAGCAGTAAATAAAAAAGCATTTCAATAGTGAAAATAAGAGTGTCTCAGTAGTCTTAAGCGGCCCCTCCTACACTGTGTGTACATGTACATATATTTATTTAGTTCCTAGTATATTTAGTTACTGTGGTTCTTTGCATCCTTTTACCTTTAATTTTTTTTTCTGTGTCTATTATTATTATATTTTTATCTACTTACTTATTACTGCTGCTCTTGTGTGCACTGTCCACTTGGCTGTGTTTCCCCACTGTGGGACTAATAAAGGAATATCTTTTCTTATCTCTCAGATAATGGCAGAGCCGATCAAATATCACATTATGATATGTGATTAAAAAATATATATATTGTCGAAAAAATGTAGCTATAGTACATGGGTATAAAAAAAAGCCCCAAAAGTGCATAGCATCTAAAAAAATAATTCAGTAAAAGTCCACATATATATATACATGTATATATATGTAATATGCCCAAAAATGAAAATAATTCAGATTAAATTATCTGAATAACTGACATACAAAATGTTATGTGAAAAAATAGCCATGACATATTATGTTGAAAAATGTGATGTAAAACTACTTAGTACCAATAGTTAAAACTAGTAAGTGATTTTCTTTATTGATTAACACAGATTTGATTTCTTCACATTTTCAGATCAGGAAACAACAGGAAAGGATGATGCCAATGATGTCACTAGTTCAATTGTAGGCATCTTTCTCAGTCTGTGATTGGCTGGATGGTTGAACCAGTGGGAGCTCAGGGATCAACACAAGCTGGACAGGCTCCGCCCCCGATATACCTAGGTTAAAAAAAGGACTCAGTTTGAATCTGGCTTATATTTTACAAGCTAGATACGTTGCCTGTTCATTTAGCCAAGATATAAAAACACCAATAAAAGAAATACAACTTGCTAGCCCATGTGAGGTAATATGTTCAGAAAACCTCTCACCGCTCAGACTGGTCAGCTTGGTTCCCAGTTGGCTCCATAACGAGCAGGAGCTCTGACTCAGCCCCTGACGCTGTTGGAGGGCGGAGCTTATCTGCAGGTAGATGGGCGGGGCCTGAGAGGACAGCACCGGCTGCCAGCGGGGCAAAACTGACTCCGCCCACATACGCGAAGGGTTTGGGTTCCTGAGGAAAATAAAACAGATAAAAAAATGTACTTTGTAATCTGGTCCATCACCCGTTAATCTGAAGAGAGTGTTAACATAAGAAAACTTCAATTTAAATAAACATATCTTTAATCCAACCATCTTTGATCTAATGACAGTTGATCTAATGAATTTTGATCAATCGATCTGACCCGCTCTTGATGAAGCTGGAGACGTAGGTCATCATGGCCAGAGAGAGGCGTCGGTCAGAGGAGGTGAAACGCTGCGAGCTCATTGGGTGATGAGGCGTCCCGAACACCAACTGAACATCCAGAGGAACGGACACATCGGCCCTGCGCACAAGAAACAGCCGATCAAAGTCTTTCATCAGCTCTGATCGGCTCAGTGGCGGAGAGTCGAAGGGAAGTTATGGTGGTTTGGGAAAAGTTTGGGAAAAACAGTCACCAGGTGAAGTGGCCAGTTATGCTAACGCTAGCAAACTAGCTACACCAGAGTTGCCACTTGTTAGCGTTGGCATCAGTGTCACCCGTCGGTACCTGTTGTGAGAGCTGGTGGCAGGTTGGTGGTACAGGAAGACATTAGCTTTGCTTTTAGCCCAGTGGCTAGCCATCTGCAGACTGGGACAGATGATAAACAGATCTCTGCAAAGCAAACAAACAAACAAACAGTCAGAGCTGACTAACAGCTGGACACCAAATCTCTGTGTTTACTGACAGAAGAGACAGACAGATATTTAAACTGTATTTCATGTGGTTGGAGTTAGCCTTTAGCTTGTTTTGTTAGCTCCTTGCACTTTTTTAAAGCTGAAGGCCTTGGTGTCTGACCTGGTAGCGTTGTCGAGCGCTCTGGAGAACCGGTTGTACCCAGCAGGCGAGGGGCCGTGATCCAGAGAGTAGAACCATGCCGCCACCTCCTTCAGCAGGTCACTTCCTGTTGCGCCGCCCAGTGAGCGGCTCAAAGCCTCGTAGAACGCCGTCTTCCCATCGGCTCGACCCCGAAGGGCCTCGAAGTCCTGGAGACAGATAACCTCTCTTATTAGGGGACTAAAGTATCCGAATGACAGCCCATATAAGGCATGTGTTCATCCTGTGCATCCTAATGACAGCTCCGCCCTGCGTGACCTCTGACCTTTATCCTGCGAGCGCGGCTTATCAGACCGTCGTGTTGCGATGACCCCAGCAGGAGGTCCACCCTGTGGAGGGAGGGCCGGGAGGAGGACGGACGAGCCGGAGCCCAGGACTGGAAGGGGCCGCTCACCGCCAACAGCTGCACCAGAACAAAACCAATGTAATAAGACGATCATCTTGTGTACGACATGTACGACATGTACGACATGTACGACGAACGCTTCTGGTAGAAAATATCAACCAAGACAAAAATAAAATACTTAGAGGAGAGAGAAGAGGATGGAGACACATAATAATAATGAATAATGTAATAATGATATCAAGTAGAGCCTCTTTTTTTTTCATCCAACCTGTGGAAACATTTAGATATAAAGATTCTATTGTTTTAAGATTTCAACATTGTTGTCATTCTTCACTTCCAGCTCACTCTACTTCTCGTCTTCACAGTTCTGTTTCCGTAGAGATGAAGGACCCTTCAGGGGGTCGATTCGTACTTTGGTCTGAGCAGCGTTCAGCGCGAACGCAGGCGCCGCTCGGAGGCAGGCGGCCATCGCCTCATCATCGGCGTCGGCCTGGTCCGATGTCACGCAGCCGAGCTCTTTGGCCAGATGCACCGCCCGGCGTCTGGAGGCGGAGGAGGTCTGGACCAGGGACGGAGAAAAGACAGAACCGCCCTGGAGGAGCAACGACATCATCATATATTACTTGTGTGGCATAATATTACAATATATAATGTACACTCATAATATTATATATTATTTTTAGGATTATAATATTATACATAAATATGTTTCCATGTTGAATTATGTTATTCCCGCCTTGTTGAGAGGTGAGTAGGAGGAGCAAATATAAGGTATAGAAGGTGGAGGAAGAAGAAGAAAAGGAGGAGGAGCAGGAGAAAGAGAAGGAGGAAATGGAAAAGGAGGAAGAACAAGACATGGAGGAAAATTATGGGGAGAGACGAAGAGAAGGAGGAGTAGCAGATAGAAGGAGGATGAAGAGAACATGGAGATTACCCATTTTCAACCCTTCTGAAGGAAACTACAGACCGGTATCTCTTCTTCCCTTTCTGTCCAAAAGGGAGATGAGAATGAGATAAAGGAGGAAGGAGATAGAAAAAGAAGAGGAACAGAAAGAAGAGGAGTAGATAGAAAATAAGAAGGAAGAACAGCACAAGAAGCAAAGAGGGGAAGATCGGAAAAAGGAGGAAGAGGAGGAGTTGTCACCATCAGCATCATCCGCTGGAACGGAGGAGGAGAGGGAGAGGAGAGGAGGTGAAGGCTGGTGATGTCAGCGCCTCCTCGCTCCGACCCCACCGTCACGGTCCTGTTGTCTCCGCCCACCAGAGCGATGTGGGCGTTAACCCAACGGAGCGCCGCCTCTTGGTCCGACAGCCCGTAGTTACCACGGAGACCAGCCGAACCTGCAAGTTGATTTAAAGTGAATAACGATGACGTTATAGTGTTGTCATAGTAACTAATATCACGGTGTTTACCTGTGCTCAGGAATCCCAGGGCCGCGGTCCTGTAGCTTGCAGTTACCACCACAACATCACCCACAGCAGCGAGGGTGGAGCCATCCAACAGGCCTGGGCTCTGATTGGCCGAGGGGTTGAAGAAGAAAACCAGGACTGGGACGCGACCCCTCTGACCAAAAATATAAAAATAAGTACTCACGATGCAGAATGGTAGATATTATTATTGCATCACCTTTAAGGATCAGCTTGTGTTGCTTGAACAATAAAAAAGAGTTTGATGAAGTTCTGACCAGAGAAGCAGGAATGAAGATGTTGAGGTAGAGACAGTCTTCACTGGAGGAAGGAGAGTCTTCATCACCAGGCTGGATACAGCTAGGACTGAAGGACAGATACAGAAGTACTCAGTGAGTGTTTTTTTATTATCACTAGTGCAGTAATGCGTGAGCAGTATTTTAATGTTACCGGGGCCTGGTGGCGTCCCAGTCTCCCGACCAATCAGACGGCCGAGCTGCCTCGAAGCGCAACGATCCGGTTGGTGGACGAGCGTACGGGACGCCCAGGAACTGAACCACCGGCTTCCTGTCCGAGCCCAAGGACGTTTCCACGACAGCACCTCGCAGGGTCCCGTGACCCGGCACGGAGAAGGACGTAACCGTGGACAACCGCTCTGCAGAGGAAAGCAGAAAATGAAGCAGTTGGCCGTCTGCTGCTCCGTGATTGGCTGCTGCTTGTTTGGATGGCTGGTTCCTCTCCCTGATTGGCCTGACCTGTCCTAAGGTACACCTTGGGAGCAGGCTCTCTGATGACCAGTCTGCAGGAGGAGGCGGGGCTGGACGAGCCGGGGGCGGAGTCTAGTCCGCAGGCCGTGGTGTCGGGGTAGAGGACGCAGCGGGTGGCGGACACCTCCTCGGCGAGTGACACGGCGACACAGGACTCCGCCTCCTGACACGCTGAAACAGGAAGTGACAGCGATGTCACACAGGGAAGGTGAACCAATTCAGGCCGACTTAATTATTTTAAATGTCAGCAGTGGTTACCATGGAGACACCAGTCCCTGGTCTTTTCCATGTTGGTGGCAATGTCACGGCTCACGTGGATGACATCATACGTGGAGACGGACGGGTCGACCAGGAATGATGAGTCAGAGAGAAGACGCCATTGGTCCAGAGACACTGGGACACAGAGTAGTAGTTTATTACTAATGCTGGCAGTAGTATTGTAAATAGGAGTACCAGTACTTTAGTTATATATTTATTCAGTATTGGTAGTAGAGGTAGATCTTGTAGCAGTAGTAGTACTAGCAGTAGTAGTACTAGCAGTAGTACCGTTAGTTGTTGGCAGGCTGAACTGAGGACAAAGAGCCGGAGCAGAACTCCACTGATTCACTGGAAACACAAACAGAACTCATTAGACACCTGAACCGTGAGTGTGTGTGTGTGTGTGTGTGCTTGCAATCATTACCGGGTTTCTGGTACCAGCCGAAGGGGTCCTGTGAGGTCTTCACCACAGAGGGGGAGCAGTCCTGAGTCCTCCAGGTCGTCATAGCAACCTCACTGCAGGTTTGAACCCCGAGACTGATGAGTGACACACACACCACGCCGGACCCGCCTGCTGCACACAGACACACAGACAGATTTAGTATATTATTATATTATATTATTATATAAATCAAAATAGTCAAGCACCCTGGTTACCTTGCGATGCCATGTCCTGGACGAAGCCGATACCGCGGCAACAAGGATCCTCATCACAACGCCGCTCACACTCCATGAACCCCTGTGACAGCCGTGTGGTTTCTCTCAGGCTGACTCGGCTGCGTATCGAGTAGGAGACCATCTTCTGGAAGGGAACTCTCTCGTAGAAACTTCTGACCGGTCCAGAGAGATCCACTGGACACACACACACACACACACACACACACACACACACACACACGCATGTTAAACAGAGGGGAAGAAGAATCTTCAGGCTCCTGGTGTCTCCTCCTGAACATCCTCAGTTCCTTTCCTCATCTCCTCAGCAGAACTCAGACTCCGGACACATCTGCGCCTCCTCTCTCCTCGTTTACAGGAGACTAGGAGAGAGGAGGCGGGCCTACCCCTCTTGGCGTGGGCGTTGTGGGGGGCCCTGCCCAGCAGGGGGCGGCAGCGGCTCCTCAGCGGCTCGTGGTACGCTCCACACTGGCTGCCGTCGGCGTGCAGCGAGCAGACGAAGAATCCCGGCCAGTCGGCGTCCCCGAGGTCGGCCACGGAGCAGCGAGGCTCGCCGTCGCACCCTGAGGAAAAAAACAGAAAACGTCTTCAACGGAGGCGCGAGGTTGGCGAGCCGCCAATGGGAGGGCGGGACCTACGTGTGAGGCACCAGAGCAGTGCCTTCTGGGAGTCATAGTTCCTCCTGTTGAGCCAGAAGGAGAGCGAGGGGAGGGCACGAAGAGGGTCCACAAGCACGTCTTCTTCAGAGAGGGGATCGAACTTCCCCCGCACCGAGGCTACACAACACAAACACACACAATCAATACCTGGATCACGTCCTTTGGTAGAGCTGCAACCGGTAATTAACCTAACCTAACATAGTATTTGTGTGGTACTAACACAGTACTTGAGAAGGAGTACCCACCATCCGGAGGAGGACTGAGTTCTGCTGCGGCACACAAAGAAGAATCAGAACCACCAGCTGCTGAATCACCATCTGACCAACAACAACAACAACAGCAACAACAGTGAGACAACAAAGATGAAGGAGCGGCGCCGCAGGGCTAGCATCACGTGACCTCGAGTCCAGGTACCGGGCTTCAGGTAGACGGCCTGGAAGCTGACGATGGAAGCCTGGTAGTCCTTCTGGTTCTTCGTGTCGGCCGGAAGAGACGATTCATCTGGGGGAAGAAACAAGGAAGTAAAGATCAGAGACAGGAAGTGCATATTTGTTCCTCAGTCAGTGTTCATGAGAAAGATTTGATCAGTGGTCAATGATTATTAAGTGAAGACAATGACGAAGAAAAGACCTGCCAATCAGCGTGTAGCCCCGCCCTAAAGCATCTCCTGCTTCATGGTCAGTTTGACTCTAAATGGACCATCATTCACTAAATGAACATCATGCTGCACTGAAGAAGACTTGAAACTAGAAACTCATGTTTACAAAGTTTACTGACACATGAAGTTATATGTGGGCCATGCAGTAATCAGTTATTATTTCTTACTAATGTTGAACTTCTGTCCTCCGAAGTCAAAGACGAAGCTGCTCTGTTGCTCGTTGTAGGTGAGCCCCGCCCCACAGATGCGATTAGCTGTCCCATGTCCCCTCATGTCCCAGTCCCGGTCCCCGCACATCAAGACTGACGGAGCTCTCAGCCAACCACACAGCATGGACCCTGAGAGGGGTGGAAATGGGGGGGGGGGGGGGGGGGGTTGGTTTGTTGCTTTATCCAGTCGCTCAGCTGGCGTGCGTCTCCACGGCAACGCACCTCCGCTCAGGCTGTTCCGGTTGAGGACAAACCCGTCGCAACAGGCGTCGCGGCTGCAGCCGTCCTGACAGAAGCGGTGTGCGTCGGAGAGGGAGGTCGGGGAGGGGAACACCTGAGTCCTGAACACACCTGAGACGGCCTTCGTCATCGTCAGCCTCTCAAACTCCTCGCCTGAGACACACACACACACACACACGCTTGAGCATTTACAGAAGTGCGGTTCGTCATCTGGTCGTCTGGTCGCCGTGGTTCCGGTACCTTTTTTTCGGACAACCAGCTGATCAGAAGTCCCGCCCCTCACTCTCAGGGAGCAGCTCAGCGAATCAAAGAGCTCGGCCCGCGGATTACCCAGAAAGCCAATGGTCTGAGAGAATAAAACGTTCAAAGTATTATTTGAAAATGATTTGACCAATAAATTCAGTTGTTATTCAGTTTATTGGACAGCTCTAAATACTACATTACCCATGAGCCTCAGCGTCAGTCAATGCACTGTGTGTGTTCCGTGTCATGTGTGTTGTGTGTAGTACCTGCTGGGAGGAGTTGCAGTGTGTGTTCATTGTGTGCGTGCTGTACAGTTCACACACACTCCTTGTGTTGATCAGCGCCACATGGTGGCAGGACGGCTCCACTGCACACGCTGAGAGAGACAAATACAGACCATAATAACTCCAATGTGTGTGTGTGTCTGGGTGTGGGCCTGTGTGTGTGTGTGTTTTTGTGTGTGCGTCACCTTGCACACAGGATGTGAGGTCAGAGGTCATTGTTTGCAGGACTTCTGCGTCTTCAGCTCCGATAATCAGACGTGATCCAGGAACAGCCTGAAACTTGTTGAGAACTGCAGCACAAACACACACGTAAATACACACACACACACACACACACACACACAAATAAAACTGAACTGCTCTCTTATTGGCTGCTGAGAATCCACCTGAGCACTCATCATCGGTCCAAGGCTCGTCCCTGTTGGTCCACTCAAGCTCCGCCCCCTCGCTGTCGAAGCACCTCCACCTGCCGAACAGGAAGTCGCGCTGTGCCGGGAGGAAGTCGCCCTGCTCCGAGCAACGCAGGCCCCGCCTCTGACACTCAGTCAGACATTGATTGACAGATGATGCTCCGGGAGGCGATGAGCCCCTTGGGCACCTGTGGCATAAGTCCTGCCCCTCTTCGTCCTGATATGTTCCCTCTGGACAAAGAAGACACGCCCCCTCGCCAGAGTAGCTCCCAGCGGGACACACAACTGCGGAAAGAAAGCGGAATCAAACCTCCCTCAGCTCGGCTTTTGATTCCAAAGGACGCCGTCTCACCGCAGACTTCACCGTCTCCGGCCAGCTGGTAACCGCGGGAACAACCGAAGCTCGCCGTCGTCACGGAGACAAGATTAGGTTGTGATGAAAGCATGGGCCGGATATTACCCAGAAGCCCTTGGATGCCTTTCAGGAATCTAGACTCGTTCATAAAGAGACCTGGTGGGAAGAAAATGTAAAAATAAGACTTCAGAATCCAGATGAGGAGGAGGAAGAGGAGGAAGAAAAGAAGGAGGATGATGAGGAAGTCTCGTAGTACTTGTGTACTATTACATTGTGATGTTCATAATGAACAACAAGACGAGGTAATGGAGTCTGGTGGAGGCTAATGAGGAGTAGGAAGAGGAAGAAGAGGATGAAGAGGAGGAGGAGGAGGAGGAGGAGGACGACAAAGTGCTCACCGATGTCGTGGAGGTTGGGGAGGTCAGAGGTCGGGAGGTCAGACAGGTGGGCGGTCCAGGTGAAGGTCACTTTCAGAGTGTCATCACCAGCGCACAACAAACGCACCGAGGAGTCATCGCACAACGACACAGAGAGACGGGACACTGGGAGCTACACACAGACACACACACACACATCAATAATAGTAGTGAAAATAATACTAATATTATAATAATAGTAATAATAATAATAATATTAGTAATAACAGTGTTCCTCCTTTTTCAGGGGGGATTAATAATAATATGAATAATGCATATGGTGGTATTTCTCTTAGCAGAGTTCAGCTTTTTGCATTTATTTAATTCAATTGGAGAAACTCAAAAAATTGGAATATTGTGCAAAAGCTCATTACTTTAAGTTGAATTACTGAAAGTAATGAGCTTTCACACGATATTCTAATTTTTCGAGTTTCACCTGTAGAGCAGGTGGTGATGTCATTGATCGGTGCCCACCTGTGCAGAGCAGAGCCCCCTGCTGGTCATCATGGAGGACAACAGGGACTGTAAGCTGCTGATCTGAGAGCAGGACGAGGACAACGTCCACAGCTGAGAGGACGACACCGACTGGAGGGGCTGAGGGACTACACACACAGGGACACCGTCCTTTCACTCATTCATTCATTATTATCATGTTTTTAACTGAAAATAGTTCATTGATAATAAAAAGTATTGCCAACTGTGATTGGGATGAATTTCCTCCGCAGGTTTAATAAACTAAATCATGAACCCGTGTTCTGTTGCTTTAAGGATCTCGTACCCTGACAGGCTCCGCCCACCGGCCCGTTGCCTCCCTCCCACTGACGACTCCCGGCCCGGCACCGGAAGCTGCTGACAGGCAGCGCGTTCCGGTAACCCCGGTGACAGACGAGGTCGCAATCCTGCCCACCGTTGGTGGCCGGGCGGCACACCAGTGCACCATGGGAAACGGCGGGGGTGGGACAGAGGGGACCTGGAGGGGAGAGCGAGTGGAACCAATCAGCCGCCTTCTCCGTGCCCATTGGGTGGCGCTCATTCCGTTTCTACATACGGTCACATGATGGCGTTCGGCCCGTCCGCCGGGGGGTTGAGGTCCCGCCCACTTCATGCCCGTCCTCGGCGACGCACCAGCAGGAAGTGATGTCACACTGCAGAGGGACAAAGGAGCCGTCGGGGCGACACTGGGAGCCACGCAGCTCGCACCTGCTGGGACCTGAACGCACCACAGGAACGCCCAGGTTTACGGGGGGACGTGGGACAACAAACGCATCGCTAAAGGCTTTCTAGAGTGCGTGCGTGTGTGTTTGTGTGTGTGTGTGTGTACATGTCAGGTGTCCTGCAGGGCTCCGCGTCGCCATCTGCATGGTCTCTCCGGTCACATGGTTCACACACCAGCCGGCAGCGCCACCTGTCTGCAGCACCGAGAAGCCGCCGTCCTGAATTGCACAGAGACACACACAATTATTATTACACAAGGTAAGTCTAGAAATACGACTTTACTGTTCAGGTCATCAAGCATTGTGAGGTCACAGTGACCTTTGACCTCCGGCATCGAATCACTTCCCTCTGGAATCCAGACGGATGTTGGTGACAGAGTTTGTGGGACATTTTGTCACATTTAGTCATCATTTGTGTGCGTGTTTGTGTGTTTGTGTGTTCCTGCCTCGTCACACTCCGGTCGGTACGATGAAGTGATGTCATCAGATCCTTTCATCCAACCAGAGAGCAGCGAGTGAGTCTGAGCTCTCTGGCAGCGTGTCAGACCTGCAGGGGAACACACAAGATGAACACATTATATATGTGTGTGGGTTTGTGTGTGTGTGCGCGTGTGTGTGTGGTAACTCACATGTGGGCAGGCGGAGCGAGCGGCTGGTCAGAGACTCAGCGATGTAGTCTCCCTCTTCATCAACGCACCAACACTGACCTGAGCACAAAGACAAGGTGAAGAAGACCTGTGTGCCAGCGAGCTTGTGTGTGTGTGTGTGTGTGAGTGTGTGAGACACACACCTGTGCTGTGGTAACACTGGGTGTGTAACCACTCTCCGTCGGCCTGGCACTGGGGGTTGTACGGGCGGTAGGAGCGACGCCGGGGAGGCAGGAACATCTGGACAGCTGGTGGAGGATTCAGACCCATGCTTTTTGTTTTTGTCATAACAAACGCACAAAACCATGTGACCAGGGGACTAAATACATTGGACAAATCAACCCGGAGGACTTGAACTTTGATTGGAACGATGCAGCTGGAGTCCTCAGAGGGTCCCATCCCTCCTGCTCCGAGGTCTTACACAACAAATACTTTAAATCCTGCTGGTTTTAAAGCTCTGACGGGTTCAGGACCAAAACACTGGCATTTTTCAGAGGTAATATTACTTTTAGGAAGTTTATTTAGAAATAACGTCTAAATTATTAATAACTTCTAAATCAGTTCTGAATTTATTTGTTTTTAAAAAACGTAAGATACGCGTATACTAGCATTGATGAAAGTACGTTCTTTTGGAAAACCACATTGACACTCCGCATCAGACTGTGACTCACTGGAGAAAGCGGCCAATCGCAGAGCGGCGCTGGAGCGGCCCAGAAGCCCGTCGGAGATCTGCAACTCCTCCTCCGATTGGCCGACGAGAAGCTCCTCCGGGGTCAGACGCAGACCTCTGGCCAATAGGAATCCGTATCCCAGCGGCAGGTGGGAGGAGTTGGACATGGCGACGACGCTCTCCACTTCCTGTCTGAAGGCGGCGACCTCGTCTGACGCGCGGGCGCAGCTCCCTGTTAGCGTTGGAGGGCGGTTAGCGTTAGCGTCGCTAACAGGTCGGCATTCAGCTCCGATGGGCTAGCGTGGCTCCACCAGCTTTCATTACAGATATTCTGCAATGTTTCACTTTGCAATAAAAGTCAGACAATCTAAAAGTGCTTTTCAGGAAAGAAAAAAAAATAAATTGTGTTGCCCGGGATTATCAGGATAATAGTTTTCTAAAACCCAGTTAGTAAGTATAAGTAGAAACAGGTGGATAAAATGTGCTTCAATAAGAGACTTTGATACAAAGTTCAAAGGTTCATGCAAATGTGTACAGTTTGTTTGGTACAAGATTCAGCAAAGTGTTCAGGTGTGGTAAAATACGTCAATCACGGTTTTGCTCGTGTTTATTTGGCTTGTCCTGAAACCTACAGCCAATCCAACTGCATTCCCAGGTAGAGGGGCGGGGCTTAGGCGTTAGCGGTCAGGTTCAGTGTTTGTACAGTACATCACATGCCATTTAGCTTTTATTCAAAGCGACTTACTATGCATTATAACCCATGCGTTACATTTTGCATGGGGAGACACTTCGCAGCAGCCGGGACTCAAACCACCAACCCTGCGGTTCCCAGCACATCACACTGCTCCATGTGCCACCATTGTACCCAGGGCCCTGCCCACAGAACTACTACTACACCCAGCAGATTCACATGATACTTTATCATAACTATATATTACTATATAATACTGGATCAAAATATGGTTTATTTAGTTTCCTCTGACCTTTAGATGACTGAAGCCCCTGAGTCCTCTTTGGACCTGAAATAAAAAGACAACTTTTATGACTTTCTGTTTTAAGTCCAGGTCCTCAGAGGATGACCCCTGGTGACCCTGGTTTATATTGAAATTGTGGAAACTTCCCTTGAATCATTCCCCTGTGAGCCCTCAGGTTCAGAACCACGGATCCACATTCAATCTTAAATTCCTAGACCTGTGATATCTTACATGTGACGGCGTCCATCTCTGTCCCCTCGGCGTCCATCTTTGTCCCCTCTGCGTCCACGCAGAAGCAACGCACCCCGACGCACTGCAGCGGCAGGAAGTCGCCGCTCTCGGAGCACGCCGGCACGTGGAGCTCGGCGCCGGCAGCCATCTTTGCCTGGACCTCCAGCGCCGCCGCCCTCTGCCCCTCGCAGCGGCTCGCGCAGCGCGGCCGGCCGGCGGCGGTGCGCGAGCCAGCTACCTCCCGACCTCCAGCGTCGACGCACCAGCAGTCCCCGGCCCAGCACTGGACCTCCCGGAAACCGCCACCGGACGTGCAGCTGGGGACAAAGATGGCCGCCGGCTGTTGGTCCTCAGAGCAGGAACGCAGCAGAGGAGCCAGAACCTGGAGGCGTTTCAAGGGAGACCAGTTTCAGCGGAAGAAGAAGCGTTTTGCTCTTTTACTCACGGCGGAGATCCGACCTGCTGCAACGAGGAAGCAGGCGAGCTGCTGCTCAGCGTGTGTTGAAGGGCCGAGAGGAAGGCCGGGTTCTCCAGGGCGCCGCTCACGGCCCAGACCAGGTCCCGGTGCTCCCCGAGGCCGACGCTCTGGGAGCCGAGCGCCCCGCGGGATCCCACCGCGCCGCTGAAGTTAAAGGAGGCGGCGTTTTTCAGGAACTTCCCTCCGAACAGGTTCTCCTGGAGGCGACGGGGGGAGGAGCCAGCCAGAGCCCGCAGAGCCCCACCCGCCGAGGGGAAGAGGCCGTGCAGGACCTCCACCAGGAGAGACAGGAAGGAGGTCGGGTCGGTCCCCGCCGGTAAGAGCTCCTCGAGGGGCCGGAGAAGGGAGTGACAGGTCGCCGGGGGTCTGCCGGAGGCAGCCCGGAAGGAAGGATCCACCGGACCGGAGAAGAGCCGAGAGAGAGCCATGCGGCGCTGAGAGGGACAAACAGAGAGACCTGGGGGACCGGACGGGGGTCCATCGTTAACCATTAAAAATACCGCTCACTGGTCTCTGATCACGTGAGAGGGGTAATCTGTAAAATGTCCTCCTAGTGATGAGTCCAGATGAATGTAAAATAGATTCGAAAGATGCTACAGAGAAAACATGCCATTTATATTCTATTTTTTATGAGGAGGAACGTAGTATAAAGTATAACATTTGGTAATTTTGGGGTTAAAAATAAAAATGTAAAATAAACAATAATGTAGATCCCAATATAATCAAATATGAGACTCACCACAGACCAGCGAGTCTCCAAAACGCCGCGTCCCAGGAAGCTCCGCCCCCGTCGGGTCCACGCACCAGCACTGCCCCCCCCGCTGGCACTGCCTGGAGGTGAAGGCTCCTCCGCTCTCACAGGACGGGACGTAAGCACTGGACGTCTCCACGGCGGCCCGCCGCTCCTCCTCGCAGGCAGACGGACCTGAGGCCGGGAAACCAGTTCAATCCAGTTTACATCCAACCGGACATTAAAAGTGCAGTTTAAACCAGTTCCAGTTGTTGTGGTTTACTGCTGTAAACTGGTTTAAATGTGTCATAGATCAGACAGTAGGACCGGTTTAACCCGGTTTGAAGCGGTTTACATCTGAAGTGTCCGGTGAGGGCGAGGAGAACTCCCAGCATCCTCCTCTGCAGCACGCGGTAGACGTTTGTCTGAGAGACGGAGCGACCGGACCGGAGGCCCGAGAACGCAGAGTCGTACACCTGGGAGAGGAGGAGCTCCACACCTGCACAGGAAGTTCACACCCCCATCATCCATACCATCCTCACCAGTGTGTGTGTGTGTGCGTGTGCGTGTGTGTGTGTGTGTGTGTGTGTGTGTGTGTGTGTGTGTGTACCCGTGTTGTCCAGCTCTCTGCCTCGGCTGTCTGAACAGAAGCAAAACGAGGAAACCATCGGGAAAAACTTCCTGAAACTACCGAATGTCTCAAAGGCTTCTGGGAACCTGAAACAACACACACACACAAACACACACTTAAATACACAAGAGAAACAGACAGGTGGGCTACCTGTTATAGATGAGCAGACAGACAGACAGGTGGGCTACCTGTTGAAGGTGAGCAGACAGACAGACAGGTGGGCTACCTGTTGAAGGTGAGCAGACAGACAGACAGGTGGGCTACCTGTTGAAGGTGAGCAGACAGACAGACAGGTGGGCTACCTGTTGAAGGTGAGCAGACAGACAGACAGGTGGGCTACCTGTTGAAGGTGAGCAGACAGACAGACAGGTGGGCTACCTGTTGAAGGTGAGCAGACAGACAGACAGGTGGGCTACCTGTTGACGGTGAGCAGACAGACAGACAGGTGGGCTACCTGTTGACGGTGAGCAGACAGACAGACAGGTGGGCTACCTGTTGAAGGTGAGCAGACAGACAGACAGGTGGGCTACCTGTTGAAGGTGAGCAGACAGACAGACAGGTGGGCTACCTGTTGACGGTGAGCAGACAGACAGACAGGTGGGCTACCTGTTGACGGTGAGCAGACAGACAGACAGGTGGGCTACCTGTTGAAGGTGAGCAGCAGGTCCAGCTCGGCTCCCTCGGTGCTGTTGATGAATTTACACTGCACCGGCAGGAAGCTCCCGTCCGGGGCGCACTGAGGAGGAGAGTGAGACCCGAGGCCGTGCAGGAGGCGTCTGGTCCTCACCTCACAGCTACCGGGGCCTGAAGGTCAAAGGTCAACAGGTGGGAGTCATTCCAATGCAAACCCTCGGCCTGCAGGTAACAGAAGTAGCACTAGTGTCTGTGTAGATTTAGGGGCTAAAGTACAGCAGCATGTACTATGTGGATGTATATGTGTGTATACATATGTAGTATTTGTACAGCGCTCAGGCGTCCCGTCCTGTCGGGTCCCGTAGAGCTCCATCCCGTCCTGATCCACACACCAGCACTGCCCCCTGCTGGGCTCACACTGAACGGACTCAAACAGGCCCGAAGGAGAGCAACGCAGGACCGCCTGCTGCTGGCAGGGAGTCGCACCTGCAGAGAGACAGACAGGTAGGACCCAGAGACCACAGGTGGAGACAGATGGGTGTCTTCCTCTCAATTAGTTTAAATAAGTGATACTATGTAACTATATATAATGTGGTAAGAGTATCTCACAGTGAGTAGCAGAGTTGTTGGTTCGAGTCCCGACGACCTCAGCACCTTCAGGATCAACGCACCAACACTCGTGACCCGGCCCACTGCACTGCACGGGCCTGCACACACACACACACACACACACACACACACACGCACACACACAATCTAGTGCATGAGGCTTCAGATTATATGGAAAGCTTTTATTTTGTAAATACAGAATTAGGGTGCTTACCTGAATCCGCCATGGTGGGCACAGTGGGGGGAGTCACCTCGTTGCTCGGCAACAGCTGTGGCCCTCAGCGATTCACACGGGCTGAGCATCTCTGAGTCCAGCTGGTACTCTGGAAGGGGACAGGCTGTTAATGATGACATTAATGATGATTTGAGGAGATTTCTGATGGAAAAGTGTCCTCTTTAAAATGTTACCATGACAACAAGGCTTAGACTTTTCACTACTGTAACCACGGCGGCATTGACCATTGATCAGAAACAGAGATAGACAGGTCAGTAAGACCCAGGCAGAGGGAGACTAACGGACGGGGACAGACGGATAGTGAGAGACAGACAGTCTAAGGCACACCGACAGTCCCGGGTCCAGGTGTGTCTACCTGAGGCTCGGCCCTGCAGCAGCTCCAGGCAGCAGACCAGGAGGAAGGCGGTGTGGAGCAGATGAGCCATGGTCTCCGTGGTGACGGACCGGCGCCGCTGTCCCCCTTATAAACCTGCAGACCTGCTGAGTCACCATGAGGAGGACGGACGCACACGCCTGGAACCGGGGGTCCTCGAACGCCACTCAGGAGGGCGGCCGGCGGACCATGAAGCCCTCCGATTGGCCAAGAGCATCTCTAGGAGGCAGGATGAAAGGGGGGGGCGGGCACAGTATGACGTGGGTCCTTCTGATTCCACTACGCTGAAGAGGTCCACCTGAGGACATGGTGTCCACGCTGAAGAGGTCCACCTGAGGACATGGTGTCCACGCTGAAGAGGTCCACCTGAGGACATGGTGTCCACGCTGAAGAGGGAATTTTATCAAAGATCCCCAATAAACAGTGTGATTCTTAAATTGATCTTCCCTCTTTTACAAATGTCGCTGTAATCAATAGTTTCATAGATCTGCGTCAGATTACTCAATGTGTTATGGATTACTGATTACTGATGGCTTTCCCCTTCTGAGAACTAGTAATATTCCGTTATTTTACCACAGTTGTATTAAACCTCTCTGGACTCGATCAGATGGTCACGTCATAAACATAAGAAAAACCAGCTTTTAAAACCCCAATAAGGGGATTAATGGATGGACCAACATATTAAAGGTCTCCATGCAGAGGGATTACTGGGCTTGTGGGGATGGACCACAGGACGAATACCTGAGACAGCGCCATCAAATCTCACGATAATTCCTGGGAAGTGTTCAAGTGTCCTTCACGATGCTCTAAAGCGTTCTTTATAAAAGCCTCTTTACCTCGTTTAAAGTAGCGCCGGAGGACACGCGGAGTCACAACTCACACGTTAAAACGTTTTTTTGTTGTGACAAGCCCTCGTTTTTTCGTTGTTTACTTAATAAGTTACTTTCAAACTGCAGTGGGGGCGAGGCTTAGGAAAAGGTCAACCAACTCAATAGTGAATTAAGATTTATTTTCAAAGGAGAAAAAAAATAAAAATCAGAATAATTTCTTTACAATTTTTATATTCAGAATGTAATACAATTGACAGAATGGCATCAATAGTTTATAAGCCATTCAATTTAAAAAACAAGCAATTAAAAACTGATCAAAACAACCACAATATGAACAAATACAAAAGTTTTTTAGAAATGATCCAAAAAGGAAACAAGAAATGATGTAGAGGCAAACAGGAAGTGATGTCACTCAATGATAAGACACATTTTCATATTAAATGTAAAGGAAATAAAGAGTTTGGAATAAAACTGATTAGATTCTTTTCAAATTAATAAAACCGTATTTTCTGAATGAACTTCCATCATTTTTTGACACGTCTAAACTTTGTGAGGCGTTCAGGGTCCAAACCGAGAAACATGATCCACTTTCTCATAGATTTAAGGACAATAAGGGTTGAAAACAAATTACAGTTTTAATCAATGATTCTGTATTTGTAATAATTTTTGGTTAAAAAGCGTTAAACATTTCCTGATAGTTAAAAAAAATAAAAAATACAATGAATCCATAAATAAAAAGAAACCACAATGAATGAATCCATAACTCGAGGGGTTCCATGTTCTTAAAGAACTGCGTACTGTCTCTTTAAGAACAAACCGCAGCAGCTCTGTGCCACGATTGACAGATTGATTCTATTGAGGACCTCGGCTGTGGGGAATGACGACTACAGACTGATAAAAAGGGAACGAATGAACTTTAAAAATGGACACCAGGTTGCCGAAGCTCCGCCTCCTGTCCACGCCTTAAAGCGATAGTGCGTGAAATGGTCTGTGTCGATTTGGATTTAATTGCTTGTCTGCACGTTGAGCTTCTCCCTCTCCTGGTTGGCTTCCGTTCCTGCTTCGTTGGCGTCGGGGGCGGTGGTGGGCACAGGCTCAGACTTCCCGTTCCCACGGAAAGGAAAACCGTTTTTCCTCCAGAAGAGGACGATGTCGACGACGAACATCAGCGACGCCAAGAACCCGAACGCCTGCAAGAGAAGGAGATGTAAGAAAGAGACATGGGGAGGTAAGGGAGGGGATGAAATGACATAAGGGAGGAGGAAACGACACATGGTAAGGGAGGAGGAGACGTGAGGAAGGAGAGGAAATGGGGGAGGTAGTGAAGTACCAAGGGGAGGTAACCGTAAGAGGAAGGAGAGGAAAGGAGGAGTTTCCTTACGACAGCACTTTTCTCTGCAGTGGAGTCACTGTGGCTGAAGGCAAAGACGGCGGAGGAGACCAAGAACGTCGCCGCGATGACTCCGGTGTACACAAAGTCCTGCAGGAGAAGAAGCCTTTGTTTACCGAGTAAACACACTGTTAGCTTAGCATAAAGACAGGAGACCGCTAGCCCGGCTTAACCTCTGATTAAATAAAACATTTTACGGTCCTTAAATCAAATATGAAATAGTCACAAAAACTCGAAAATGACAATGTTAGTATTAGTAATTTAAGTATTTCACATTTTTACTAAACTTAAGGAAGCACAACACTTGTGCAAAAATGAATAAGGACGATAAAAAGTAAAATGATTTCCACTTTTCAGTCATAGTTTGGCTTTTCTCCACTACAATCATTTAATATGGTTTAATGAATTAGATATGTAGACTTGAATTATTAAAATAAATCAAATATAATCAAGTAATAAATTAACAACAGAATATGAAGTCATTCCATGACTGAAAAAAGTAGATTACAAAATATGTTTATTTCTGCAAAGCTGGTGTACTTTATTTTTATCTTGACTAATCCATAGCATATATTTCATTATATTTTTATCTTATTTCTGCACTACGTTGTCTGTTGTCATTGTCGTACTGTCTGCCATCATGCACCAAAGTCAAATGCCTTGTATATCTGACATATTATGGCAATAAACGTTTTCTGATTATCTGTACTTTTATACAGTATATTTGATGTTATCCTTACTTTGAATAGAGGACTTGTAACAGTGTTTATTTACTGTGCTATTAGAGTACTTCTCAACCAGTGAACGTAATGCCGTTCGCCGCCTGTGGGGGCAGCCTTACACCTCGCGCCATACAATCGACTGGAGTTGTCAGTAGAAGAAGAACACAACCGGAAGTAGCTAGAGTCCTGTCTTTTCCCAGTATTTCGTACACATATAAACATTCTGCGGCCACAGTGGCGATGTAGCATTTACTATTTCGAATGGTCCGTTGTTCAGAGAGCGTTGGGTGCCGCAGCGATGCCGTGGAGGTGCTGCGTTCCCGGGTGTAAAGGCTACGACGAGGCCCGGTCTATGGGCGTTGTCTTCCACGGTTTACCGACGAGGGACCCGCAGCGATGCCGCGCGTGGCTCAACGCCATCCGGAGCCCGCGGCTGGACGAGCACACCCCGGCGTCCCGGTACGGCGGCGTGCGCGTCTGCAGCCTGCACTTCCAGCCCGAAGACTACGAGGAGGACTTCCGCGCGCGGATCCTGAACGTGGCGCCCAGGCCGGTGCTGAAGAGCGCCGCCGTGCCGTCGGTGTTCCCCCGGGCGGCGGCTAGCGGAGAGCCGGGCGGCGCCGACGCGTCACCGAGCGCTCCGAAGAGGAGCAGGACGCAGGTAAAACAGGGTTTTATTTCATTTATAAGTGGCAAGTTTTCTATTTCTATCAACGCGGTACTAAATTGTTATTATTGATAGGTTTTTACCTTTTATGGGGCTTTTTTTTTTTTTTAAATATTAAAAAAAATATTATTATTTAAATATTTATCAGGAATCATTTATTAACTTCTTTGGAGTATTTCCAGAGGGAATGGAAGCTTTTGTATATCATAATTATTTATTCAAAAATGACTAGCATTTTATCACAAGTGTTCTTTTCCTGTCTCCATGGTAACAGCATCCACAGGCCAACACAGGAGCCCCAGTGAGCTCCTCCCGGCCGGACGAGAGCTTCTGCATCGTGGTGTCGGTGGACGAGTCGGACAAAGATTGCGCTTTGGTCCGCGGCCGCAGCCTGATGGAGCTGTTCAGGCGCTGTCAGAGCTGCGGGCAGCCAATCAGGGATGCGCAGCTCCTCCCCTCGGGGGCTCGGGTCAGAGTGGCGTGGAGCTGCCAAGGTGGACACTCTGGGGTGTGGAAGTCCTCGCACAGCCTCAAGGACATCCACCCATGAGCGCTGCGCTGCTATTATTCTTCATAATCAGGTTTGGTTTTGTGACTTGCAGAGCTTCTTGGTGACGGCCATCAGCCTGACGTGCCGCGCAGGAAGCACATAGTCACAAAGCGAAAAGGGTTCAGGCTGCTGCACCCCCCCCCAAATGTTTCAGTAGAAAAGCAACGGCTTCCATTTGAAACGCAAAGTCAAAAATGTTTTCACTTTTTCTCGCATCTTAGTTACGACATATAAATCAGTGAGTGTTTCAGACGTTTGGGATTAGTGATAAATATCAAAAACCAGACAGTCAACTGTAAACGAGAGACGAGTTCAGAATGAGCTCAATGACTCCGTCTTGATGGCCAATGAAGAGAGGAGCAGAGTAAAGGAGGTCTTACCAGCTGGGGCCAGCAGCTGATGCCCACCTGATCCTTCAGGGTGGTGATGAGGAGGATGAGGAGCAGCAGGGTGAAGAGGAAGGCCGTACAGCTCACAAACTCAAAGAAGTAGAGAGCGAAGCAGCTGAGGCATCTGAGGACCGTCTCCTCCAGTACGAAGGCCACAAAGGACAGAAGCTGAGCGGGACAGACATATATTTATTTTGGTTAGAAGATTTGATTTTAAATGTTTATTCTAATTATCAGCCAAATATCTTTAGTGTTTGTACATTTTTGTAAGAATAAAAGTAATTAAATACAGGTCTTCATTTTGTGTAGAAATTCTCTTGGAGATAAACAGCCAATAAATACATAACAGAAACCCTGCACAGTGCTCGGAGCTCCCAGCATGCACCTGTACCCCACAGGACATCAGCCACGCCCCCTCGTGGCAGTAAATAAGTTCCATTTCTAATGCATCACAAATTCTGATGTTCTGCTTATGAATACAAGACCCGGAGCTCAAATCAGCCTAAAAGCACACGATTGTCCTCCTGCTCTTTGAAGCAGTGGCTTAACTGTGCCAAGAGTGACTTTCATATTTCTGACAGTCCTTGAACACAACATAAAACACACTTCATTAAAACACTGTATTCTAAACGTCTCAATTAAAGTCGCTCCACAAATAAACATTTTCCTTTAATCCGACACTAATAAAGGTTCTCGGGAAACTATGACATCATGATTGATCACGCGAGACCAGCAGTCATGTGACCATGAATCACAAACTAAAAGACAACAGGTAGTGAACACGGGATGCAACTACGTTATTATCCATTACACAAGCATCCTTTTCGTTTCTCTGGTATTTTACTGCAGTAAGAGTACGAATACATCCTCTTTTTATCCAACGGTCCCCGACATGAGGAGCATGCAGGCCGGATGCAGGATGCAGGACAGCATCACCACCCTGAACTGATGCAACAGCAGCCCTCAGATCTGCTCTCTGCAGCACTTTCACTTCCCACTCTGCAGGGAAAGGTCACAGGGGACAGGGACAGACAAGTCCCCTTAAAGACGGTTTATGCAAAACATTAAATGAAATAAGAGACAGCCTAGTCTCCTAACACAAGGGGCCTGGTTGGACCAGGAGGGGGGTGTCTGTGGGTCTAGAGGAGAGGACTTGGTATACATGTGAATCAGAGAAGACCAGTCCACCGTGGACAGACCCACATCCTCCAGCAGAGACCAGTCCACCGTGGACAGACCCACATCCTCCAGCAGAGACCAGTCCACCGTGGACGAACCCAGACCCAAAGGAAGCCTGTAAGATCAGGGACAGAGACACTGCTGCAGCAGAAGGGGTTTTGGGATGGACGAGGCGTCCTTGAACTCACCACTTGGACGGCTTTGATCCCATAGCGGACCTTCTCCCTGAGCTCCGGCGGGATGACGAAACACGATGTTTGTGGGTTGGGGGCCGTCGTTGCGGAGTAAACTTCTGACATGATGCAGCTGGACCAGAACAAAATAAACAGTTACACACATACTTGTACTTTATCTTCATGCCACATCCTACTTTTATCGGACAACTTCCTGTCACAAAAAAAACCTATGGATTTCATAATATTTTCTTTTGTTCATTATAAACAATTGATTGGTTTTAAAGTCGCAGCAGGGCGTCGTGTTTCTGGTCACGTTCCCACGGACTCGTTCCGTTAGTCAAAGCTTTTTATTCAGTGTGACGTCAGTCCACAACCCGCGTGCGTTTCAACCCGCAAACAGATGACAGTGATCCTCACAGAGCATCTGATTAACTGAACACTTTTACTAAATAATGAAGTGAATTGTTTAAATATTTCTTTGCACTTCGAGTCACTAAAACAATTCTGATATAAGTAATACATTTTAAATAAATGATCATGTGGTCATCATTAATGTCCCATGATGCAACGGCCTGAGGCTGGAGAGGAGGTTTAACGTTGCAGCCTTTAAAAGTCATTTCATCGCCTAATAAAACCGCATCGAGCTCATCGGATGAGTCGGAACCGAACTTCAGGCAGATCTGCGGTCACAACCCAGTAGTTTAATGAAGCTCAAAGTCACGACCTGCGCCCAAGAACGGGAACGTTATTCGACCCATATGTGAACGGTTATTGGTCTCAACCCGGTTTCCGCTCTGAAAAAGACTCTGACCCAACTGCGCTCGGACGAACGGCACCGTGCGCGCCGAAGTGAAAGGGTTTTATTGCTCAAACCGATCGATTACCGGGAGTTTTAGTCCCTTCACCGATCGGTTACCGGGAGTTTTTATTGCTCCAACCGATCGGTTACCGGGAGTTTACCGGAGGAACGCGTCGCCGTTTAGTGCAAACTGAGCGGGTCGCGAACGCAGTGTGGCGCGTGGCTTCTCCTCAGAAGCTCCACTCTCACTTCGGCCTAGAACCTGCGGATGGAACGGGAAGCTCGCGATCCAAACACAGGAGCAATAATAATAACAGTAACTCACGGCTCCGGTTCCTTCCGGTTCCTCAGAAAAGTTTTCCAGCTGCGAGCTCAACTCGTCTCTTCGCTTTGTTGCTCTTTCGGCTGCGAAACGGACTTCAGTTTTTAGACAAACTTCCGCATTTATTTTAACGGCGTCAAGCCCCGCGAAAGGAGGCTATTTCCGGTTAGGACCTTCACAACAAAAGGAAATAAGAGGAAAACAGTCATTAAAAAAATAAAAAGACGATAAAACACTAAATATAAAATAAAATGTGCAGTGTAGTTTAGAATGTCTAATAAATGGTCTTTATTCTTGATTTAAAGGAGATGAGGGACTTTCTGGGACTTTGTTCCAAATATGTGGAGCCAAAAAACGGAAGCTGCTTCTCAGTGTTTAGTTTGGACTCTGGGAACAGGAAGTAGACCCGTCCAGAAGACCTGAGGTCCATCAGGTATCCGCAGATAAGAAAGGTACTTTGGCACAAGACCATTCGGTGCTTTATAAACCAACAGCAGGATGTGGAAGTCCACTCGTTGTTCGACAGGAAGCCAGCGTGGAGACCTGAGAAGTGGAGTCATGTGATCCTCTTTTCTGGTCCTAAGATGAGATGAGATAAGAGATTCCTTTATTAGTCCCACAATACACAAACAAACAGCATAATGATAATGATAAAAAATGACTAAGAATAAAAATAAAAAACAAGCGCAAAGGCCACAGTAGCTTTATATTCTAAGTACTAAATAAATATATGTATATGCACACGTACCACAGTGGTCTTTATTGCACATATGTTTCAGTGACCTTTTGGTGGCGTCGGGTCCAAATGAATTCTCTTCTCCATCATTTTTTAAAGCTGGTTTTGGTCTGGGGTAGCAGTGATCCAGCGTGTTCTCCTCTCTGTTGGGCATTTAATAAACTGTTTGTTTGAACTCAGGAAGTTGGTGGCTGAGGTTTCTTTTGTTAAAGTCCCCGAGGACGATAACCAAGGAGTCCGGGTTGGTCCGCTGTGTCTCCTGCTCTTTGGGATGGGATGAAAGCTCAGTCACCATCCTCCTGTCTCCCACCTCCTCCAGTGGACACCGTAGCAGTGTTTGTTTTGGTGTTTCTGGATGATCTCTTTGCAGAAATGGTTATTCTTCAGGGATGATTTCAAGCACAAGTCACACCCCTGGTGGAGGGTGAGGAGAAGTGTTTTCTTCTGAATTGCAGTTTCACACTCACAGATCCCCACATGAAAGACCAATAATGTTTTTTTGCTTCATTGGCACTGGGATCAAAATGTTTCTGTGTGTGAATATATAATCCTACTTGTTATTGACTATTTACAACCGTTTAAAAAGTATAACAATTTAATGTTAATCACTCTGCATTTCTTTTTAAAGTTATTATTTATTATCATCATCATTATCGTTATTATGATTTTTGTAGAAAACGATCAAACCCTTCCTGGCCCAAACTGTTCTTCTCTGATCATTTTCCTTATTAGTCTCTTTTTGTGATATAGATTTACCAAATGTGAATGTAGTTCGATCTTCGGCTGTGAAACCTGGTATTTAAACAGATCACATGTATTAATCAGAGGAAAAGCCTCATCGGATCGTTCTGCTTGTTCTCTTTCAGCGATGCGTGCTCCCTGCTTACGGCCTGCAGGAGGCGCTGCAGCTCTCTCTCTCTCTTCTCCTCCTCCTCCTCCTCCTCTTGGGAGAGGCTTTCCCGCTATAAAGCACAGAGGCTTCTGCAGACTGTGAAGGCTCTCCAGCAGCCGGAGGAGGAGCAGGATGAAGGAGCTGTGAGGAGCTGATCTCAGATCAGATCAGTAAACTTTCTGATGCCTTGTCTCACTCTGGAGCTTCTTCTTCAAGGTAAAATATCCCAAATAAAGATGTTATGAGGTTTTCTGATATTTCATCATGGTTTCAGCATCTCACGCTGATATTTATTTATTTATTCATTTATTTATTCATGATCACTTTTTTCGTCAGAACTGCTGCTTTGTGATCTAATATTACGTCTGTGATGTTTTTATTTCGTTGTTGTTAAAGATGTGATTCAGGATTTAGCTTCGGTTTTTTATTCGTTCTTTTGCCTCTTTGAAACGTCTTGGATAATCTAAAAGCATCTTGTCTCTGAGTGGATTCAAGGAGTCATTGTGAGAAGAACCTGATCCATTCATTCATCAATTCATTAATCCATTCACTGTTTTATTTAGTTATTCATTTATTCATGAATCGATTATTCATTCCTTCATTTATTCACTCATTTAGTTATTCATTCATTAATCCATTCATTTAATCGTTTAATTTCTACAGTTAATAGTTATTTCATTTATTCATGGTTTTACAAATTCATGTTTTCATTAAGTTATTCAATCAATCATTCATTGATTCATTTTTTTCAGTCTCTTAACAATATATTTATTCAGTTTTCATTCATTTTTGTTGATTCATTCATTCAGTTTTATTGCAAAGATCAGCTGATATGAGAACTTCCATCTGTTGACGGATATTAGAATAACATTATTATAACAAATATTTTGTGTGTAGTTACAGTGTGTAGTTATAGAGTGTAGTTACAGTGTGTAGTTATAGTGTAGTTATAGAGTGTAGTTACAGTATAGTAACAGTGTGTAGTTATAGTGTAGTTATAGAGTGTAGTTATAGTGTGTAGTTATAGAGTGTAGTTACAGTGTAGTTATAGAGTGTAGTTACAGTGTAGAGTTATAGAGTGTAGTTACAGTGTGTAGTTATAGTGTAGTTATAGAGTATAGTTAGTGTGTAGTTACAGTGTGTTGTCATAGAGTGTAGTTACAGTGTAGTTACAGTGTGTAGTTATAGAGTGTAATTACAGTGTGTAGTTATAGTGTAGTTATAGAGTGTAGTTACAGTGTGTAGTTATAGAGTGTAGTTACAGTGTAGTTACAGTGTGTAGTTATAGTGTAGTTATAGAGTATAGTTAGTGTGTAGTTATAGAGTGTAGTTACAGTGTGTTGTCATAGAGTGTAGTAACAGTGTGTAGTTATAGTGTAGTTATAGAGTGTAATTACAGTGTGTAGTTATAGTGTAGTTATAGTCATGTTAAGCCACATAATGTGTGTGTGTGTTCTCACCATTTACGATCTTTGTACACCAGGTTATAGTTTTACATGTTAAACTATTCCTATCGGACTAAAGCTCATCTTCACTATATCTTTTTGTTTTGCAATCATGTGGATTCAAAGATGCTTTGAAGTCACATGTTCTCTTCTTTGTTGGTCCTGAAGGGTTTTGTGCTCAGAGACAGATTTGTCCATAGGATTCCATCTTGGATTGAGCACAGTTTCAATGTGGATGATTTAATCTTGTTCTGTTGTCCACGTGGGGACCATTGAACTTTTGGTGAAAGTCAGGACATCTCGTCAGGACGGAGTTCCTTCTGTTTCCAGCCTCAGACTTTAAGGGTTTAATCACTTTGACACGGTTCTTGTGAAAAATAAGTGTGTTTAAAAATGTGTGTTGTCTGTATTTACATTTCCTGAACATTTACATCATTGTTTATTAACTAGCTTCATGTTTCTGCCTTTTGTTGATGTAGTCACAGGTTGCCTTTAGTGGTATATTACCTTTTCTCTTCAAGGTCGGATGCGTTATTTATTTGTTATATTCTTTTCCATGTTTTTTATATCATTCACAAGCTTCGCAATGGTCTTATTTGTATATAAAAATCAAAACATTCACATTGACTTAAAGTGGGTTTTAGACAAAAAAAGCCCTTCTCTCCGACTTGTGGCGTTCCCTGGCATTGGTTTCTGCATAATAGCGTAGCGGCAAACATATTGGCTGATATGGTAATTATAATAACAATTCAAACAGGACCTCTAAATGCTTTTACAAAACCCTGATGAATCAACACCATGGAGAAAAAAAACAACACAATAAAACTAACTAAGAGATTAAATGAAAATAAATAAAGTAGTAAAGCAGTAAAAAAGACAACATCGTGTAAAAGCCTGCCTGTAAAAATGGGTTTTAAGAAGAGTGACACGGTTTCACCTCAGAATCTCAGAAAAGTTGAGCCGAGTTGCAGCAGTGAGATGAAGAAATGAGATGAAAGCTCCGATGTAAATGTCTCTCTCTGCGGCCGAGATAAAGACCTACAGGTCTGATCTGGACAATTTGATATCCTTCTGCAAAGTTTCCTTCCTTCGAGGCAGCTTCTGCTTTCATTTGGTTTCTACTTGTGACACTTTATATTATAACATGAACCATCTGTTCTTTATGGGGATTTCTGATATTCCATATCATTCCAGGCGTTTTGGTTAAAGCTCAGACAGACCTTGTTAAATAATAAATAGGTTGTGTGCTAACGGTACTTAGTTAATCTGTGTGTTAGTGTAATCAATTAATCAATTTCAAACCACTGCCTTTAAAACCAAGCTGTTCCTGCATTATATTGTATATAAAATCAATTTGAATTACATAAAAGTATACTTTTAAAGCCTACATGATTTGATAATTAATGCTAATTAATTCAATTAATGAAACAAAACTAAAATACATACAGTTTTTTATTTCAATTAATTATTTGTATTATAATTATGCAAAAACGCGGAAGTGTCAAGGTCAACACACAGCGGAAGGAAACAAAGCTGTGTTAACTGTGTTAAGATATTTGATCACATTAGTGTTGTCTACAATAATCTCATAGAATAATGCATGACTTTGACATATTTATACATATATGCATATGGGATTTGGAACCTTTGATCTCAATCAGCAGCAGTTGTTACCAAACAGGAAGTGTGACGACCCTGCTTCTCTGTCCCGCACAGACTTCCTGTCCCGCCTCCAGCCATGAGTGACATCTACGAGTCAGCGGCCAACTCCCTGGGCCTGTTCGACAGTCCCTGTCTGACCAAGGTGGAGCTGAGGCTCACCTGCAAGGGAATCTCGGATCGGGACGCCCTGTCCAAGCCCGACCCCTGCTTCGTCCTCAAGATGAAGTCCCATGGCCAGTGGATGGAGGTAGGTGACCTCAGAAACCGAGGGCGATGTATATGTACGGAGATATTGTATTTACATGCCTTATTATGCTGTTTGAGAACATCAAATAAAATCTTGAAAATACTCCATTTAAGATAATTTATTTTGCCACTGACCGATATTTTCAGGGTTCAATATCTTCAGAAGAAAATGGAGAGTTGAGAGTCGCCTTCGTCCCTCAAAAGGGATCAAAGTGTGTGTGTCTGTGTGTGTTTGTGTGTCTGTGTGTGTGTATGTGTTTGTTTGTGTGTGTCTGAAGCAGTCAGACCTGGTTTCTGTTGCCCCACTTTGCTGCTTCAGTGTATTTTTAGAGATGTAGATGAAGCTCATTCTCCTTCTTAGTGATGATAGTCCATCCAGCAGGGGACGCTTTAGGGCGGGGCTACACACTGATTGACGGGTCTCTAATAGAGCATGAGGCAGGGGATGCTTTAGGGCGGGGCTACACGCATGTATGTATGTATAGACATACAGCTGAAGGGATTCATGAGTATATAAGAGAGTAGAGTACTGTGCATACTTAAACTGTGATAATATTTTTAGGATTTACTAGTACTGGTAGTACTTTTACTGTAGTCAGGGTACTCCTGACTGGTTTTTGAGTCCGACATTGATCCTCATGATGTCTCTATCACTGGCAACAGTACATGTAGATGTTTGTACATTAAATCTGCTCTTTTAGGTCCATGTGAACATTAGTTAGTGAAAACCTGTCTCGTGGTAAATTTAATTATGTAAATGTCGCAGTTATTTTTGGATTAAAGCAGATAAATGAACGTTTTCTGTCTTCTCAGAATAAATGTGATGTTAACATATTCTGCTTTGAGACTCCTTTTGGGCTGATTCACACAAAACCTTTAACGAACCAATTAAGGCAGCGTTAACGAAGCATTGTGGAGGAGCTCCAGCCTGAGCAGGCATCTGTCCGATAACTCTGAGGACAGGAGGCGTCCCCGGGTATGGGACCACCGTCTAACTACACGAGAGCAGAGCCGCTTAAGAATCACGCTTCATTTGTGACCTGAGAAATTTGATTATTTTGAGCCTTTCACAGACTGTAAACAAGAACTGGATGTGGTCATCATCCCCGATGATTAAAGCTTGTTTTCATCCACTAGTGAACAGGAAGTGACCTTATATGGACTGAGGAGTACTTATACCAATCACTATGCAGCTCCGCCCTAAAGCATCTCCTGCTTTATGGTCTACTAGAATCCTGTCAATCAGTGTGTAGCCCCGCCCTAAAGCATCCCCTGCTTTATGGTCTGTTTGACTCTAAATGGACCATCATTCACTAAAAGAACATGATGCTGCATTGACGAATACTTGAAACTAGAGACTGAGACCATAAACTCATGTTTACAATGTTTACTGAGGGAATAAATCAAGAGAGAAGTAGAGTCATTTCCTCATAGACGTCTATAGGACCAGAGGAGTCGCCCCCTGCTGGTCACTACACAGAAGTAGAGTCATTTCCTCATAGAGGTCTATGGGAGCAGAGGAGTCGCCCCCTGCTGGTCACTACACAGAAGTAGAGTCATTTCCTCATAGAGGTCTATGGGAGCAGAGGAGTCGCCCCCTGCTGGTCACTACACAGAATGCAGCTGTAACACTCCTGTCTCCTCGTCAAACTATCAAACCCTCAAAAACATGCCTCGATTCACATACCGCCCTTCCCTTTGTCTTCTGGAAGTGTAAGCCTTTCACTGTGTCTCCTGCAGGTGGACCGGACGGAGGTGATCCGCAGCAGCGTGAACCCCACCTACTCCAAGGTCTTCACCCTGGACTTTTACTTCGAGGAGGTGCAGCGGCTGCGCCTGGAGCTGTACGACATCAACAGCGCCCTGAAGGAGGCTGACTTCCTGGGCTCGGTGGAGTGCACGCTGGGCCAGGTGAGTCACCAGCCCCTGGCTACTCCCACCGATCGGTAACGTAACCACGGCAACCGTACACCCCGTGAGAAGAGGTCTGTCCGAGATCTGTCAGAGGAGTGTGTGTGTGTGTGTGTGTGTGTGTGTGTGTGAGTGTGTGTGTGCGTTAGAGCTAAACATCAGAAAGCTGTCAATAATCTCGCTTCTTCTAATTGACCAAACCTTCAAAAACTGTAGCTGAGAAATACTATATAAATAATAATAATAAAATAATCCTTTTAATTATATGTCACCTGAAAAGAGACTAATGCATCATGTGTTTTCGGAGGGGGGAGAAGGTATCAGTCTGTAACCATCAGAAAACAACAGAGATCATCATTTGGAGATGAAGTCCTTATGGCTGACACACACTCACACAGTGACAGGATGGAGCTCTTATTCTGAAAGCTTCTTAAATCACTGTTTGGTGGAAATACAAATGAACTCAAAAGGTACTCTGAGTAATTTATGAGCCACTTTAGTATTCAGAATTTGGTCACGGATGAAGTGTGGTGGAGAAAAGGCAACTTTAATATTCATAATTATCTTATCAAATGGCATATTTAAACTGAAATCCGGGACATTTCCCTGACAAACAAAGATGGTCTTTTCTGTTCAGAAGATCTTCATGATCTATGTTGTTTGTTACCTAAACCATCTGACTTTACTGTGAAGACACCGGTTTATTTTGACAAGACGGTTGCATTTAAACAGCCGTGTTTCTGGACTTTTGATGTAAAACGCAGGAAAAAGAAAGAACTTTTTATAGGATTCAAACGTTGCTCGCCCATATTATAATTAACACTGTGACACCTTCAAGACGAACTCTTTCCTCCTCCTCCTCCTCCTCTGGGCTGAGACGGAGCCCAGTACACAGGCACGAGGAGGAGGAGGAGGAGGAGGAGGAGGAGAGGGTCCCTCATAGAAACATGCTCCTCCTGAGAGGCTTGTTTCATAGAATGAAACATTCAAGGTTACGACTGAGATTTGTATTACCTTGGCTCCTGTGTGTGTGTGTGTGTGTGTGTGTGTGTGTGTGTGTGTGTGTGTGTATGCAGATCATCTCTCAGAGGAAACTGTGCAAAGCTCTGCTCAGACCAGGAGGAACCGTGTCGAAAACCATCATCACGGTGAGCTTCACTGTGTCACCATACTGCTTCATCACTTCTCTCCTCTGTCCTTTCCATCGGTCCTTCCTTCCTTCTCTTCTCCATCCTTGCCCTCGTCTCCTTCTCCTCTTTCCATTTACCCCTTCACGGAGGAGGAAATCCACACTCAGCTCCTCCAGCTGTTGTGAGGTCCTGGGAAACCAACGAAAATGTTCACTCTTCTCCTCTCCTTCTGTTTCTCTGAACGCCTCGTCCAGACAGGAAGTAGGATGTTTGGGGCGCTCTCAGATTTACGCCTTCCTTTAATCTGTGAGCACACAAAACAGTTCAGGAGATTTTTACTTTGAAAGGATTTCAGAGCAGGAAGCAGCAGATCAGAGCATTCTTTCCTTTTAAAAATATATATTATCATGTTAATTGTTCTAGTATATTATTAGTATATTCTTCCATTCCCTCCTTCCTTCCTTCCTTCCTTCCTTCCTTCCTTCCTTCCTTCCTTCCTTCCTTCCTTCCTTCCTTCCTTCCTTCCTTCCTTCCTTCCTTCCTTCCTTCATTACTTCCTTTCGTTCCTGCTTTTTTCATTCTTCCCTCTTTCAAAAGTACTAACTTCTTTCTTTTTTCCTTCTTACATCCTTTGTTTCCTCCGCCCTCCCTTCCTACCTCCTACTTCTCCTTCCTTCCTTCTTTCTTCATTTGATTTCTCCCATTTTAAATCTCTATAGGTTCCTCTATTGATATGTCCTTCCTTTTGTATCTGCAGCTCTTCTGCTGCTTACTTCATTCCTACCTCCTCTTTCAAATAATCAGATTGGATACTCGCTTGTTTTCCTCTTTATGCAGAACTTCAATCAGTCTGAAGGTTGAAGCCACAGACTCCAGATCAGTCCAAGTTCAACACAGAAGGAGATCTGAGCATGGACTAAGTCCTGATCCCAGACCAGCTGCAGCTTGTTGTTGTTGTTTTAAGATTAAAGGTGAAGGTCTGAGATTAGAGCAGGAGGAACACTTCTCCATTTATTTTTCTTCTTCCTTTGTTTCCATTTTTCCTTTAACTTCCTTTTTATTATTCCCTTATCTTTCATTTCCTGCCTTCTTTTATTTCTTTTTTGAGTCTCCTTGCTTCAGTTTAGTTTCTCCCTTCCTTCCTTTTCTTGTATCATGTTTTATTTCCTGCCTTCTGTTCTGTTTCCTTCTTTCCTTCTTTCCTTCTTTCCCTCCTTTCTTCCTTCCTACTCGTCTTCAGTGACGTCTTGTTGCTTCTCTCCCTGTCGGGTGTCTTTCTCGGCTCATGAAGTGAAGATACGTCATCTCAAAGCCTGCAGGCTCCTCTACGTTATTCTCTTTCATGTGTTGGATGTCAACGTGTTGACGGAACAGCAACAAACAAAAGAATATGAAGAAGTAGCTGAATCGTTGTTTGTTTCGTTACATTTCGTTTCATTTTTAACAAAAGTTGACTTTTGTTAATAAAAAGTCTAATGGGACATTTTCTGGTGTTAACAGATCTCAGCTGAGGAGCTGACGGGCAACGACGACTACATCGAGCTGTCATTCAGCGCCAGGAAGCTGGACGACAAGGTCTTACATCCGGTCTCTCTGTGGTCAAACCGTGTCTCTCTGTAGTCAAACTGTGTCTGTTTGTAGTCAAACTGTGTCTCTTTGTAGTCAAACTGTGTCTCTTTGTAGTCAAAACCTGTCTCTTTGTAGACAACGTGTGTCCATTTGTAGTCAAACTGGTGTGGGCAGATGTGGTGTAACAGTGATCTAGTGTGTTCTCCTCTCTGGTCAGGGATTTAATGAACATGCATGTAAACACCGACCAGGATGAATGAAGCGAACTCACAGGGGAATAGAAGGGTTTCCAGTTAATGATGAAGGGTTCCAGTTCAGCAGAACAATGTCGTTGGATCACTGTTAAGTCGTTGCACCAGCTGTTGTTGGAGTAGAAGCAGATTCCTCCACCTTCGTCTTGCCGGAGAGCTCCGTGTCGCGGTCCGCTCTGAGCAGCTTGAAGCCCACCAGCTGGAGCGTGGAGTCCGGTATCGATCCACAGAGCCACGTCTCCGTGAAGCTCAACACGGACGATGCAGAAAAGTCTCTGACGGCTTTTCTGTCTGGTTTTCAGCACATTGCGACTTTCCTTGTGCTTTTGGGTGAGAAGCGTCTTGGAGTGCGGACATGGACCCCTATGAATCATTTGAAAGGGGTCACTACTAAGTACCAAAGATGCTTGTCATGAAAGGGTTGAATCATTTGAGACCGCACTAGTCATTAAAAGTCGCAGTTTGTGTTGAATTTGGGTGAAAACCCTCGTAATACGTTTTTTTGACCTATATCAATTTGTTTACTTTGATTATTGCAAATGGATGAAAATTATACAATTTGCTAATAAGCCAAATATGCTACGGGGGTAGAATATTTTGCAACTGTAAGTGTTTCTTTGTAGTCCTTCTGTCTCTTTGTTGTTGTTTTGTGTCTCTTTGTAGTTCTCCTTCTCCTCTAAGGCCCAGATCGTCCTGAACATGAACAACATGAAATATGATTATGAAGAATAGTACAAGTCTGCTCAATAAATAGAACACATTTCAAATTATTTGTTATTTGCTGTTGCTTTTACTATTAATAAAAGTTTCATCAGTGAACAGAAGGAGAAATGCTGTGTATTTCTGTTGTGGAGGTTTTTACTTAATGCTCAATAGTCCTAAATGAGCTGATAAACATGTTAAAAGGAATTGTTTCCTTTTTTGTGATTGCAGGACTTCTTCAGTAAGTCCGACCCGTTTATGGAGATCTACCGGCTGAACGACGACGCCACGATGCAGCTGGTCTACCGCACCGAGGTACACACACCACACACAAACCACACACACTACCCACAAACCACGCACACACTACACACAGCACAGTGTCACACCTCGTTATCCAATCCAATGCCTGCTAATTAGATCAGAATAAACTTCCCTCATAACAGGAAAGAACTTTTTGATGAAGATGATGAAATGCGTAGTTATGTTTGATGAAGATGATGAACTGCTTAGTTAGCTTTACTAAAGCATCATGAGTAACCTTTGTCTTCTTTTTATTTCATTGTTTTTCTGGGGTTTTTTGACTTGCAGCTTCATATTTTTGGAATGTTTCTCTCTGATAGCTCGTTCTGATCCCTGAGGGGTTTCTGTGTGTTTTTCCATCTTCTGTCACACAGTAACTTCTCTTTTGTTCCGCCTTAGCAAGCTTTTTTGGAAACAACAAAGACACAGCGGAGTCGAGTGTGATTGTGATCCCTGTAAATGTGGTGAAATCATTTTTTAACAACCCGTCGTCTCGTCTCTGTGTCTCAGACGGTGATGAATAATCTGAACCCGGTGTGGAAAACCTTCAAAGTGTCTCTCAACTCGCTCTGCAGCGGAGACCACGAACGCAAGCTGCAGGTACAGAACTCCAACCCAACTCACTAAACATCACTTAGCACAGGACTCGGGACCTCAAACACAGGCTCGGGCGACTCCTCTGCTCCCATAGACGTCTACGAGGAAATGACTCTACTTCTGTGTAGTGACCAGCAGGGGGCGACTCCTCTGCTCCCATAGACGTCTATGAGGAAATGACTCTACTTCTGTGTAGTGACCAGCAGGGGGCGACTCCTCTGCTCCCATAGACGTCTATGAGGAAATGACTCTACTTCTGTGTAGTGACCAGCAGGGGGCGACTCCTCTGCTCCCATAGACGTCTATGAGGAAATGACTCTACTTCTGTGTAGTGACCAGCAGGGGGCGACTCCTCTGCTCCCATAGACGTCTATGAGGAAATGACTCTACCTACTACTTTATCCTCAGTAAACATTGTAAAATTGAGTTTATGGTCTCGATCTCTAGTTTCAAGTCTTCTTCAATGCAGCATGATGTTCATTTAGTGAATGATGGTCAAATTTAGAGTCAAACAGACCATAAAGCAGGAAATGCTTTAGGGCGGGGCCTAACGCTGATTGACAGGTCTCTATAAGAGATGTATCCGTCCTCCTTGGTTCATATATGGTCACTTCCTTTTCACTGGTTGCAGAAAAGCGAGATGGCGGACAAGAATTCTAAGCTTAAGACCCAAAGGATGACGTCAGAAGTTTGTCCACTACAGGTTCACAGACATCCTCACAGTTCTTCACCTCGCTGAGAGTTCTCTAAATATAGAACCTCAACCAGATGCTTTCACAGGGTTCACAATGAAAACCGTCTCAGCTGCTAATTTACTCTAAATTGTTTCCCTCCGAGTTGAGAGAAGGAAGCCGTGAATGTGACAGCTCGTTAAAAGTCTCCATGTGGAAAAGCGAAAGATTCTCTCTGCTTTTACCTCAGTGAGTCTGTTACTATGTGGGAAGAGGAAGAAAGTGGAGGAAGAGGAGAAGAAAAAGAATGAGAAAAGATGAAGAGAAGAAGACGAAGTGGAAGATGACAGCCAGCGGCAGTGTTGCTGTTAGACTGTTGAGTTTAATGAGGACACACACATTTGCACACGCACGCACACCAACACATGTGTACACAATCACACAAACACACACACGCACACAAACAAACACAGACCCACCTGACTCCTCTTGACCATCGCTTACCTCTTCCGCATCATGTCAAGTCAAAAGTCAAAATTAACTGCAACGTGGATATGATATGAAGTTAAAGTGATGCTAACTGATCAGGCTAACCAGCTGGGCCCGGCATGCATGTATCAACCAGTCAGTGGCCAGTCAGTGGCCTATATATATATATATATATATATATATATATATATATATATATATATATATATATATATATAATTTGGATCCAGCAATTTACCTTGATGGACACATGGAATAAAATGCTGGCCACGGTAGCACTCCGAGGTGCAGTCTGCTAGATGAATATCTTACACTGTGTTACATCAAGAGGAATAAATAGAGGGATTCAAACAAATATCGACTTAGAATTGAATGCTACGAGACACAAAATCAGACAGCAGCATGTGAAGAACCTCAATGTTCTTCAAATGTTATTGTAGCTCCGCCTACAGGTCACACGGGACACCACTCAACTGTGTCGCATGGCCTTCAGGAAGATGAAGGGGACACATTTACATACTGTGTGTGTGTGTGTGTGTGTGTGTAAATGCTTGACCTGCTCAGAGAAACTCTTGCATGAATATATGAAAATATAAAAAACACCAGAATGAGATAAGAACTGGAGCGTGAGTGTGTGTATGGGAGTGTGTGAGTGTGTGTGTGCGTCAGTGAGTGTGTATGCATGTGAGTGTGTGTGAGTGAGTATGCGTGAGTGTGTATGCATGAGTGTGTGAGTGTGTGTGCGTCAGTGAGTGTGTATGCATGTGAGTGTGTGTGAGTGAGTATGCGTGAGTGTGTGTGAGTGTGTGTGTGTGTGAGTGTGTGTTCTGTAAATTCATGAGATGGAGATATTTCCCTTTCACTGGGAGACCGTCAGCGTTCTTCTTCACCTCCTCCTCTCTATTTTTCATGAACCCGTCTGATTCTTCCACTTCCTGGATAATCCCAGTGGAACCAGTGAGTGACACTGGTTCCATTGAGCTACCCGATGGCCAGGTCCAGCTCATTAGCTCGCTATGCTAATACCGCTTGTTGACCAAGCTTAATATCATCTACTACATTTACTGTGAAGAGACTCTTTGGTGAAGATAAAGACATGAAACTCTGGAGCAGCAGATTTTAATCAGAAACAGATTTGACCCTCAGTCTTCTGTAAAATTGCATTAATTTCCTCCACAGAGGGAAAATGAATGAACAGAAACTTGTTTCACTTCAGTTGATCTTCACCACCAACAACAGACGTTGGATTAGAAACATTTGGTCAATGTGTCTGAAAGATGATCACATATTATCAGTGTGAGGAAGTTCCACAGATGATTAGAGACGACGTCTCTGTCTCTTTGTCCACTCAGTGCACCGTCTGGGACTGGGACTCCAACGGGAAGCACGACTACATCGGGGAGTTTGAGGCCACGTTCAACGAGATGAGAGGAGCCATCGATGGACGACAGGTAGGAGACCATGATTACTGTAACATCTCATTCACATTCAGCCAGTCAACAACCTCTTTAACTGCCACATTATGAGATGAATGTGAGATGAAGAGATACGATGAGATGAGATACGATGTGAGATGAAGAGATACGATGAGATGAGATACGATGTGAGATGATGAGGTACGATGAGATGAAATAAGATGTGAGATGATGAGATACGATGTGAGATGGTGAGATATGAAGAGATACAATGAGATGAGATACGATGTGGGATGATGAGGTACTATGCGATGAGACACAATGTGAGATGAAGAGACACAATGAGATGAGATATGATGTGAGATGATGAGGTACGATGAGATGAAATAAGATGTGAGATGATGAGATACGATGTGAGATGGTGAGATATGAAGAGATACAATGAGATGAGATACGATGTGGGATGATGAGGTACTATGCGATGAGGCACAATGTGAGATGAAGAGACACAATGAGATGAGATATGATGTGAGATGATGAGGTACGATGAGATGAAATAAGATGTGAGATGATGAGATACGATGTGAGATGGTGAGATATGAAGAGATACAATGAGATGAGAAACGGTGTGAGATGAAGAAATACGATGCAATGAGATACGATGTGAGATGAAGGGATACGATGAGGTACGTTGAGATGAGATATGATGTGAGATGAGATATGAAGAGAAACGATGAGATGAGATATGAAGAGATGAATTATGATGACATCAGATATGATACGATGAGATAAGAAGAATCATCAATGAACAACAGGTAAGAGACCGTGACTAACATTTCATTCAAAGGTCCTGCAGCTCCAGATTCCATAGCGCCAAATAGCAGCGGGACCTCCCTTTAGAAAAGGCTCCCTGTGGGGGGGTGTTCTGTTCATGCCGACAGACAGCGGAGACGCTAATTAAAGCTGCTCCTTGAACGGCGTTGTTTTTTCCAGCACATTGTCATCTTTGTTCTCACGAGAACGCGCTGCCACAGGAAGCGCCTCTCGGCTGTCTCGTTAGCGATCCTCTGCGACGGTCTGATGACACGAGGCCGTTGATGCGTTGTGTGATTGGGTTCAGCGAGTTATTGATTGTCTCACCTTCTCGTTATGTCCACACATGGACAGACTGGCCTGCACTTAAAGGCTATTAAAACGGTTCAAATTTTCAAATATTCAGCTCCTTTCATGGCTTCATGGCTGAATTAAACATTTTCTGATCAGCTTCACCTGACCAACGGATCAGAGATTAGCTGCTGGATGCTTTTATTTTGAAAGCACCTGAGATGTCTGTTTCCTGGCGTCAATGTCAAACAGCTGTTTATCACACAGAATAGTGAGTTTCAGCCACACACACATTGTGTCTATTTGCTCTCTCGGTGTCTGCAAACATTAATCCGATCATACCATTATTACTGTATTATTCCGTTTTATTCATAATCTCTGTATTGATGAGTCGTTGTGTGTTTCCAGGTGCAGTGGCCGTGCCTCAATCCCAAATACAGAGTCAAAAAGAAGAACTACAAGAACTCTGGGATCGTCATTCTGAACCAGTGCAAGGTGACTCCATACCCGACCATCACGCTGTGTTCAAGCAATCTTGGGATATCGGATGCTTCAGACCTGGTTTCGGCTCATTAACTCGTCGGTCATGTTCGTAACAAAGCAGACGTCCACCCAGGTCAGGTGGAAGAAAGAACGGTGTATTAATCCTGTGATGTCATGATTCTCTTACCAATGCTTATAGCCTCCACCAATGAAAACGGTCCAGTAACTTTAAAAAAGGGACGGTCCTCGGCCTGATTATATGGTTTTATATTTAACTCATTGTTACTGATTTTATAGCTGCAATATTATTAGATTATTTTACAACGGCGAGTTATGGCGCACAGGAGAGAGAACTAGCGTCATTCAAAGGTGATTTAATACAATTAGCTCATGTATTTCTTATTATGTAAGGGAGGGGCTGTTTTAATAGAGATGGTGAAATACTTGGAACCTTTAAGTTGATGAACAAACAGCATCATGCTGAAGTAAATAGGAGGCATCATGCAGGTCGGAGGGGGGGGGGGGGGGTCACGCTGCAGACAGCTTCCAGCCCGCCGCTCTTCAAGAAGCCGAGGCGCCAGCTCATTAGCACTCGACAGACGAGGAGGCGGAGCGGAGGAAATGAAGAGCGAAGGCCATTTAAGAGCCGGAGGAGAGTGGTTAAAGAAGGGGGGTCAAGGGGGGGGGGGGGTCGTCCTCTCCGGTTTCATGCCGCCACACTCAGGAAGACCAAAGGCCAGAGACATTTCTATGGTGTGGAACCACCATCACCATCAGGACTCAAATGAGCGTCAGATTCTCATCTTTCCAAAAGAAGAACCACAACAAAGCTTAAAATAGTGACATTTCATCTAAATGTTTTATTCATGCTACGTTACAATAATTGAGTGTGTTATGAGGGTTGCTGGCCATGAATCTGATTGGTCAGCTGGTCAAAACAGGAACGAATGAAAGAGCTGATGAGAAGGGTTACTTATTACTTAAGAACCTTTGAAATATGCATTGTTCTGTCGGCAGATCATCAAGATGCACTCCTTCCTGGATTACATCATGGGGGGCTGTCAGATCCAGTTTACAGTGAGCGCACACACGTACACGCACACACACACACACACAGGTACGCACACACACACACAGGTACGCACACACACACAGGTACGCACACACACACAGACACACACACACTCAGACACACGCAGGTCGGATTCAGGTCGTCTTTCTGTCAAGAGAAGAAGAAAAACAAATTATAAGACCTGTCCCGTGCACTGGTATTAATTTCTCATGTCTCCATGGAAACGGTAACCACGGTGACGAGAGCAGCAGCCTCACTGTCCCAGTTTACAGCTGGCGGCTTTCACTGGGATCTAACCAGTTTAACCAGTGCGACGCTGCAGCTCAGCAATCGAGGCTGGAAGTTAATGTCGATAAATGTTAAAAACTTGAGGCTTTTCCCTAAAAACTTTTTTGCCCCGTTGACTTCCATCGATAACGACATCAAGTACTGTTAAAGTGGAGCTTTTTCTTTGATTAGTTTCAGAGTAAAAAGAGCTTCATACTTCGTCCGTTCATGCTGAAACAAGGCCGTCGTTTTCTACATTTGGACTGAGCAGGACGTAGAGACCTGTCAATCACCATGTAGCCCCGCCCTAAAAGCATCCCCTGCTTTATGGTCAGCAAAGACCAGTCCACAAGGAACAGACCCACATCCTCCAGCAGTCAACCATCTCTTTAAAGAAAGACCTGCACACATACAGCGGGTGAAATAAGTATTGAACACGTCACCGTTTTCCTCAGTAAATATCTTTCCAAAGGAGCTATTGATATGAAACTGGGTAACAACCCAAGTAACACAAACATACAAAGAAACCAACACCAAGAAGTTCAGAAATAAAGTGATGTGTAATGGTGATGTGTTCAATACTTATTTCACCCGCTCGCTGGCGAAGTTGTTTCTATCTTATGTACGAGGTCGGCATGTGAGCTACCCGACGAGCTGACGGTGCTCTCTGATTGGTCGCCGTGTCTCCAGGTGGCCATCGACTTCACTGCGTCGAACGGCGATCCTCGAAACAGCTGTTCGCTGCACTACATCCACCCGTACCAGCCCAACGAGTACCTGAAGGCCCTGGTGGCTGTGGGGGAGATCTGCCAGGACTACGACAGGTGGGTCCACGTCACAGCGCAGCAGCCAATCACAGGAGTCCATTCATTTAAAGGCACAGTACGCTCAACACAACTGGAGTAACACGGCCTCCCACACGTCCCTTTGTCTGCTTTCATTCGGAAAGCAGACCTTCGGAAACGGAAGAAACAGATTTAACGTTTGATTCAAGTGGTTCATTTTTTTTTGGGTCATCATCCGACCCGCCCACAGCCAATCAGGTCATCTCCGGGTCTTTGTGTTGAAGTACGAGCCGGGCTGAAAGAGCTCGTTAACTCCTGCCGGCAGCCAATCACAAGCCCTTGTTTCCATATTTGACCTCTGACTCCATTGTTTCTTTTTCTATTTTTCTTCTCGCAGTGACAAAATGTTCCCGGCGTTCGGCTTTGGCGCTCAGATCCCTCCTGACTACAAGGTAACGTGGCCCCTCAGCTCCCAGCATGCTCTCTGTCTCCGGGTGATTAGCAGCTGGCCTCTTCTTTGTCCTGCTGCTTTTCCCATGATGCCATGCAGCAGTCAACTTGTGTGAAAGGGATTATCTGCATGTCCAGATGGGTTGAAGTCAGATTATGAGAAAAGTTAAATATTCAAACTGTCAATCTGTTTCTCTTGGTCTACTATGACAGCTAGCTCTCAGGCGCTAACGTTAGCAAACATTATCATTTTTCCCCATACGTCATCAAAACCGCTCAGCTCACGGATTGGCTGAGGCCAGAATCTCCGTATCTCTGCTAACCAAGAAATTTATATCAAGAAATGCTGCATGTTGAAACCCCCAGCCTGCACAGAGATGTATTCATGACACTGCATAGGACTTATAATTATAGCCATGGGTTTTTATACAAAAATGATATTAAACAGAACGTTATTCATAAGTATATAGTGACATGACTACATCTGTGAAGTTTATAATAAACCAAATCGTTTAAATACTCTGCCGTGAGACATCTAGTCATTGTTGCAGTTCTTTCGTTTCTGATGTAGAGATGAAACCGACTTCTTGTCTCTCCTCCTCCTCTCCAGGTGTCCCATGACTTTGCAGTGAATTTTAACGAGGAAAACCCAGAGTGTGCAGGTAGGTTCTGTGAAGCTCCGCCTCATATCTTTATGATTGATTATCAGCTCAGTGAGAAAGTTGACCATTTTATCATTTTGTTTCATTGAGAAAGTATTAACAATATGAACAACACAAATATCAGAAGAATGAAGATCTAAACAATAATCTAAACAATAACATTAAATATATATTTAAGTGCTGTTAGCTTAGCTTAGCAAAAAGAATGTTGAAATAAACCAATGTATGAATCGAGCAACTACCCTTTACTTCTATTTTTTCACTATTGCAGGACTAATATAGGATTTTTATCTTATCTTGTTTGCGTTTCTTTTCTTATTTATTGTATCTGCTCTTGATTCTCTCCGAGAAAAATGACTACTCCCTGAGGATCAATTACGTATTATCTCATCTTAAGCTGAAAGTTGCCTCCCGCTCGATGTTTAAGAGTCAGAGAGAGAGAGAGTTTCTGTGTGTGTGTGTGTTTGTGTGTGAGGGTGAAGGAACTTCACACACTAAATCACCCTTGATGCTGCGTCGCCTCTAACACAGACATGTCTGACATATTATGGCAATAAACGATTCCTGATTCCTGATGAGGAATCCAGGAACGCGACGACAAATCAAGCAAATGATCAGAACGTGTCATAGAAACAAGGCTTCTTTGGGTTGCTCCGTCAGGGATCCAGGGCGTGGTGGAGGCCTACCAGGCCTGCCTCCCCAAGCTGCGGCTTTACGGACCCACCAACATCGCCCCCATCATCCAGAAGGTCGCCAACTCCGCCTCACAGGAGGTCCACACCAAAGAAGCCATGGTGAGAGAGAGAAAATGTAGGGAATAAATCATGTGTGTGGGACCAGAGGAGTAGATACAGAGAATGCACGCCTCAGTCCACAGAACCAGAGGTTGTCTCCTGGTCTAAACCAATCAGATACAACATAGCTCTGTCGTTGTCATAGTTACGGTATGGTAGTGGTTTCCTGCTAAGTCTTGACAAGTCTGCTTTCACGTCCTCCGTCCCGCAGCAATACTTCATCCTGCTGATCCTGACGGACGGTGTCATCACCGACATGGCAGACACCAGGGAGGCCATCGTCCAGGCCTCCCACCTCCCCATGTCCGTCATCATCGTGGGGATCGGTAACGCCGACTTCAGCGACATGCAGATGCTGGACGGAGACGACGGGATCCTGCGGTCCCCCAAAGGGGAACCTGTCTTCAGGGACATTGTCCAGTTCGTCCCCTTCCGCAACTTCAAACACGTGAGTCCACCTCGACCTTCCCACAGGGCGCCATTTAGGTCCTTTATTGTTTGGTTTCTTTGTTTTTTTTCCAGCCTCATTGTGAGAAGACATTTTTGCAAGGAGCATTCACTCAGGAGGCCGCTGTCAGCATCACGTCTTTCTATTATCAGTCGATAAAGGCCTCACGTTACCTGCAAAGAAATAGCAGAGTTTCTAGCTAAAAAACACGAGCAGACAAAGGAGGGAACTCATATCTTTAAGTCAAGGTGGTTTATTTATGATCATCCTCTTCTTCTGCCTCCTCTTCGTTGTTTTATTCCATCCCCACAACTAATGAGAGGGGCAGAAAGTGATTACTTTCAATCTTCAAAATGCCAAAAAACTGATTTCAACCGTTTTAATTCAAATTAACTGCAATCAACTCTCTGTAGTCAACAACAACATCAACTCCTAATTTTGTATCAGCAAACAGGACTCCCAAAAAATATGATTTGCCATGTTGGCTTTGCTTTTCCACATTTATTTATAATCTCTTGTTTTTCCGAGTAAATTAAGTAATTATAGCAAACACATTTAGCTGCTCACCACAACGACGCGTGGCTGCCAGATGGTGTGTTAATTTAAAAGATGTCTTCCTGATATAAACTCATACAGTGATTATTTATATAACGTTTAGAGCGCAGAATATTGGATTCTGGACAAGATAATAAACCCAGAAGAGGAGAGTCTTGAATCTGGATGAGAGCATATTGGAAGTTATTGAACAAATTAGTTTTTCACATTATGGAGGGAGATGCTTGGGCGAGGGATGTGGGGGCAATCCGCCAAGCAGTCCTAAGTGGGAAATAATGTATTCCTGTAGAATTCATTTTGGTATTTAGCCGACGTCTGACGGTCACAGACTCTACTCCCCAGGTATGATTCATCTTCTCCATTCATTTTTACAGATGCATATTTTTTTTATATCTTTGGAACCAGAAATGAGGCAATTTCTCCTCTGACGATCAGCAGGACGGAGCGCAGAACCTCAAGCTGCTGCTAAAAAGTACAGTCCAACCAACAGAGATCATCTCCAACCAAAAAACAAAGGAAACAAAACACTGAGGACTGTACAGAGCTTTTCTACCCACCCCACAAAGCACTTTAACACCCATTCACACACTGATGACAGCAGCTACCACACACAGAGCCACCTGCCCATCAGTGACTAACATTCACACACAACACTCACAGCTACAGGAGCAAAGTTGGTGTTAAGTTTCTTGCCCAAGGACACAGCGACAGGCGTGAAATCAGGACATGGGATCAAACCGCCGATCCTCTGATTGGAGGACGGCCCACTCACCCACAGTGATGGGCCGAGGAGGCTGACCAGAAGACGCTTCACTCTAAACACCCTTCCGTTGAGTTTGAGATGTCCTCGCAGTTGGTCAGCTCAGGAAAAAACCTCCCCTGGGGGAATCCTGATCGGTTTGATTCTGAAGTAAACCGGTTTCAACCTCTTAGGGCCAAAACGTAATCTCTTTTCATCCTTGTCTTATTAGATCTAGGACTTGATCTCAGGCTCGTGTTCGTTTAACGAGCTCCACGGGAAGACTCCATCTCCTTTCTGAGGGATCACCTCTGCCTCAGGCCCAGAGGTGCAGGTTCTCAATATCCAGAGAGAGAAACAATCTGACCGGCGGCATGTTGTGTTGTTGGAGTGAAAAGTTACAGTTAGACTGACACATAAAACCGCCGTTGCCATGGAAAATAAAATCCACTCTTAGCAGCCCAGTCATGAACTGAGAAGAACCGAAGATTTCTTTTCTTTCTTACTGTACTGTCATCTCGCCTGTTATTATTGCCATTGCTTTTCTGTTTTGTTTTTCCTACCATGCAGAGTGCCTTGAGTAAATGTAAAGTGGCATACAGATAAAATGCACTGTTACGGTTATTATTATTACTATCATTTAGCATTGGATTTACCGTTTGTCTCCTCCTCAGGCGTCTCCAGCGGCTCTGGCTAAGAGTGTGTTAGCGGAGGTTCCCAACCAGGTGGTTGACTATTACAACAGCAAGGGCATCAAGCCCAAAGTGCCCACCCACTTCCAGTCTTCCAGGCAGTTCGGCCCATGAGCGCCCCCCCCACCCCCCTCCCCCCCCCCCCCCCCCCCCAGGGACAAACCCAGAAAAATGTCTACTGTCTTTAGTTCTTTGTTGATGCGGATGTTAAAGATGATGCGAGGAAGCGGCTCGTTTGAAGATGTTGATCAGGACTTAAACAGGAAGTTCTGCTGTTGTTGCTGGAGGTTAAAGAAGTGCCGCAGACTTATTCATTTTTTTTCATACTTAACATAACAGACAGAAGCGGTCAGAGTAGCCGAGGAGGGACAAGTGAAAGAGCGATGTGATAAACAAATGCTTTTTGTACGTATAGACGGAAAGTGGAGCTGAAGCGTGTCACAGAAGAACAGGAGTCTGTAGGACACAAATGTAAAACATCTCATCTCACGTGAGGGTAATCTTCTGACTTGTACACATCTTCAGGTTGATATGCATCCAGGTTTGATTTTACAGCAAATGTGTTAGCTATGTAGCATTACTTTGAATAAGCTGTTTTCTCTTTTCTCTACACATAAAGGTTACAATAAACGGCCCGGTCGTATTCAGGAAATTCTTAAATTCTAAAAGATGTATTTTTCCTTAAGTTTCGATGTGACATGTTTTCTCGTTTGACTCAGTCGTCACACCAGGAACAAAGTCGAGTAGCGTAACAACCACTTGTGTGTTTGTTGACTAGTCGGGAACAGTTTGTTGGGCGAACCAACGACTCCAGAATATAGAAATCTGTCACATTAGCTTTGTAGCACCATACAATTTGACAAAACCCTTATTGGTTTTACGTAGTACCTACTTAAAAGTATAACTCATTTTCAACTTTTATTCCAGTTAGCTGTCTTGTAGCAAGTAGGTTTGTCCGTTGAGCTAATTTGGCTGATCAGCTTCTGCAAACTGTTACATATGTGATATCAGCAGCTAGTTAGCAGCCCCAGTAGCTCGCCAGCTAGGCCTTCAAGTAGCCACCACATCCCGCAAAGAGGATCCTGGGAAATGAGTATCACCAAAAGATGCCTGGACGAGGAGCTTCACCTTGTCTCAACTTTGTCCCTTGTATGAGAACGCTGACTGACGCATCATGTATGAATCCCCCCTTGCTGGTGCGGTTTTATAAAAGTTGATTGATATTTTGCCAAATTTCGTAAGGTTCGTACGTTGTGGAGTTTTTTGGACCTCTGCCACATGAACAAGCGAGCTGCTTCCCAGACATCTGCATCTTTTACAGGGTTCTTTACTCCAAGGCTGAGCAGATGCATGAACTGTTGTCTTGCATGAAAACCTCGGTCCTGGGTCCTCGCGGTGTCCGTTTCCTGGTAGTGAGTAATATGAGTAACGTAACGTTTACATTGCAACTGAGGAATGCTCCAAAGCATGTTCATGTGTAAACGACAATGTGTGAGTAGATTTAAAAGCACAACCCGAGTAGCCTTGGGAGAGATTTTTAGATTATGGTGATAGATTTTATTGACTTTGTGCCACAACGCCTGCCTATCTCTCTTTTTGTCTTTGAACGCACTGCTATGGTTCACTTTTTTTTTCATTTTACTGTTGACTGGAACAATCTTATCTGGCATCCGGAGCTATTTATGTGTACAACGTTGTTTCCTTCTTTCAGTCTACATTTATTTTGTTTTTGAGTGAGAACATTTACTGTCAGTTTAAAAATGCTTTCACTGTATCACAAGGTCACGGTACGGCTACAAGTGCTTAGTCAAAGACAAGCCAATTGGTCCCAGGCCACCTGTTTTAATCATAAGGCATCAGATCTTTAGGAATCATAAAGAAGTCCAGTCCCCTTTCGTAGGAAATGCTGAGGGGGAAAAGCATCAAGGAGACTGAAATACATGCCATGACCATCTTGACTGTGTCGAACAACAGAACAGATCCCACTGGATGTCAAAGCCCCTCATTCTCATTCTTGCCAATGTAAACCTCCAACTCCAACCTCCAACTCCACCTCCACCTCCCCCCCCGCTCCCCCCCCCCCCCCCCGCCCCACTGTCGGAAATGTCGAGAACCTCCCACAAGAAATCAGATGCTCAAAACCAACCAACATAGAGGAGCAGTTGCTGGACCCACCTCCTTCCCTCTCGTTCTTGCCAATGCAAAACTAAAATTCTACAGTTTGAACGTCTCAAAACTCATGACCACAGATGAGGGTTTGGAATGTAGACTGGGAGAATTGATTGACCTTCTTCTGATCCGGATCACGCTATGCAAAGTAGTGCCTCTCCCCAGCTACGGCATTCAGGTCTTTCTTGCAGGATCCAGAGCTGTGCTCCTTCAAGAGTGTTTTGGGTCCACCCGGGGGTCTCCTTCCTGACAACCTTCACGCCTCAAAACTCTATCCTAAGAAGGTGGACAAGGTTCCTGTCCTCATAGATGCCTGACAGTTACACATTTAACCTTGATTGTCTGGTTCTTGGCTCAACACACAAGTCATGACCACAGCGGAGGGTTTTAGAACGACCAGAAGAGCTTCACCCTACGGCTCAGCTCCTTCTTCAACACAAAAGGCTGGTGCAACATCTCTATCACCACAACTATTCAACGTAAAATACATGGTCACATGGGTCAGCGACTCGATTCCAACTTTAAGGGACTAGTTCAGCCTTTTCTGGCTTCATGAATTTTTTTCATGATACAAAATATTAAATGAGAGGAAAATATACATTGGGTGTAGTTTCATGTGCTTGTTGAAGACCATAATTCCACATCTCATGACAACTTGATGACGACACCATGTTGTAAAAACTATGAAATCTATAATCCTTTACATTTTACTTCAATGCAATCAACTTTACACATAATGCACATTATCTACCATATCAATCATCAACACTGCAAGTGAGAATCCTAAAGAACTGTTTGTCTTTTCTTTATATGTGCTTTTCTTTTCTTGATAGATAAATTATTTGTGGTTATTACAGAGGACATGCTGGTGCATTTATTGTTTGTCAAACCAAGAGAAAAAATATGCAGGACAGGTGTTGGGACACATGCCTAATTGTTGTGTTAACATGCAGTATTGTGTGCAAAAGAATGAGAAACTGACCTCTAATAAAAGTTTTTATCAGGAACCTCGAAGTGTTTTCAGTGTATTCTGAGCAGTCGCTTGTAGAACCAAAAGGAGAATCGTCTCACTCAGGAAGCAGTGGATGGATGTGAGCTTAATGTGCTGCAGAGGAGTGAAAGGAAAGTGAAACATCCATCCGAACCAGAGGGAACGTGTCTCTAAAATAAATATGCAGAGCAGAAAATAGAGTAAACAGACTATTAAAGCCTCAGGGCTCCATGAGAGAAAACACCCTTTTCTTAAAAAGACAAGCGGCAACCTCGGTGGTGCCTAAAAGGTAGCCCCGCCCACCTCAAAGTAAGCCCCGCCCACCCCCCCTGTTCTAGTTCCAGCAGATGCATGGTTTTGATTGTAAACCTGGTGTGAAGACTGGCATCCATTGAAACGTAGTGTGTGCTGCAGGTCACCTGTTGGCTCCTTCTAGCCGCATGGTGAGAAGTTTCACTGGAACTAGATCAGCTTTTGGGCCAAAGACGGAAATATTCAGGAACAAATTATTCCAAAAAACCCTCGGAGCCACCGACGAATCAGGAACGTTCATTTGTCCGATAAATGGGGCATCGGCTGGGTTTAATTAGAACAGCGGTCGAATCCATCAATCCTAAAACCGTTACCTCATTTTCATATTTTTATGTTAATGGTTTAACATCAAATTTCTTTTGATAATCTCCCCCGTGACGTCTATTGATCAGTTTTGGGATCTTTTATTTTTAGTAACGGGACCAATTCAACATTGCGAAACTAAGTCACTACAAGGAAAAGTCCTCAGTAGTTACGTAGTACCACCAGTACTACTACTACGATGGGCAATGGAAGTATCCAAAGTAATAGTACTTGTTCTAGAGTCAAATACAGCAGAAAGTCGTCACACTCCATCCAATTAGATGTTGATCAAATCAAAGAAACCCCATTGAGATCCTTTCCTTTAAATGTCCAGGCCTCTTCCTCTTCTTCTTCCTCCTCCTCTTCCTCTTTTTGGATCCCGGTGAGACATCAGCTGACAGGGGAGGAGCCGCGGTGCAAACACCCTGCGCAGTGAAGCAGGGACGACGGCTTTAAAGCTTTTTAAGTCCTTCTTAGAACGTCAGGAGAAGTAAAAGGGCTTTTTCTGCGAGGAGGCAGAGGTCAACGATGCAATTAAACACCACAGAGTCTGAGCTCAACATCCTCTGGAGGGGTTAGACAGCATCGAATAGTAAAGCAGGACCTAATTCTTTCTTAACTTCCATCTGGTGTAAATGGACGTATATTTACACGAGTATTGAGACGTCCAGGAGTTTTTGTTCCCTAAATCCTGGTAATAAACTGACAGATGTAAGAAAGCAAACCGAACACATGACTGTTGACTGTACAGAGCAGGTGGACGTGGTCACGTGACATCTTTTTGGTTTTGGTCTTTCAATCAATGCTCTTAAGCACCACACAAAGAACCCCCACACCTACTGAGGTCATGGTAGACCTGTCAATCGCCAGCTGGCTCCGCCCTAAAGCCACGTCTGTCAAATCGACCAGGAAGGAAGTTGACATCTGGAAAGAATGGAAGCTGAAGCTTTCTGATATATTTTCAATAAATCAACTGGATTTGATCCAAAGTGAAGCTTCTTTTCCCCATTCATGATTCATGTGTTCAATACCTTAAGGTCCCTAGTTGAGCCCTCAGGTGAGTTCACCAATGTGTCCACCTGAAGAGGAAATATTCATCAAATAACCTTTGTTGACTGTGATGAACTGTTAGCTTGTCTCATTGAAACAAAGCACACAAACCTTTATCAGAAATACACATTCATACTTTATTTAACAGAATGATGTGTCATTTATTCATATTACATCCTTATGTTCCAGTAATGGTTTTAAATATTAAGGTTTTTTGTGGAAATTCAATAAGTGTCTCTCCGTTTGAGCATCAAAGGGGTTTAAAAAATAACTATGTGCAAACCTTTCAAATATCACAAAAAAACTTTCTCAAAGAGAAATTTTCCCATCAAATGTACAAAAGTATTTAAGTGATGAAAACCCACCTAAAACCGTTGATATAAAAGTATATTTTAAAAACCGTGTTCCATATTCATCTTTCATGGTCCATATCTATCTGTTTCCAGATGTGTTATAGTTCTGTTGTCATCCAGATGTACTGAAGTTAAAGTGGGCCGTGTGCTGTGAGCAGGTCCACCATGAACCCGTCTTCACTAGTCGCTTTGGTGACCCGGACCTTCTGGAGGAAGTGAACATCTGGGCCTCACTTCCTCTGAAGGAGTTCTTCTGTAACGCAGCATGAAGGTAACGAAGCAAGCGTCGGACAGACGGAGCTCTGAGACATTTCAACGCTGCAGGAACGTCTCAACGGGAAGAGAAAAAAGGATTAAATTCAAATGAGCAAATTGAACTAATCGTAATTAGAGTTCAGAGTTATTAAATCTGATTTAAATAGATTCAGACAGAAGTTTATGTGAAATGACACAAACTGTAAATGTTCAAAAGTGAAGAGAGGAAAACAGGAATGAAGCGTTTCAACGTCTGCAGGGAGACCGAAGCAATGCAACCCAGCTGAGGATCAATAACCTGCTGAGCGGAGACGCTCCTCTTGATTCTGAGATTGGATTTAATAAAAGATTCAGGGTTCAGGGTTTTTCTCCTGAAACGACGGACAATCTGAAATAATCTGCTGCTGATCGGAAAACGTGTGGAGCGTGAAGGAACATTTAGATGAATAAACGTACAGACCATGTGTCCATAGATACGACTCCTTGTTTGTCTCCTACAAATAAAAGACCTGTTGTCTCTGTGTACATGAGGACAAATGGACGTGTCCATGTTTCCCTGTGACCTCACAACGCAGGGTTTGTGTGTGTGTGTGTGTGTGTGTGTTTGTGTGACCTGCTGAAAATCGTAATCGTATTTGCGCTGTGTCCATGTGGCCTTCTCTTCACCTCCCCCATCAGCTCCTCCCCCTCCTCCTCCTGCGGGTGGTGTTGTGACGGACAGGTGGAGCTCGGGCCGCTGACTTCCTTCACAGCGTCACAGCTCTTTGCCTCTGAGTCTGTCCTCTGGAGGCTGAAGCTTGCTTGTAGATGCAGGAGACGCTTTCAAGCTTTCTGGAATCCATCTTTACTCAGATTTAGAACGCTCTGTTATGAGGTGATGAATCATCAGCTGTGACGTCCATCCCTCATCATTCTGACATGAAATCACAGTTGAAACGTGGAGGCAATGGGAAGTCTCTCTGAGACTTAAAACGTCAAGTTGATGTTTTAAGTGAAGCTACTTGTTTACACAGCTAACTCGTTCATGTAGTGAACACTACATTTATAGTATTTAGACTCCACTGACAAAAACAGTGATTTTAGCTCTCGAGTCATCGGCTAGTTGTGTATATATATAGTAGTGCTGTCAAACAATTAAAATATTTAATCATGATTAATCACATTTATGCCATAGTTAACTCAAAATGAATCACAATTAATTGCACATTTGTATCTATTCTAAATTTCCCTTCATTAATTTTTTTTCTCCATAATTTCTTTTTCATTTTAATGCTCTTATCAACATGGAAAGTGGATTGACTTGCTTTATGCAAATGTTTTATTTTAATGAAAAACAACATTTCCAAACAGGCGGTACAAAATAAAATGATAAAGTGTAAACAAGGACTCAGCCTGTTTAGTGCAGTTAAACCAGGGATTAATATTCAACAAAGCAGTCAGGCCTCTTATTTCAGAAACAATGACTCTAACAGCAATAAAATAAAAGGTGAGCTACTACTTCTTTGCTTTCAGCAGCTCCTCAAACATAAAATAAAAAAGTCGAACAGAAGCAAACGCACCACGTTTGGACTGCTGGTACCCGGGACATGTTGCTAGCAGCTAGGATAAGCTAGCTGCTAAGCTAAGAACGTTGTGTGTCACATGTCATCAGTCTAGAGACAAATAGTCCCCTACGTGCATGTAGACAGCATCTCATTCATTCACATCATGACTCCACCTTAATGTCCGCTTGAGAAAGCTCACGTTGCCTCTAGACGATCATTTGTGTTACTTTGTGCGCAGTGACATGAAACGCTCGGGTCAATGTGAACAGCTACGGCACATTATCGCTGAATAATGACTCACTCTACACCAATCAGAACGCTGGATTTCATCCATCCGGGTTATAATCGTGATTAATGAATTCCATAATGTGAGATTAATTCATTAACTCAATAATCTGTTTACAGCCCTGTTTCATCACCTACATCACCATTTTTCTCAGTAAATATATTTCCGAAAGGAGCGATTGACATGAAGTTTCACCAGATGTTGGTAACAACCCAAGTAATACAAAAACCATCATTGTGTTTTGCAACAATCAGGTTGTGAAGGTCTTGAGACGGTTCTTTGCTTTTACCCATCATGGGATGAGACCTTTCTGTAGGCCATCAGGTGGGACTGAACCAGCTCATATTAACTTATAAGGGTCTGGATTGCTTTTTAATGACTGATAGTTTTCAGCTGTTGTCTTTCCAGACCTTTATGTATTATTTGGCTTGTTACCAACATGTGGTGAAAATTTCATGTCAATAGCTCCTTTGGAAATATATTTACTGATAGAAATGTTGACGTGTTCAATACTTATTTCACACATTAAAACATACCTCAAAAGAGAGGTTAATGTTGGGATTTGATTACATAAAGCTACAGAAATATTTAAAATCATAATAATAATTGTCTGAGCACTAAGCTAGAACATAGAGAATGAATTAGGTGATGTTGAAACATTGATCTTTAACACCTAAATAGAGAAGTACACATTTTAGAAAGCTTCTTACATTCGGCCGCAAGTTCTGTTTTTTTTACTTTAGGTTTTCTTTCTGTCTTTATTATTGTTTACATCCTCTTATGGAGTAGATTTTAATTAGAGTATAACTTCAGGGTTAATGAAGCTTCTGTTGAATGAGAGCAGCATGAATTATAGTCGTATTATTATGGAAACAAGCTGAAGCCTCGTGAGTCGGTCCAAGGATCCTCGTTTCATCCTCAGCCAACAAGAAGGAAACTTCCCTCGCTTCCTTCCTCAGTGAGCGAAGCATGAAGCTCCAGGACCAGAACGCACCTGAGTCCCTGCTCCTCGTCCTCCATCTACCAGCAGCTCCAAGAGTGTGTCTCTGTGTGTGTGTGTGTGTGTGTGTGTGTGGCGAGTGTTGTTACCATGGTGACGAGCTGACCCTAATCGAAGTGGGAGGTGCAAGGTTCTTCGTTTCATCATCCTGCTTCCATGATATGATTTATACAACTAACTATTGTAGTTAGTCATAACTGACTAACAATATATACTATAGTTATATTATATATACCTGGGCATCACACGTGTACACACACGTACAAGCAATTTCAAACTCCAATTTGTGATTGTTAAATCAGAAAATTCGTATTTTAACATTTCTGCATTTTAAAAACAAACAAAACTTTTAAGGTCGTCTGCAGAATTAAAACAGAAACAATAAGCAATATAAATAGTGTGTGTGTGTGTGTGTGTGTGTGTGTGTGTGAGTTTGAGTGTGTGTGTTTTTCTTTCCTGACTTCACATTCATATTTTTACTGGGAAATAAACCCAGTAACACCAGCAGAGAGTAAACGTGGGGGGCTGCAGCAGAGCCTTGTTGCTGGGGGGGACTGGCTGTAACAGGGGGGGGGGGGACCCCGAGGGATGTTGAGATGTGGGAATCATTAGTGGAGAGAAGCCGGAGAGGGAAATATATATAAGGGGGGTGGTGGGGGGGGTCTGTTTATTGCTTCATTTTCTCTTTACCTCACATGCTCATATCAGTATCATATTATGATGGATGGGTTTTTGTTGGAGAGGGGGGGGGGCACTGAGAAAATGATATCAGGGAGGAGAACTTCTCTATATTGGTGGCATTAAATGTTGATATTCATTTATGAGCAAACACATACGTCGGCAATAACCTCATTAATGCGTTGAAGTAAACACCTCACTTTAAACTCAGCGATTCTCACCAATCACCTTCGCTTACAGGTTGCCGTGGTTACGCGCTTTCCAACCGGCCAGGTGATCAAAGACTCTGGAAAGTTCCATCTTTGTAAAAACAGCGCAGAGACAGAAGCAGCAGGGTGGAACACTGAGGGGTGGAAGCCTCCAGAGGAATGGGCTTCAACACCTTCCCGTACCAAGAGGTCAGAGGTCAAACACGTGAGAGGAAAGCAGTGGAGACCTTCAGGTTCCTCAAGTCAAAGCTTAGTTTGAGTGAGCGGCTGATGTTAAACCATTGTGGGGGGGCCTGGATGTCGTCCATTGGGAAGCGATGCTCTACACTTTGCTCCTTAAGCAGCACAATATTATGCGGCTAATTGTGTTTAAACATGAAGAAACTCCCGAGATGAACGTTCCAGAGTCAAAGATCCGACTGCTAGTAAGTAATAAACACAGATAGTTCAAATGGAGTAACGCCTTTTTACAAGGACACCCGCATGGAGCGTGGTGTTTATCCACAGCTGCACGCAAAAGAAATGCAGGTTGTCATGGTGATGTCCCCCAGCGGTTTGTGAACGAAATGTGTAGCCCCTTGTGAAGCATCCTTTATTTAAGGTCTATTAAAGCCACGCTCTCTAAATGGACCATCATTCACTAAATGAACATCATGCTGCATTGAAGAAGACTTGAAACTAGAGACTGAGACCATAAACTCATGTTTACAATGTTTACTGAGGGAATAAATCAAGAGAGAAGTAGAGTCATTTCCTCATAGACGTCTATGGGAGCAGAGGAGTCGCCCCCTGCTGGTCACTACACAGAAGTAGAGTCATTTCCTCATAGACGTCTATGGGAGCAGAGGAGTCGCCCCCTGCTGGTCACTACACAGAAGTAGAGTCATTTCCTCATAGACGTCTATGGGAGCAGAGGAGTCGCCCCCTGCTGGTCACTACACAGAAGTAGAGTCATTTCCTCATAGACGTCTATGGGAGCAGAGGAGTCGCCCCCTGCTGGTCACTACACAGAAGTAGAGTCATTTCCACATAGACGTCTATGGGAGCAGAGGAGTCGCCCCCTGCTGGTCACTACACAGAAGTAGAGTCATTTCCTCATAGACCTCTATGGGAGCAGAGGAGTCGCCCCCTGCTGGTCACTACACAGAAGTAGAGTCATTTCCTCATAGACGTCTATGGGAGCAGAGGAGTCGCCCCCTGCTGGTCACTACACAGAAGTAGAGTAATTTCCTCATAGACGTCTATGGGAGCAGAGGAGTCGCTCCCTGCTGGTCACTACACAGAAGTAGAGTAATTTCCTCATAGACGTCTATGGGAGCAGAGGAGTCGCCCCCTGCTGGTCACTACACAGAAGTAGAGTCATTTCCTCATAGACGTCTATGGGAGCAGAGGAGTCACCCCCTGCTGGTCACCACACAGAATGACGCGTTAACACTCAAAGCTTCGACTTCTTGTCTTTAGAAACAAATCCTTCTTTTTTCTCTCAGCGTGCTTCTTCTTCTGTGGTCGTAGCCCTCTGAGGTTGCAGGTTGAAATCCTCCCGGCGTCTTAGAGCCAGTGGCTGGGACATCTCACCCTGTCCTTCTCACAGAGAACCTGATAAACATCTCAGCTTTAATCAGGGTGCTTCCAAAAGCGCTTCCACAGTGGTTGCATAGCAACAGAGAGCCGGGCACTCGGCGAGGAGATCCTCAGCGTAGGAGAAACCCATCTCAGCAAAGACCGAACGGAAGTTCTGGTCCCGGATAATAAAGGCTGTGAATCTGATTTTTCCCAGAAGCCTCTAGGCCTCGACAAAGTTTTTAATTTCATTGCCACAACAGCCATCTGCCAAGGTTGAGGTTCCTCAGACTTCAGACAGAACTGTGTTCGCTGACCGAGGCGACAAACATCAGCCAATCAGCGGTCTGTCTTCCCAGCATGCTTTGCAGCAGCTTCGGCCGGCTGCCTACAGAAAGGAGTGGACACGTCAGTGGGACGCACAGCTGCTCAGACCTCCTCTGAGGAATCTGCTCGCTCCATCACAGGCTCGTTCAGGTGAGGCTTTAAACTCCATGGGGGCTTCTGAAGAGGTGTAAATGTTTAGATGTTGGTCACGTCTCCGTGAGTTATGCTGCGTTTACACCAAAACCCTTCGCATCATGAAAATCCACCAGTGAGGTCTGTGCATTGGCTTTGTGAGATGTGCTTTGCTTTTGGTGTGAAGGCAGCTTTAGGAGTATTAATGTCCATCATATGAAGCACATAAAGACACACATGGAACAACTGAGGAGCTTCCAACGATATAAAGAACAATACATTTCTATTATTGATGCACTAATGTATCTGGCTGCTGACTGGCAGGAGGTTTTTTCTTGTTTGAATCATTTATCATAATATATATTATTATTTGATGTTTTCATTGTTTTTTTTGTTTTGTTTTATTTCATTTCATTTCATTACGTAATAATCCCTTTAATGTGGCTAATTTTAATGACCTAATATACTGCTGATAGTTTCATTTACAATAATAAATCATCACTTATTGGTAGACAGTGCTTTGTTTTGTGATTCAGATCACATAGTAATCGAGTACTATGTTGTTGGATGGATACCGCTGGCATCACGCCACATCAGACGCACATCTGGAGTTCTGTGTTTCACTGCCATGGATGTTACTGAGTAATGAGCAAATGCTGACACTTTTATCAGGAGAGACGGGTTGTGGTGGTGGGGGGGGGGGGGGGGGGGGGCTGTCAGACGGTGATGGGGGCAAAGATGACCCCTCACCATCGGCTTCATGACACCATCTTCCATCGTTCGTGAATGTTGCCAAACAGAAGAGACCTCTATTCACCTTCTACACATGTCACATGACCTGATGATGTCAGCACACCGACCCCGAGACATTTATACATCAATCGAGACTCTCAATCCGTCAGAAGGGCTGGAGACAGTCTGTGAGACGGACAGGGACAGAGAGAGAGAGACACAAAGAGACAATAGAGACAGACGTACTGTAATACACTGTAGTTATCAACGGATATTATTTTCCCAGCGGTAGACAGTGAAGCCAGATGTGTGAGCCAGATGTGACAGAAATGGTCCAATAGGAATAAGAAAGCATCAACACTGTCAAACATGTGTCTAGAGACGATGCCTTTACAATACGTAGGTCAACATTTGTATGTACACAATTAGATTTACTCTGCATGGCAGCGGTTTCACTGTTATGCAGACGATACTCGATTGTATCTGATAATCCAACCAGACGAGACCACCTGCAACTTCCTGATGGACGAGACAGAGATGATCGTGATAGGCTCATATCCAGCAGCACGTAAGAATCTTGGAGATCAGGAAGCTTATTTTCACCACGTCCAAAATCAAAGATCATGAACTTCCTGTCTCAAAGTGATGCAGAAAAACTAAGTCCATGCATTTGTTACTTCTAGACTGGATTACTGTGATTCTTTGTTATCAGGCTGCTCTTGTAAATCTCTTAAACCTCTCCAGTTGATTCAGAATGCTGCAGCACGAGTATTAACAAGAACTAAGAAAATAGAATTGAAGGTACTTCTCACCTACAAGGTTCCTGCTGGAGAGGCACCGTCTTCTCATAAAGTGCTTGTTGCACCGTATTGTCCTACAAGGCAGCTACGCTCCATAGATGCTGGTGTTACTTATTGTTCCTAGAGTTTATAAAAGTAGGATGGGAACCAGAGCCTTCAGTTATCAAGCTCCTCTTCAGTCCTGGGGGGGGGCACAGTCTGCTCATTTAAGACTCTTAACACCTGTGGATGCTTCTTACATCTGATGGTTAATATCAGATGGTGGTTCTATACAATTTGATTTCAATTATTTTCCTCTTCTATGGTTCCTATGCCAATTATTGAATTCACTGAATAGAGTATTCAAAATATACATATAATTCTTAATGGCCATTGTTCATCAATAAGAATATGATACTATAATCGTGTCATACCGTCATATCCAATCTTACTGGATTAGTATCACCGCTCATTAGCGTGTGTGCTGCATTTCATCACCTCCATCCCTCTCAAACCTCCCTCACTGGAGATCGAGGAAGGATTGAGGCTGGTGAGTCGATGGTGCCATCTAGTGAAGAAGAACACATTTACTGGATGAAACTTAAAAGAGGAAGAGCTCAATGTTTGGAAACCAGAGGTCAGCTGACTGACCTGAAACCTGAAGCAATATATTTATAATATATATCACACTTTTTGTTCCCCTAATAATCATTACACCTCTAATACACACAAACATATTTCATGTAAAGCTTCTAGCCTCACTTTAATTTCACCTGATTATTTTCTAAATTTCACTTTGCACATATTTACAAAAACCTATTATTATTTTAATGATGCTGGAAAGCTGTTCGAAGCTGTTTAGTAAAGCAGAACTTTGTCTACTTGCTTTAAGAAAAACATAATTTCTAAATATTTAAATGTAAACATCGTCCAACGTTACAAACTTCATTTCAGACAAATAACACTTTGACAAAACAAGTTTGTTCTGGCTCTCAGTTCAATGAAGGACAACTTTGACGCTGGTGGACAATGTCTCCCCCCCCCACCCCCCCCACCCCCACACACACACACACACAGTGGCTGGAGCCCTTTGTCAACATTTGGAAAGTCAAAAGGTGGCATCACGGGACGTCCCATTGTCGAAGCGCTGAGCCGGACCTGCGGCTCATTGTGTCCACGAGGGATCCAGAAAGGGGACAGAACCTGTGAGACACAATGAGACAGCGAGTGGACGGATGACATCATCCACGGCCCACTGGCTGACGTGTGAAGCTACACACCAGCAGAAAGAAGGATGTTGGTTTTTGACTAGCAGTGAGCCGCTAGGAGTCGAATACTTTAAACTGCATCCTTCTCTTAACCTTCATTGAGTGTTTCCTGACTGTGGGTCACTGCGGGATTCAAAGTATTCATGAAACGTATTTGGTTTAAAAAATGCTGAATGTCGTCAATAAATAAAAAGGTACTATATATAATAATTCTAAAGATGTAGATATGACACAATACGTCATGTAGAGTGAAAACCAAGTTCTATTCTAACCCGCTGTATGAGGTGAAGGTCATACATCAAAGGTCACAGGCGTGTGAAGGTCTGCCTGCGAGTCTTCACCCTGGACATAAAAACCCACAAGTCTCTGAAGGAGAAGCAAACCCCAGAAGCCTTTGTGGTTTGGTGAGAGCGACCAGGCTTCCGCTGAGGCCCGCCAACCCGCCGCCAAACCGCCCCGCGGGGGGAAGTACTCCTTCAGGGCGGTGAAAGTACTGCTACGCTGTGAGTATTATACCACTAGAGTACCACACTAAAGAAGTACTTCAGTACTTAAGTGGCGTCGAGTAAATGAACCACTGGGACTCTAAACTCTCTCAGTTTCATCTGGAAGCTCAACTTCAAGTCAGAGTTCACTTCCTGTGTGTGTGTGTGTGTGTGTGTGTGTGTGTGTGTGTGTGTAGGTGTGTGTGACTTTGTGGTCACAGGATGTTGTCACTGTGTGGGTCCGTTGTCGTTCACCTGCTGCTCTCCAACGCGCTGGAAGCAACACAAATAACTCATTTTTATGAATAATCAACAGTTTAAGAGAGAAATAAATAAAGTGCAGTTTAAACTTTTGATGAGTCGCAAGAAAGAAAGAAAAAATCAGTGTGTGTTCAGAGTATTCAGTGTGTTCAGTGTGTAGAAACAGCAGCTCTGTGTTTCAGAGTTGTGTGTTTAGTGTGTATTAGTTGTGTGTTTAGTGTGTATTAGTTGTGGATTGGTTCAGAATGGTTCTGCTGTGCTGCAGTGGTTCCTGATGGAGACCACGCCCCCACAAATCTGCCTCTACGTCACACTCCACCATAATAAACCAAGGAGACACAGGATGTGGCCTTCAAAATAAAGGCACCAAAACAAGACAGACCCAATTGACAAAAAAAGTGTGTGTCTGTACACGCATATTTTGTGTCGTGTATATGTATATTTTGTCTCATTTTTACAATAAAATAATTGTAATAATAATAAATAATTAACTACAGAAAATTTAAAATAAAAAAAAATAAAAGTTCAGTACAAACCTAAATTAAAAGCATTGAAGTTAAAGAACAAGGAAAATGTAATGATAATAACAATACTAGTAGTAATTGGCTTTAAAAAGGTTTTTCTAAAATATATATATATATATATATTGGTAATATATATATATATATACATTATTTGTTGGAAAAAAACAATTTGGTGTAAGTAAGAAGTACTTTAGTTAAGTTTTAAATTTGAACGTATGACTTAATCATTCTTAAAGCAAAGGCCCTGCAAGTCTCAATAGTTCAGACCGGACTTTGAAGTCGTCTTTTATTGTGAAATCCAACCCCGGAAGTGGCCGTGTTTACCCGGTTTGCCTTGACTCGGGTGTAACGCAGCGACGCGCGGTCCGGTACCAGCGCACGGCGACTCCCTGCTGCAGTCCGACGCGCGCACGGAACCTCCACAGAGCCCGCTCACCGGCACCATGTCGCACACCGTCATCACGAGCACGAGCCCCACGGGCAGGACGTCCGGGGACGGCGCGCTGAACCTGGGCTACACCCGGACCATCCCGGGCCTGCTGAAGCTGGGCCAGATGGTGAGCCGCGGGGGGACGGGGTCTGGCGGTAGTTCGGGTGGAGTCGCTCATACGGAGCTCCACCTCGACAGAACGCACCTTGTTGTTGGCGTGGGCCACGTGACACAGTGACGTCATAACCTTACTGCTGCGTGGGGATGGAAAAGTAACTAAGTGCATTAAGTTCAAACCTTAACAAAACTGGATGAATGTTAATTTGTAGATATGTATAAATGTACATGTATAAATATAAATTATCAACAGTAATGTGGATATAATGGTACATGGCGAAAGGTAAGTAATACTACATGTATATCAATATATAAATTACTTATAGGGACCATGTACAGTTGTCACGTGTCACCATTTAATGCAATGTACCAGATGTCACTTGGCAATTACTTGGAGATTAGAAATTCTGATTCTAATTTAAAAGTAAAATGTAATTATTCATTTAAAAGTAGTTTACTGCAAGCTTTTATTAATGAAAACACTTTGGAAAAAGTTTGTTTAACAGCAATATTCCCATCACACAGTACCAGTTTAAATACTTAAATGAATTGAATTGAATCAAATATAAAACCCATTTGCCAGGACATGAATGTGATTTCTAGTTTGTTGCAAAACAAGCTCCGCTGTAATTGGCACCTTCCAAACAACAGCAAGTTCTGTACCACGTCTCATGTGAGAGACAGCAGTCTTAGTCCCGCCCCCAAACACTCTCATTGGTTGAGGTGTATTCCTTCGCGGGGGTAAACGCTGTCAGAGACGCTAACAGGAGGCTCGTATCCTTGCAGCTGGCGCTGCTCGTGGCCTTCCTCTGCGTGCGCTGTGCACGCGGCTGGCCCAGCTGGGCGGCGTTCCAGTACTTCGAGGTGGTGGCGCTGTGGTTCCTCATGGCCTTCCTCGTCTTCTTCCTCATGCACCTGTTCAGGCTGCAGGCGAAGATGCCCTGCATCAACTGGCCGCTGACGGTGAGGCCGTTACGATGTTTCATGATGTCACTACTCGGGCTGCGACTAACTATTATTTGCCACAATGTAGGAGCGTGGCACCAACGTACGTTCATGTAAACACCACCTCATCCATTCACAGCATGACTCCACCTAAATGTCCGCTTGTGAAAGCTCACGTTGCCTCAAAACCATCATTTGTGGGATTTACGTTTTTTTTCTGCGATCTCCATCGAGCTAAAAGCTAAAATGTCAACTAACGGTCAAACAAAATCTACCGTGTTACTTTGAGTGCAGTGATATGAACAATGGGTCAATAAGCTACTGTACATTATCACTGAATAATGCACCCCCCTCTCTACCAATCAGAACGCTGGATTTCATCGACCCGGGTTTTAATGTTTGGTTTGCTTCGCTGATAAAATACTCGGCTCTTCCACGTAACTCATGCTTTCTTTAATTAGTTTTTTTAATGCTTTTTTTTACCATCTAACATGAGCTGCTCAGTACTACTAATATTATTATTATTACTCTGCATAACTTGACTCTATAATTTGTCCAAAAATAGTCTGTGGTCTGTATGTCAGACAGTCAATAAAAATGGTAGTAGATGGAAAATTAAATCTATCTATGACTATCGCATTGTAGTATGTGTGCATCTGTGATTAAACCTTGACGCTCTCTCTGCTGTTTCAGGAGTTCTTCCATTACTCCGTTGGCACCGTCCTCATCCTCATCGCCTCCATCGTCGGCGCCGTTAAGAGCGGAGGAGTTTCAGCGCTCGTGGCCGGATCGGTGCGTAACAACAACAACAACACCACCACCACCCTTCAAAATGTCCTTATCCATTAATAAAATGGACATAAGGATAGAAAAGCAATAAATAATAAATAATAATCAATCATAACATCTTCAAAAATATAAGATAAGATGAAGATGGGACGTTAACCGGGATGGATATTCAGCCAGCAGGGGACGTGAGTCTGTATTTCTCAGACAAACTGAGGATAAACCAGCCTTCAACCTGCGGCTCTTTAATGTGAAGTCAAAGCGTCGTGTGTTGAAGCTGCATTCTCTCTCCTGACCAGCAGGGGGCGGACTTCTCCTCTGCATAATAGATCCAAACATGGTAACCTTTCTCTATTGGTTGCAAAAAACAAACATGGCGAGGTTGAAACGCTTCCACGATTAAATTAAGTTCCTTTTGAAACTCTTTGGTTTTATTTTATATATATATATTTATATTTGTGCTCACATGTTTGTCTGCAGGTGTTTGGGTTCATAGCGACGTTCCTGATGGCCGTTAGCTTGTGGACGTCTTACAGTGTGACCTGCGGCTCCCATCAGACCGGTAGGCCTACATATAGATATATATATATAAAGATATACATGTATTCATTATATAGATATATATATATTTATTAAGGTCTCTGTTGGTTTTAGTCACCAATGCTAGCAATGCTAATGCTAATTAAAGCCATTAAATACCAAGACCAGAGTGAACAGGAAAATATGACATTTGTTCCGTGAATGAAAGTGATGATCTCACATGTGAGTTGGATTCACATGATGGAAATGATTTTTTCTTCCATGAAAAGAAGGAAGCTTCCGTGAGTCCTTTTCATTGATCTTCTGTTCATCACTTTCTCTTTGGTGATGTTTCTCCTCCCTCCCTCTCTTCTGTGCTTCCTTCCTTTCTGCCTTCCCCACTGCATTTGTTTCTCACCTCCTTCTTTCCATCATCCATTCATTCCTTCCCTCCCTTCTTTACCCTATCCCTTTATTTCCTTCCCTCTTATCTTAATTTCTGCCTTCCTCCTGACCGCCATCCTTGTGTCTTTCCTTGCCTACGTCCGTCCTATGCTCTTCCCTTCCTCCCATCCTACCTCCTTTCCAACCTTCCCTCATCCCTTTCTTTCTTCCCTTCTGTCCATCCTCCCTTCCTTCCCTCGTCCCATCCTTCCTCACTTCCTCCTTCCTTCATGCCTCCCTTCCCCTCCAGGTGCAGTAGTGTAAGAAGTCATCCGTCACAAAGGAGACAGTTTGCTGTGTTCTGGTTTCTGCCTAGAAACAACCGTGATCATGAACCTGATTGGAAGGTACTGGAACAGCTGATCCAGGGCCAGCTGTTGCTTTACATAAGACCCAAGTTATTACTACTTCATTTTCCTTATCTGACTAACATTTAACGTTAAGGTGCTCAGTTTTACATTCTCCCTCTTGCCCGTTATCTGCTATCGAGTATCCAGAGAAGCTTTTTAGACTAAAATAACAGACTCTTCCTGTGTGCCATAAAAAAAACAAAAAACAATTGAAAGTAAGATCCTGCCAAGATGGGCCTCCGCTGCAGGGCCAGCCTTGATTTGCTTGATTTATGATCAAATGTTTCATCCATTCCAACTTGTTATATTCTAGTCTTAAAATTCCTAAAGCTCAGTAGAGATGAATGAATGAATTAAAGAAGCTGCACTAAGCTCTTTTTCTAAAATCCATTTTCTTAAATGGCATCTAACGAAGTGACGCACAGCAAAGCCCTGTTAGCCTGCTATGCTACTTTCTGCTAGCACACCAAAATATTCTGTGATTAGTTTATCAACTAGTAAATACCCTGCATGCTTATTGTTGAATGCTAAAACGTGACTCAGGCGCTAATGTGGGGTAAAAAAAAAACAGTAGCATGCTAAAGGAGTCTGTGATTTGAAACAAAAGTAAAAACTAGCATGCCAACGATGCTAAAACAAACCATGGAAAAGTGCAGCCTTTTTAATTAAAATATGAAGGATATTTTTCCTCTTGTGAACGAGTGTGGCAGTAATGAAGCTTCACATTGAATAAGTTAACCTGTTCATTACTTGGGCGGCTACGAGTTCGCCATCAAAGAACAGAATTTATTAGTGTCACCAGGACCAGCCGGACGGGACATGCCAGATGTCCTTGGTGCTTTTGAAGATAAATAAAGGCACAAAGCCCATCAGTAGCAGTTGTAATTGATGTCAAGAAGGAGAGGTTCTATTTTGATTTCTTTGGAGCGTGTCAGGGGTCAAATGGAAGAACAATGACTGGAAGTCTGCTTGCACAGATTAATACAATTAATGCTAGCACACATTAATTTAAAAATGTACTCTTTTTTTGGAATATGTAAAGATGAATTAGTACACATGGATCAATGAACATAATTATTATAACCTGTGCATGAGTTATTAACACACATCTACCAATTAATAAAACCCACAATGGATTAATAGATAGTAATGTATTGATTCATGGATTAATAAGAAGAATAATGCATTTGGGTTTTAGATTAAATGGCAAAAACTTTTTTTTGTGAAAGCTCTATTTAATTGCTATACGGGTTTAATTTTCATCACAATGACCAGGGTCATAGAAATAGTGAGAACCTTTTGAATATACAGAAAACAGTAAGCTGAAAGATCTTTACTTTGTTTTTCACCATCTGTCTGACTTTGATTGTCAATCTGTGCCTTTTTTAGTGAGAGTTTATGAACTCGTTGCACAGATTTCCACTTTGTTGTGTCTGAACACAAATGGTTAAAAGTATTCAAATTCGTCTTTTAGTTCTACAAACATTTCTACCTGCTGAACATTTGATGGCTAAGTGACAAAGAGCAAAACAACGTACTAACCACGTCACGTTAGCTTTAGCGGTCAAACCAAATCCTTTTCTCACCTGGGAAAAGTGAAATGTGAAATGCATAAAACAAAATACTCTGTGTCTATTAGCAGATTAATCTTAATTAGCAAGGTGATCATTTACATATTCAATGTCAAGTCACTTTCAAAAAGTTTAAAATCTGCCAAAAAAGTAGCTATTTAGTTAACGTTAGCTTGTTTGCTGCTTACGATTGGTTTGCTAATGTATGTTAGCTCATTGGCTACGTGAAGAATTGAGCAGGAGTCGATGGCTAGAGACGGACAACCATTCTCCTCCATTCGCACAACTACGAGTCACCTTTTAACCTGTTGTGTGTCTTACTTGCTGAGTGAGGTTCGTAGGATTAAAAATCATCAAGCGTAACGGTTTGTGATCGAGTGGGAAAACATTCCTGCCATTTTTTTCTATCAGCGATGTGAAGCTGAACTTCCAGTCCGAGGCGTTCTTCCTCAGATTACTGCCGTAGGTTGTTCACACGCCAAAAATATCTTATTTCACTCCATGTGTTACGTTTCCTTTGAAGCAGCTCCAAGCACAGAATGGAACATTTTTGTCAAATCTAATTACAAATGACTGTTTCCCTTTGATTTCTAAATGGGTTGAATTTTAGGGTTGCGTGACAAATTATAAACTAGTTTCAATACAGATTCTCGTGTTACTTCTGGTGCATATTTTAAATCGGTACACACTGTGTGATAATGTTTGTCCAACACTTTCTCTGTGTTACACTGAAAACTACGTCAAATATGATCAAGGTTGGAGCATTAAAGTAGAAAAAACAAGTCATTTTTTTACCACAAAACTGAACCCAGAATACATGAGAGAGGTGATCCGACACATGGCCGATGACACCAGATCTCAGACTGGTGGACATTGCTGGTCTCACAGTCCAATTCGAGAAAAGACATCTTGGATCAATGGCCAAAGATTTCAACATGTCGTCTTCATCTGACCGCCTACAATCGCACGAGGCTGGTTGACATCTTGTCGTCGCATGTAGTCAACTGTTTTCTGCAAAGTATTGCTGCATTTCACTCATATTTTCTTTTTTTCACAGTCCAAGGTGTTCACTTAACGTGATGTGGTTGTTTGCTGCTTTGTTGCAATATGGTTTAGATTTAGTCAGCGTTCTTTGATTTGTTCAAAGAATCAATGGATGAACTTTGGATAAACAGCTTTTTCTATCAATTTCCACCTGGCATCCATTTTTGTTATTGAATTTGGATAATTTTTATCGGTGCATAATCTTTTTTTTGATAAAGCCAGGTTTGTTATTGCTGCCTGCACCTGTTCTGTCAGAGTTTGGGCCGTTTGTGCTTTAAGTTAAAGATATCAACTTACCGTTTGCAAAGGGTCACCTGACTGTTTGTCCACTGGGAGATGCATGACTAACAAGTTAACATGCTAACAAATTAGCATGCTAACAAATACTGATCCAGAGCCGTCACAAGACACATCTTGGGTCTTTGATGGACATTTTCATACATTTTGCTCAGACATTTCACGATATTTGCCAAGAGACATTTCAAATGGATTAAAAGCAACAAAAAAAAGTAATAACCCAGAGAAGACATCTGTTAAATTCAATCCAAACCCTGTTTGACCAAAGTCAACGTTGAATTTCTGATTCCATGTGGTTTCCCTCCTTCACTTACGCCTAACTTACATTTCATTAAAAAATGAAACTTCAAGGTCCATGTAGTTGCTGTTCGATTGGTTCACACAATCTTTTCTTAAGACTGTGAGGACTTTGAAGCTTTAATGTGGAGTTTCAAAGTTCGTGCTTCACCTTTTACAGCCGCCGAGGAAACCGTTTGAATGGATACTAAACAATGTGCTGAAATAGATCCAGGTTTAAGGTCAAGACCGAAATGTGAATCTCAACTTTTAGAAGGTGAAGAAAACATGTTTATTTGCTGAAAAAGTCAAAACAAAGTAAAAATAAAAGGTTTCATCAAGGTCAATACAAGTCATGTGGAATCAGGAGATCCTGTGTCTTCTTGGATTTTATATACTGTACTTTGTGTTGATTTATAGCCTTTTTCAGTGTACTCAACACCCATTTAACACCATTTGCAATACTGTATAAATAACAATGTCACAATAATATAATGAGTAATAATATTTCTGATTGCCAACAATCCAGAAATGAATAAAACTGAGATGTTTGTTCACGATTCTGCTACTTGATAAAGAGCTAAATCTGAAAAAAGCCCAGAATGTTTGTTAAAACAGGAGCAGCCCGGTGGACTATTTTGGGTTTCTCTCCAAAGTGCCTTAATGTTCTGTTGATGTATAGATTGGCCGACAGATTATACTTCTATTTACAAGCTATTTGGGCCGCTTAGTTTCAGCAAACAAATGATCTACAGACAATGCAGCTACATTTATAATGGTGAGGTATGTTTTAGGTTTTGGGCTCACTGGGTGGAGAAATGAAGTGATTTTTTTTTTATGTTTTAGAAGAAAAGATGTCCAGAGTAGTATTATTACTTCACATCACAAAGAGCTCACATTGACTTGTTGTTTTTCTACATGTTTTTAAAAGTGTGTTTAAACTACAAGTTGTGATTTGTTGCATGTTGTAAATTAAATGCTCATTACACCAGTTCTGTCTCTACTTTTAAGTCAATACAAAAGATCTTTGATAGCATGAAACACAAAGTCAGCCAAAGTGTAACAATACACTTTAAATTAGACTTTCAAGCTTTTAGGTGAATATTAGTACACTGAACATCTTACTGTACTCAAATATCTTGATTTTATCTTCCCATTTCCATTAATATGAAATGTAGTTAAAACTAGCACTGGATCAGAGTGAAATAAATAAAACTTCAAACCAATTTTAATTAACTATAAAATTGCATCACCCAACAGGAATATGTCCCTGTCGTTAGGGTTTCCATCAGAGCTCTAACAAGCTATTTTCAGAGAATAAAATAGTTAATAGTCTTTACTAAATATAGTAGTTAGTATAATGTTGAACTTGCTAACAATTAATATTAATGTTTTAAAAACAATCCATCTTTTCTTTTAATAGGATCAAGTTACCATTAAAAGATGTGCTCAAATGAAGGACAACATTCCTGTCATAGCCGTATTTTGTCCTGACACCAGTCTTCAGAGTGTCTACAGAAACAGGATCTGTGCACGATGCCCTCACTGAAGCTGCTGGTGCCTCCTATCTCAACAGGCCCTGGATCCACCAGCTGGGTACTTCTGTGTGGACATGGAGCCTGTGTGTCTGCAGCTTCCTGTCGCCAGCATCTAGCAGGAACATGTCCCATGTGAACATTAACTCTAAGGCCAAGTGCAAGTCAGGTTCATAACCGACTGGTGGACAGACAGTTGGACCCAATCTGCTGCAGAACATAGTCCCCGAACTAATGCTCCGTTTTAGGATGATTTATATTTGTGTTCTTCAGGAACCAGTCAGACCAGTTTGCCAGGTGACATCTGGTGGATGGCTCCATTCGTCCACCAGATGTCACCAGAGTCCTCCGCATGCATTCATGTCTTCATCCACAAACTTTATGTGTTTACCGAAATGTTCTCACTTTCCGTCCTTCCCTTTGTAAATCATGCGTTGGCATTTGTTTTTATTGTTCGTAGGAATCAGGGTAATAAAAGCAGAGGCCACGGTGGGAACGAGATAATCCGCAAGCTGCATCGGTGGAAGATAAAGCTGCTATAAAATGTGACACCATGAGGACAAAGGGTGTGACGGAACTATGAGACATGGCACTAGGACCTCAATGATGAGATACATGGAATATGAATAATGAATGATATACAACATTCAAAACAATATAAGTATAATAGTTAAATGATAGTAATACAGATAGTAATAATTATGATAGTGTTAGTATTAATAATACCAGTAATAGTCAAATTGAAAAAGAGTTATAATAATAATATAATTATATGAATAATGAAAGGAATAATAATGGTAACATTCCCAGCAAAACATTAACATACATTAATAATAAATACATTTATTGTACTTTGTAAAGCAAATGAAGCAGCAGAAATTGCTTTGTAATGGTGGCAAAGAGAAATGAAGAGAATACGATCAACACGATTGATCCTACTAGTAGAACAAGATGCACTGGAATACAGAGCTGATTTAACAAAGTGAAACTAGAATAACCCGAATAGGACTCCCATCTCCCCTTTCCTTCCTCTCCTCCTTTCCTTTCCTTTCCATCTCCGTCCATTGTTCCTCCTCTTTCCACCTTTCCTGCCCCCCCCCTCCTTCCTTCCAGCTCCCCGCCCATCAGCCCGCAGTCAGTCCGTGCAGCAGCACGCGGACAGCAGCACATCTGGATTCACCTGCGCCCGGATTTTAAGACGTTTGACGGATTTCTACCGGCTGTGGAAGTGCCGCCCGGTGGAAAACGTGTTTCTAAACCGATGGAACCCCGGATACGTTTGATTGATGTCTGACGTGGCGTTTGATTGACGTCTGAGGTAACGTTTAAATGACGTCTGAGGTAACGCAAGTTTGTGCAGGGACTCACGTTGAATCTTTCTTTTCTCTATAAACAATATTTGGCACATCAAAACGTGACTTTTCCTTTAAGTTCCTCCTCTTAAAGACTAAAACAAACTTTTAATGTTGTTTATAACTGGGCTTAGATGGCTGCTGCCATAGTAACGGACGAAACAGCACGAGAACACCTGTTATTTATATGTATGTGAGGTATGTATTATTTTAATAGGCTGTATTTGTAATATGAGAGTAAGAAAACCTTTTAACGTCAACAGCAGAATTTTAAATCAAATATATAAATTAATAAGATTTCATTATTAGTATATTAATAAGATATTCTTATAAAAGAGTGAATAAGGTGACATTTTACAGATCAGACAGGTGTTTTTAAGCTTCAAAACGATGTAACATTTGGCAGGAAGGTGTACTTAAATGGGTCAAAACTCAAAGTAACTTACAGGTGCCCTTACCCGGGCATGCGTTATTTAACGCTTTTTTCGCTCATTTCTTTCGCCGAAAAGCCTTGTAAACATTACTACTTAATTTGTATTTCTCAACAATACGTGTCAAATCTCATGAATGTATATAAAGAAAGTTACTCTGATGAGCAATGCTGGGGGGAGGATGAAAGAGCTTTTATGGTGCTATTTGGAGCTGTTGAAGCGGGATATTTTATTGTTGACAGCACTGATGGTAGTTTTGGCCATAGATATATCTAAAAGCTAGATGTCTTGTCCATAGATAGATGTATATATAAAGGCTAGATGCCGCCGATGAAGGCCATCTTGATGAAGTTATGACACTGCATACATACTATATATATATATAACCATGTCCTGGATGTAGTAATGGTGAAACCCTCCATCCCAACATCAAGCTGCTTGTTCCTCCCTCACTGAGACTAGATCTCGACTCTTTGCTGTCCTGCTCCTAAATGGTGGAAGGAGCTCTGTGATGACATCAGGACCACAGAGAGCCTTCACATCTTCAGACTAAACCTCCACTAAAACACTAACACACTGTAGACCTTAAACTGGACTTATAATGGATCTGATATATAACTAGTTGTACATCGGCTTGTTTGATGAAGTTACACTTTATGTTTCTTGTTCTTCTGAGTTTGTTTCCTTATGGTTGAAATGTCAGTTTCGATAGTGTCTAAAATACACACTTTCTAAAGAGATAACTCGTTACTTAAAAGATTTAGTCTTAAAACCATCTTAATCGCAATTAATGAATTTCCAAATGTGCGATTAATTAGTTAGTAGTTATGACATATTGACAGCCCTAATAATAACCATTATAATAATAACATAATATTAATAACAGTAGTAATAACAATCATTTTACAATTTGGATTCATTAAAGTTATAAAATGTACTAACAGTTATGATAATAATAAGAATTAGTTAATCAGTCAAAATGAAAGTCTTTCTTCTGGATGAGCAGACATTTGGGAGCTATCCATAGCTGGATGCCCCCCCCCCCCGCTCCTCCCTCACCTTGTGTGCAATTAGCTGTGTGCGTCGTGTGAGGCGGGCAGGGAGGCCCCTGTGAGTTTCCATCCCACGCCTCACAAAGGTCACTCAGGGCCAACGCGGCCGAAATGCCCGCAAAGAATTTGTCCGTGACGGACCTTATCGGGTCTTTATTTTAGTTTTTAAAAAGCTGTGTTTTTATATTCTGAGAGGAAGAACGCCCCTTGTTAACGTGTCCCTGTGTGTGTGTGTGTGTGTGCAGTTAACAGGGGAATAAATTATTCAGCGGGCGGTGGGGGCGGACTTCCCGCCGGTCTGCGGGATGGCCTGCCGCAGGGAGGGCGCCGCTCTCCTGCTGGTCCTGTTGCTCCTGCTGGATCCCTCAAGCCAACGCAGCCAAACACAGGAGCTGCAGAACGTCACGCTGGCCGTCATCCTGCCGCGGAACAACACGGACTACCCCTGGGCCTGGCCTCGCATCGGGCCCGCCCTGGAGCGGGCCGTCCGAACCGTCAACGACGACCCCGCCTTGCTCCCCGGCCACCACCTCGCCTACGTCTACAAGAACAGCGAGAACAAGCTGCGCATCTGCTCCGAGTCCATCGCGGCGCTCATGGCCGTGGACCTCAAGCTGGCCTACGACCCCTGGGCCTTCATCGGGCCCGGCTGCTCCTACACCTCCTCCCCGGTCGGCCTCTTCACCAGCCACTGGGACGTCCCCATGGTGACGGCCGGCGCCTCGGCCGTGGCCTTCTACGGGGGAGTCTACCCCTCCATCACCAACACGGGCCCCACCCACAAGAAGCTCGGGAGGTTCGCCCTGCGGATCTGCCAGCACTTCGGCTGGCGCCAGCACGTAATGCTGGTGTTCAACGACGACAAGGTCGACGACCGGCCGTGCTACTTCGCCGTGGAGGGCCTGTACATGGAGCTGCAGAGCATCAACATCACCACCGTCAACACGGTGTTCAACGAGAAGGAGCTGCCGATCAACTTCTCCCAGATCCTCGGCAACATCCAGAACGACAGTCGAGGTGAGTCGGAAGGCTACCAGAGGCTTTTATTGTGAAAGGTAAGGACTAAAGGATCTGATCTGTGCGGCCTTTGTCGAGATTTAAGAGGAGCAATGAACTTTTGAACGGGTTCCTCCCGGCATTGGTTGATAAAACAGCCGTTTCCTTTTGCTGACTAACATTACCGCATGTTGTACGAAGTACTAAATGTGAATTAACCAGTCGGCATATTGTGTAAGCGCCTGAAGAAGAAGAATGGTCACTTTCTTTCGTAGCCCCTAAAAGAAGGTCACTCCGGACCGATGTGCCCGGTGGTGACTGACTCGAGCAGGTCCATGTTGTTGTATTTTAAATCGCCACGACTGTGTTTTTAGATTCTGCAAAGGAGAACGTGTAATAAAACGTGGAGCCAGTTTGTGTATCGAAGAACTGTGTTTAGTCAATAGTTCATCCAATAAGATTTGATATTAATGCTTAAGTCCAACAGATGTTTTATTTTGTGTTTGTCTATTCTAGGCCACCGTAGAAAACATGGCGCTGGATAGAAGTGTCTCAGTCTAAGGTTCCAAAAAAACATCCATTCTTCATTTCAGGGGTTTTCGTAATATGTCGTGTGGCTTGCATGCAGTATTATTATTATCATCATTGACATTGTGAGGAACCTTTCTAATCGTGACAAAGGCAGCGCAGTTCAGAGCCACTTTTTTTGTTCGTACCTTTCACACTAAAAGCCCCAGTTTGACGTCCAACGTCTAAAGGCCTTTAAAAGTCTTTTGGTGGATTATTATGATCTGTAAGTGTGAATAATAGGCCAAGATAGAGAAGAAGGTTTCCTGTTTCATTTCATGCGTGTGCATGACCTGTGTCTTATGAGAGCACAGCTCTGATTAATAATGTTATACACAAAAGCAGGACCTGCAGCCAGAGCTATGTTATTAAAAGCACCTGTTTGTAGAACCAGGCGCTGCAGTCGCTCTCCGCCGCTGCCAAAACTAAGTGCATGATGGAAAACGCCATTTTCTATGTGATTGTAATTTTTAACAATAAATTGTTAGCTTTTGCGCGACGATGGTTTTGTGACACATAAACAATTTACAACACTAATAATTTTACTAACCCTAACCCTAACCCCGCCGAACTGCATGCTGGGTACAGCTCACAACTCACATGAAAACACGGAAAAAAGCAATACAACGAGAGACCAGAGATGCACCAACACAACTTGTGCCCAAGAGATGAGCTGTGTCTGTTTGGAGGGTTTTGGTTTTGGAAAATCCGAAAGTTACGTTAGATCAGAAAACGATTTATTGCAAAGTTTGCCGAGCCTTTGGTGGCAACACTAGCAGCCACAACAAGCACAAACATGCTAACTTGCTAACAAGATAACTGGCCAGTTGCGAGCAAGTTGGCCAGCGAGAAGCGAACAGCTCTTTGGGGAGCCCCTTTTCAGGGTCAACGAATTAATGTGTTTACTTGAAAAAGCAATACTGTGATATACCGGGATACCGTCAGCATGTTTTGGTCGGTTTCGATCGGTTTCTTTCTCATCTCGGCGTCTCCGATTCGATCGGGGCGTTGTGCGCATACACAAACCTATTTCCACACGTGTCGGGGTGGAAAAAATGAATTCCGGACTGTCGGATGGGCGGGGGGGGGGTGGGGGGGGGGCGGGGGGGGACTCTCGTGCTGACTCTCCTCTCTGAAAAAATATTTAAAAGTGCTGCAACTGGTCAGTGTAACCTGACTTCTTTAGTGACGTCATGTGATCCACAGCAGTTGTTCTTCTGTTTTTCCATCCAAAGGAATCCACTACTCCCCACTAGGTTAAACACTCGAACCCAGCAGGAGCACTGAAGCTCGGAGGACTCGGTTTGGATAAAGTCTGTGCAGCTGAGGATGAATAAATAAATAAATACAGCCTGCAGACACACAGACACACACGGCATGTTACTCTTTATCTTTATAGCATCCAGTGTGACAAGCTCTGTAATAAATCTGCTAATCTGACACACACACACACACAAACACACACACACACACACACACTGAAAGCATCGAGCCCGGCTGTGTGATTTCTCGTTGAGTCACTCTGTGGAAACAGGATCTGGATCGATGCTCCATCACCCGATGCTGCGGCAGGATGGCAGGTCGGAGGGAAGGTGCTGCGTCACTGATCCTCGGCCTTTGCTCCTGTTACATTCGTCTCTTTGCGGTTTTGATTTTCTTTTCAAAAGAAAATGTGCAAACAGAACCAGGTAGACAAAGAGAGAAACTCAAACACGTCTTTAGTGCAGAACAACACAGGAAGAAGAATGACAGAAATCATAAAAATTCCACATGACACAACAGCTAACAGGCTAACGAGCTAACTCGCTAAACAAGCTAACTCGCTAACTTGCAGGGCGGTTGTGAGCGCGTTGGCCACCGAGAGGTGAACAGCTGTTCAGGTGACGGTGTCCTTCTCGGCTCCAATGAGAGAATCTGTTTACTCAAACAAAAATATCTTGATTTACTGTCAGAATCCTACAAAATACGGTGTGGTGGATTTCTGGCTTTACTGCACAGCCCTAATTTGGAGTCCTAACATTGCTCTCTAGTCTCTAAGTATTGTGAAAAGTAAATTCTTCACGTCCGATCCTCTCCTCCCTGCTCTGTGTTCACTCCCCGACGTCCAGTCAGAATTTCTTTGATAAATGGTCACATGACCATAAGTGCTGCCGGATGAATCAATCATGACGTCATAGTTTCACTTGAAGCTCAGTATTTTAAAACATTTAAATATTAAAGGGTTAACAAAAAGTTAATCCTTCTTCATTAGATTGGTCCACTAACGGGAAGAATCAATTACTTAAACAACTGGAAACTAATATCATAATGTCAATTCTGCCTTTTTGCAATTTTGATGATTTTCAAAATGTTTTTACTCCGTTTTAAATATATTTTTGGTTTCTGACGGTTAGTTGGTTGGTTAGTTTGTGTTTTGCGTGTAGACAGCATGAAGACGTCCAAAGGGACGTTCCGTCCCAGAGGACAAAAGTAGTACGAGAAGCTTTGACTTCGAGCAGCGGCTAATAAACCTCCTCGTAAATCCACCTTCTGTGCCCGAGGTGCGTTTGTTATCCAGCACAAACAAACCCGCCGTCGGTTCCCACGGAGGCCCCCGAGCCTCCCGCCCGGCTGTTCATTAACCGAGGTCATGCAGCCGAGGCCCCGTACGGGGGCCGGGCCTATCGCATCGGAGGTATTTCCTGACAAACACTCCCGGGCTAATTTTACCTCGTCGGCCTTTGCGTTTTGTCTCGTTAATCAAAGGAGACATTTTAACACACACGAAGAATCCGACTGAAGGATCCAAAATGCACAACAAACATGTCGGTAGTCAGTGGATAACGAAAGGAGGTCCGTACTAAAGGTTTCAAATGAACGCTCTTCTTCCTCCATTTGCTGGTAATAATAATCCTAATATAGTCACCCTTATAATTCAGACACCAGAAATGGTATTTTCCTTCTTCATTTTCTTTGTCTGGCTTTTGCATAGTTAAAAAAAGTATCAAATAAATAAAATAAAATGATTAGTATTCATTTTCAATAGAGTTGAATTGTGATTTAATTGAATCACATTGATTTTACGCATGTACGTGTTTTTTCTCTGTTGGTTTTAACGTCTTTCCCTTTCTGACTTGACATTATCCTCCTACATTTAGTACCTTTATTCAGGGAATGAAGGGTTGTGGAAAGGGCATCAAGTAATAATAAAGAATAAACTGTGAACATGTTAAAAACAACTTCAAATTCAATTGACTTAAATTTCCATTCTGCTATTGCACATGATTGAGTGAATAATGTGCTGGTGGTGGCCGTCCTGGGAGCAGCTGTGTCAGACAGGAAGTGGGTCTTATCGCTGACCTCACCCGTCTCACCGCGTGTGTGACACATTGTGCTTCTACTCCTTTGTGGTGGTTTGTGTTCTAATCATCGAGCATTACGTCATTATTCCACGTAAACGTAATGAGCGAGGACAAAAAGACTTAAGGGGTGGGGGGGGGGGGGGGGGGGTAGTGCATCATCAGGGCTCCTCTGCACGGCTCCATCTACTCGTTGCCATGACGACACGGCCCCCCAAATAGGTGACGGGATCATAAAGAACAAACTCCCCATGAGCATCAAGTCCGGTAGAGACCTGTCAATCAGCAGTGCCCTGCTTTATGGTCTGTTTGACTCCAAATGGACCATCGGTCACTAAATGAACGTCGTGCTGCACTGAAGAAGACCTGAAACCACAGAATGACCACAGGTCTGGATCGGTGACGTCGGCGTGAGACCCAACAGGCTGACCTGAACCCTCGAGGAGGAGCAGGCGGCTCGATCGTCCTGAACAAATCTACCCAGGAGGCCGCGCTTCAGCGATCTGTTCCACCTCCCGTCCATCTGTTAGTAGTTAACGATTAATACGCTAGAACCTGAAGCCCAGGAGCCCCGGCCGGTTTGATCCGGAGGGAGCAGCGACGTCACGCTGAACCTCACCAGGTGCCACCGCTTCCTGTTGCACCTCCTCACAGTAAACCGGCCGTGGCCCGCCGCCGCGCCGGTGCTTTGGAGGGTGCGTTTTGAGGCACATTCCGGCGTGTCTGGTCTCTGGTTTTAGGGGGCAGCCGTGTGCCACTGCGAATTATTTACCCCCCCGACGGTGCATCCGTGCGTCTGTGGCTAATAGCTCGGTTGTGTCACACACTGTGGGCTTTGAATCTGGTCCTCTGTGTTTGACCTAACGACCTCGCTGCGGTGACCAGGCGTCCAGCAGAGAGACGACAGAACAAAGCACCATGTGACACGTGGGTGGGACTGTGTGCTGTGAGGGGAACGTGAGCCGGCTCGCACGTCCAAAGATTTATTTATCATTCACAATGTTTACTCTGCTGAAGAAGATTTAGTTTCAGCTTTATATATCTTTATAAAAAGCCGTAATTATTTCTATTGAATCTCAAAAACAGGTTTCTGTTTGAAAGGAAACTAGAAGCAGAAAGAAGGCTTGAGAGGGTTATTCTGTCAAAATGAAACTGAAAGGTGAAACTCTGTAAGAAGCATTAAGAGCTGAGATGAACGGAGCATCAGAAGAGAAGATCATCCACCTGGCGTAATTCTGAGATATCCCACAAGTCCCTCTGTTCATGGACCAGGAAGTACAACGTACGGTACGGCCCCAGGAACCCAAAGGGGGGGGGGGGGGGGGGGGTCTGGTCAAACAAGCACCGTCCTTCCTCCAGGAGACCCAGGGTGACGTTGAGGTGGAATGGTCCGTAATTGTCTTCCTGACCACGCCTCCTTGACCTCTTGTGTGGAGAGTTCACAAGGAGCTACTGTAGGAGACAAAACCTCACTCAACTAGGAAGCTGTGATGTCACTAGCGTAACTCCAACACGGGAGGTATTAGCATGGGGGCTAGTCAGAGAGCGTCTCCTCCCGGGGTGTGAAGGAGCTCCTTCCTTCCTGCCGATGTCCCACCTCGCCGTCCCCACGCTGCAGGAGATCGACGCCGTTAGCCCCGCCTGCTTCCTGCGTCTCACCCTTCGCTTCCTGCTCAGAGGTTATCAAACAATGGAGGAGGTGGGACGGGAATCCGAGTCAACAAGAGTCTCCTCTCGAGAAGACAAACTTTCAATAACATTTATTCAGTGCTTCTGTCCATCAAGCTTTATTTCAAGCTTCCTGTAGCCGTGAGCAGGTGAGAGGAGACGTCATGGTGTTCCTCCTTCTGGCTTCCCTTCACAGTGATGTTCGTCTGCTGCTCCCCGGACGTCTTCCGCAGGCTGATGGTTGAGTTCGGCCGGGCGGACCTTCCCCACGAGCAGTACGTCTTCTTCTACATCGACGTCTTCGGGGCGAGTCTGGACGACAGAGGCGGACAGCCGTGGGCCCGCGGCGACCAGGACGACGCCGTGGCCGAGAAGGCCTTCCAGGTACCCCCCCCCCCCCCCCTCCCCCCCTCTGACCGGAACCTCCTTCCCTGTGAAGGTCCCCTAAGGGTTAAGAAGATGTTTTAAATGTATAAATCAGGTCCAATTACATGGACATGAAGAGGAAACAGTTTTACATTAAGGCAGTTGTCTTAAATGCTGCGTTTTATTATGCAGATGAGATGATGTCATAACGCTAGTTTTCACATATTTCAATAGTATAAATGAGAGCAGCAGATGAAGCCAGCATCATAATTTCTCTTTCATTTTGTTGAAATATTAGAGTAGATTTTATGAATATATCAAATGTATATTTATACAGTGTATTTAAATGGTTAATCAGAAAGCAGCTACAAGAGATTCAAATAACCTCAAAAGACACAATGAACATGTATTATGATCATAAATACAGTTGTTTTCACAGCCATGATAAATAGGTCCGATATTTGTGAGATGTTGTTAAATATGCAAATGAGGCATCATCTAACGGTGAATTTAGGAAAAGTCTACAGACAAAGTAGTAAAGAAAATGTTTTATTTCTCTGTTCCTTTTGTTTTTAGAGTGTGAAGATCTTAACGTACCGAGAACCACAGAACCAAGACTACCAGGCGTTTGTCCAGAACCTGAAGACCGACGCCGAGAGGAACTTCAACTTCACCATAAAGGACTCCTTGGTGAGGATGAAGACGTAGACACCTAGATACCGTAGATACCTTCTGGAGGGAAGACCACAGTCTGCTCCTCCAGAACAACATAACCACACCTGTTTTTCTTTAAATATTGTTTGATTAATGTGACTATATATACATATATATAACAATCCACACATATATACATATATATGTGGATATATATATTAATTGTGACTAACAATCCACATATATACAGTATATACATATATGAATTGTTAGTCACAATTAAACAAATTTAAAAAATCAGTTTTGAGTAATCAAATGATGAACTTTAATCATATGTGTGTTTCTGACGCTTCTTTATTTATGTGGGAAAAGAAAGAAGCAATTAGAGAAGGTTTCTTGTTTTGTTGATCAAAACACTTCAGGGAAACGTGAACACTCTCCAACAGAAATAAGGCAGGCGCAGAGATCAATGCGCCTGGATACGGACGCAGGAAATGAGGCGATTGAAGGTGACAGCCTCGGTGCTGGAAGGTGTCAACGTGAGCAGATGGAAAACGACAGCATTATGCAAATGAGTAATCAGTGTAGTCAGCACAGCTGGACCACTCAGTCTGGGGAAGCTAATTCAGTCTGCTGATGTCATCCTATCGGGTCGAACATCAGAGAAGACAAGGACCAGCAGTCACCAGGCCTCGTGCTGCTGATGTTATCACGTCTTACGTTACGCAGCACAGCTTAAGAGGGAAGGTGAGACACATTGAGTCCCTTATTTAGTTGCTGCACAGGTCACAATTCATCTAACACAGTGATTCTCAACTGGTTTTTAGTGGGCCTTTGCATGGGAAAATAAAAATAAAAAAATTCATCCTGTCATTTTATTTTGAAGGGACTTTTTTAATGCAGCGGAGTGTCGTTTTTTTTTGGCGGCACGTCCGTCCATGTTTTCAGTCAAGCGTGGCAATTATTGGTGACATGTTATTAGTGACATGTTACCAGTGACATTTTGGTGGTGACATGTTGGTGGTGACATGTTGGTGGTGACATGTTGGTGGCATGTTTTTGGCATGTTGGTGGTGACATGTTAATAGTGACATGTTACTAGTGACATTTTGGTGGTGACATGTTACTAGTGACATGTTGGTGGCATTGGTGGTGACATTTTTTGGCATGTTGGTGGTGACATGTTACTAGTGACGTGTTGGTGGCATTGGTGGTGACATGTTGGTGGCATGTTGGTGGTGACATGTTGGTGGCATGTTGGTGGCATGTTGGTGGTGACATGTTGGTGGCATGTTGGTGGTGACATGTTGGTGACATGTTACTGGTGACATGTTACTAGTGACATGTTGGTGACATGTTGGTGGTGACATGTTGGTCGGGTTGGGCCTAGGTTGATCTGGTCTTAATGCTGTATGGTCTGTAGGGTCCAGCAAGTTTGTGTTTGTCCCTCAGCAGCCACAGAATGTGTGTGATTGTTATCTGGCAGCTTTGTGAAGCCAGTTTATCAGCAGCAGACAGACGGCTGAGCGACAGTGATGACGTTAACACACACACACAGACACACACACACACTCCAGAGATCACTGGGGAGAAACAGGATCCCTCAAAGCTCCTCACACAGCTGACCTTTGACCTTTACAGGCTTGTATAATGATCATAACGGGCTTCTGCTCTCTCTCGCACACGTTCACTCTAAATTATTCATCTTCATTTTTGAGGGCTCAGCGTGGGATTGTTTATTTTTCTGCAGTCTGGGATGTTTTCTCGTCTCTGGGTCGTCCTCATTACTTGTAAACAGACACAACTTGTGTCATTTCATGTCGTGTTTTATTTCATATTTTTACCATTGCTTGGCTTTACACTCTCGTGGGTCGACAGCGGTCTCTTTTAAATTCTCCCTTTAGCCACCAATTTAAATTTGAGGGCCGAGGTTGTGGGTTCAGTGAACTCCGTTAGCACCACATGTCATTAACCCCTGACAGCCATTAAAACACGGCAGAGATGTCGGTTCGATCACGTTAAATCACTGCAGTGTTTTTGAAGAGGGAAAAGATAGCAGCATACTTTCCCACCAACAGCATGTTTACTACATATAGCGTCCACTTTGTGGAAACATCCCACGTCTTTATGGACCCATATGGAGAGTGCACCTGCTGGTGTGTCAGCATCACTGGCCGGGATCAAAGCTTCTCGTTCCTGTGGTTCGTCTCGACTCGCTGTGGGTAATCAAGCTGCCATTTTACCCTCGGATGATCGAGGCAATTAGTTTTCAGCGGAGCCGTTAATGGTTCCTGGTTTCTGAGGCGATTCGAATGCAATCAGAGAGTGTTTGTGATCACATAAAGACGTGTTCGGCACTCGATCACTGTTGTCATGACAACGCTCTCGGCATCCTACTTACAGGACAAAAAAAACATCCAAAAATGAAAAGTTAAATAAAAGCTGAATGAGAGTGTGTCATGAACGACTAATACAGGATTATTTTATTTTAGCTCTTCTTACCTCATGTCATCTTAATCTCTCTCTCCTCTGTGCGTCCAGATGAACATCATAGCCGGAGGATTCTACGACGGCGTGATGCTCTTCACTCACGCTCTGAACGCCACGATGTCCGAGTCCGGCAAGCGGCCTCCAGGAAAGAACGTCACCAAGAGGATGTGGAACCGGACCTTCGAGGGTCAGTGGAGCCTCGCACCGGGTTCTGTCCGCTCTGCGTTTCACCGGGATCAGCAAAATCGGAAACTGGATTCAGTCTGAACTGTTGAGGTTTCTGTGCGTTGGAGGTCGAGTTGATGAATGACATAAAAGTCCATCCACTTCCTCTGTTGTAAAGACGTCCAAAACACACACGCACGCACACGCAGAGGTTCAGGTCCGACCTCTTTGACCTCACGCTCATCCTCTCGGCCAATGAGGACGCTTTGTCACATGATCCGACCCGGGCTCCTTTGGGCTGCTTGCTTGGCTGAGCCAGGAGGAGCGTGGTGGGGTTTTATTTTATTTTCTTGCTAATGTTTGATTTATGAGCCCACTTTGTAAACAAAGGGGGGGGGGGCACGCTGGTCACTGGGCAACGGGGTTTTTTTTTTGTGGGGCCCAAACCACCAGATTAGAGATGGACAATATTGGTTAGATTACAGTAGGCCACAGTAGGATTATTGACATTGTGATTACATGGTGTTCAACTAATCTTTAACTGAAACCTAATACACATGGTTAATAGTTTTATTATTAAGAGCAATGAAAGTGCACAAAATGACACACAGGGAGTTAGGGAGAAATATCTTTCATTATTAAAAGCCTCCCACCACACGTTCCATCAAACAAGTGCTTAAAAAGTAGCCTTTTTCAACACATGACAAAAATAACTAAAAATAAGCTATCAGATGCAGATCAGATGCTGCTGAGTCATTTTCTGAGTTTAAGAGAGTTATTTTAACCACAGTGGGTTCTAAAATTTGACAGAGGGGCCAGGAACAAATAGATGAAGCGTTTGTGCTGATCTACACTCACCTAAAGGATTATTAGGAACACCTGTTCAATGTCTCATTAATGCAATTATCTAATCAAACACAATCTAATCATCACATGGCAGTTGCTTCAATGCATTTAGGGGTGTGGTTTTGAGCGTGGCCTGGTAGTTGGTCTGAGGCAACCATTTCTAGGGTTTACAAAGAATGGTGTGAAAAGGGAAAAACATCCAGTGTGCGGCAGTCCTGTGGTCGACAATGCCTTGTTGATGCTAGAGGTCAGAGGTCATGGGCCGTTGTTAAACCCTTGAACTGTTACGTTATGGAAGATGGAAGTGTTTTATAACCCGGGTACGAGCGACCACTAACTAGTCCCGTACGTGTGGCTGTTGCCATGCAACAGACTAACAGCAACATCACCTTTGTTAGCCTAGCGACAGAAGATCAGCTTGGAGATCAACATAAAAACACCCCAGGTCTTCTTGCAAGATCTCGCACCATCTCATTCACTTTCATTTCCATACTTATTAGAGGCTGATAAAAGCAGCGATGGGGCGTGAGAGAGCGCCATAGAGGGGGGGGGGGGGGGGTAATCGGATTTCATCAGAGACAACCTCCCTGACAGATTGGAGGGAGGAGATCAGATTACAGCCTCTCCGCTCCATCAGCTAATGGACGCTCCTCACCTCGGCTCCACCCTTTGGGTTCGTCAGCTTCACCTCAAAGGACGGCGCCGTCCTCTGGGTTCCTTTCCGTCGACGTCACAGCCTCTGACGTCTTATGCATTTCAAAATAAGAGAAAATTAATAAAATATGCTTAAATTCAGATTTCTGCCAGGACTTTAAATGTGTACCTGAATGCATCAGGCCGTTCTCCTCCTCACGTGGAGGAGCTCATTGAGCCTCACGATGACGTTTCAATGGGTTCTGAGCATATGAATGAACAGAAACCAGTGGGTCCACTATGGATTAAATTGCTCATTTGTCTCACTCGTCCCTTTCTCTCGCTTTCTTTGTCCCACTCCCACATCCCAGACAGACAACACAGACCACAAGACAAACATGATCAAAGTACACAATCACTCAATCAATAGATTAAATAAATAAGTATACAAACGATTCTGCAGCATCTGTGCACTGCTGCTGTGATTTGTTCACCTGAGTGATGGTGCTGGAACTAAGCTGTTGTTGTAGCGCGTTGTTCTGCACCGTGGGACCACGTTGAGGGAAGAAGCTGAATCACATTGTGCTTTAAAATGGAGTCATCCTACGGTCTGGTGGACACTAAGTGAACCAATCAGCCCGCTGGACCATTTCACCACCTGAGACATTACCTGGTGGTGTGTGTTGGTTTGTGTCCTCCAGGTGTGACTGGAAAGGTCCACTTGGACGAGAACGGGGACCGAGAGACAGACTTCGCCCTGTGGGACATCAACGCCACCACCAACACCTTCCAGGTGACAAGCCACGCCCCTTCTTCTTATTCATCAGTCAGCTTCGAGGCGTTATAGATACGGGTTGTACCGTAATCTGAAGAGCATCCTAAAGTGTCTCATGAAGGCAGTAAAAAGACTCACAGGACAGAATCACTGAGGCAAACTAGTCCGCCCGGTGTACTTAGCCAATCACAGCATGGCAACACCAGCCAATCGGCATGTGGGGGCGGGTCCAGGGGCCTAAAGGCGATAGTGAAAGGAGGAAGCACAGCGAGCAGCTGATCCTCGCTCTTCCTCCATTGCTGACTCATTGCAGGACTGATTTATTCCACTTTTACCAAAGAACAAGACGTGAATCTTCTCCTCACTCCCCCCCCCCCCCCCCCCCCCATTGGGTTTCATATGTTCAAATGCTCCTACGAGTTTATTGCAAACAAAGTCAACGCAAATTGTGGAGCCACTGAGTCCACAGCCAATCAGAGATGAGATGGTCTTCTGCTGCACAGAGAAGCGTGTCGTCTGCATGTAAACTCTTTCGCGTTTTGTTGTATTCCAGATATTTCTGATGTACAACAGTGCGGAGGAGCGGCTGACAGTTGATACGCAGCTGTCCTGGCCGGGAGGACGTGCTCCTCCAGATGTTCCCGTCTGCGGCTTCAAGAACGACAACCCCGTCTGCCTCACCAGTCAGTGGAAAACCGTTACTGTTGACCCTCAGAGTGTAAATATAGATTAGGACGACATCACTGATCATGTGATGTCACAATCAACCAATAAGTGTGGAGGAGGAGCTAGTAACAGCTAGTTAGCAGCTGACCGCTATTGGCTAGCCGACGGAGGTTCCCTTCAATGTCCCTATGTCATCATAGGGGGGGTGAGGAGTTATATTGTGATGTGTTCAGGAACAGCTCAGTGAACATGAGGACATTATAACGTTATGACGATGCATTCAGCGGTAATCTGTCAAATGTGGTGTTAGTGATGAATTTGAAAACTAAAAGGAATAAGATACTTGAGTATTGTCTGTGTCCCTCCAACAGAGACGGTCACCATCAACCAGATGGTTTCCATCGTGGTCTTCTTCATCGTCACCATGACCCTCACCGTCACCATCTTTGTCTACCGGTGAGAGCTCACCTCTGGTTCCGGATCCGGTTCTGGATCTGGATCTGATTCTGGTCCCGGTTCTTTCTTTGCTTCTTCAGGTTGAATGTGGCTTTGAGGTTGAAATTGGACATTGACGTTTGACAACTTTTAAAGTGACAACTGAAAGATGATAAAGCATAGTTGCATTGTGGGAAATGTATGATGGAATGTGCCATGGACCTCACTAGAAACTGTCTCTCTCTCCCTCTTTGTCTCCCTGTGTCTTCACAGAAAGATGAAGTTAGAGGAGGAGCTGGTGGCTCAGCTCTGGAGGATGTCCTGGGACGACATCCAGATGAGTAACCAGGACAAGGTCCTGCGCAGTGGCAGCAGGATCACACTGTCTCTGGTTAGTGCACACACACAGACTCACACACACTCACACACACTCACACACAAACACACACACAAACACTCACGGACACACACACTGACCTTGTTCCGTCTCTCCAGAGAGGCTCGAACTGCGGCTCCCTGATGACTGGAGATGGAAACTTGCAGGTCTTTGCAAAGACCGGCTACTACAAGGTGAGTAGAGAGAGCTGGTTCAGAAGGAGACACCTTCCTCCCTTAACCTTCCTCCTTCAACCTTTCCCCTTCCTCCCTTAACCTTCCTCCTTCAACCTTTCCCCTTCCTCCCTTAACCTTCCTCCTTCAACCTTTCCCCTTCCTCCCTTAACCTTCCTCCTTCAACCTTCCTCCCTTAACCCTCCTCCTTCAAACTTCCTCATTCCTCCTTTCACTTTCAACCGTCAACCTTCCACCTTGATCCTCCGTCCTTAAACCGTCCTCCTTTAACCTTCCTTCTTTTACATTCTTCCTTCCTCCTCCTTCAACCTTCCTCCTTCCTCCTTCCTTCTTCCTCCTTCCATCTTCCTCCTTCAACCTTCCTCCTTTTTACATTCCTTTTACATTCTTCCTCCTTCCATCTTCCTCCTTCAACCTCCCTCCTTTTACATTCTTCCTTCCTCCTCCTTCAATCTTCCTCCTTCCTCCTTAAACCTTCCTCCTTCAACTTTCCTCCTTCCTTATTCCTCCTTTAACCTTCCTTCTTCCACATCCCTCCTTCCTCCTGGACTCAGACCTGTTGGATCTACAAACCGTTGCTTCTGTTTGTGTTGAACAGGGAAACATTGTTGCCATTAAACGCACCAACAGGAAACGCATCGAGCTGAACAGGAAGGTCCTGTTTGAGCTCAAACATGTGAGTTCATTTATTTCACTTCACATCCTCACGGTTCACAATCTGAAACGTGCAGAATCAAGAAAAAATCAGCACCAAAACAGCTTTACACGTGTCATAAAATAAAGAAATGATTTCATGTTAATATGCGTTTGTGGAGATGAGAGACGTACAGAACGAACATCTGACCAGATTCATTGGAGCCTGCATCGATCCGCCAAACACCTGCATCGTCACCGAGTACTGTCCCCGAGGGAGCCTGCAGGTACCCGTCTGTCTCCCTGCACCTGTCTCTCTGTCTGTCTGTCTGTTAACGGCACGTCTGTTGTGTCTCCAGGACATCCTGGAGAATGACAGCATCACTCTGGACTGGATGTTCAAATATTCTCTCATCAACGACATCGTTAAGGTTTCTCATCTTCTCATGTTCATAGTACACGAGCGTCGAGCGTATGTATATATATACATTATAAGTACATGTACTTGTGTGTATTGGAGCCTCCCGTCTCTCTCTGCAGGGCATGCTGTTCCTCCACAACAGCGTCATCGTGTCTCACGGTAAACTCAAGTCCTCAAACTGCGTGGTGGACAACCGCTTCGTCCTGAAGATCACCGACCACGGCCTGTCCAGCCTGCGGTCCGAGGGCGACTCGGGGAAAGACGCTCACGCCTACTACGCCCGTGAGTTCTCACCCAGGAGACAGACAGGAGCCTCTTCTGTAGGGATGGTATCGTTCGGGTTTCTTCTGGTACCGGTTCTCGGTACCCAACCCTAGTCTTCTGTCGTGTGAAGAACCAGCCGATCCCAACCAGTCATGGTGATGACGCTCAGGGAGAAGACACATTAATGTGTTTGTGTTACTCTGTGTCTGGTTGGCTCAGATCAGCGTTTTAGAGGTTGATACGAGATGAAGATAAAGATGGCACAAAGCTGTTGCCCCCCCCCCCCCCCCCCTGTTGTGCAGAAAGGTTGTGGATGGCCCCCGAGCTGCTCAGGATGGAGGCCCCTCCTCCTCAGGGGACCCAGAAAGGAGACGTCTACAGCTTCGGCATCGTCCTCCAGGAGGTGGCGCTGCGCCAAGGAGCCTTTTACCTGGAGGGAAGCCCCCTGAGCCCCAAAGGTAGGACAGAAGGACCTGAGACACAGACAGGTGACCTCTGGTGCTGACAAACCAGCTCCTGACCTGGGTTTTATTACCCATTAAAACCCGGGTAGATGAAATCCAGCGTTCTGATTGGTTGAGAGGGGGGTGCATTATTCAGTGATAATGTACAGTAGCTGTTCACATTGACCCATTGTTCATATCACTGCACTCAAAGTAACATGTTAGATTTTGTTTGACCTTTAGTTAACATTTTAGCTTTTATCTCGGTGGAGATCGCAGAAAAAAAAATCCCCCAAATGATGGTTTTGAGGCAACGTGAGCTTTCACAAGCAGACATTAAGGTGGAGTCATGATGTGAATGGATGAGAGGATGAGGGACCCGATGGTGTTTACATGCACGTAGGGGACTATTTGTCTCTAAACTGATGACATGTGACACACAACGTTTGGTGACTTCAACTATTTTGTGCTGAAAGGCAGCTTTTTACTTACTATTTATAAAAAATAGCAAAGCAACAAGGTACTTGAGGCTGTAATGTAACAGGTAGACGGTTGCCGTAACAACGCCCTCGAACTGTTCCATTATTGGACGATAAAGTGCAGCCTCTCGTACCTTATTGCTTAAATATTATATTTATTTCCACATAATGTCTGTGTTTTCCTACTTCCTGTCTCTTAATAGCCACTGATGCACCTGAGCCTAACATCTCTACCCCCCCCTCTCCCCCTCCCCCGGCAGAGATCGTGGACCGGGTGGTCCTGGGCGAGTGGCCCTGCCTCAGACCCACCGTGGACCCCCAGAACCACAGCCCCGAGCTGGGTCAGCTGATGCAGCGCTGCTGGGCCGAGGAGCCCACGGAGAGGCCGGAGTTCAACCACGTCCGCCTGCTGCTGCGCAAGCAGAACAAGTGAGAGCTTCATGTCCATCACACACATGGGGTGAGATGGGGGGGGGGGGTAATGAAAGGTGAAATAAGGTGAGAGATGTTGAGATAACAAATGACCAAGTAACAGATGAGTGTGTGTGTGTGTGTGTGTGTGTGTTCAGGGAATCGAGGACCAACATCCTGGACAACCTCCTGTCTCGTATGGAGCAGTACGCCACCAACCTGGAGGAGCTGGTGGAGGAACGAACTCAAGCTTATCACGAGGAGAAACGCAAGGCCGAAGCTCTGCTCTACCAGATACTACCTCAGTGGGTGTCTGTGTACACACACGGACTACACACACATATATATAATAGGGCCGGGACTCGATTAAAAATATTAATCTAATTAATTAGAGGCTTTGTAATTAATTGATCGAAATTAATCGCATTTTAATTGCATAAATATTTGACCTGAGAACAGTGAGAAGTAATTTTTTTCACATGGATTTTTATTTTTGTTCAACCAAGTGTAGCAATAGCATATTTAGAAATATAGTACTTTCAGAAATTCAGGTAGCCTATAGGTATGTAGACCCTCTGTAAACTAAGTAGACCAATACTTTCAAGTACATTGGTTATTTTTTCAGACAGTAAAAAATGTTTAATGTGTTATTTTTTGTGTAATTAATTAATCTTAATTCACATTGTAATTAATTAATCGTAATTAACGCGCTAAAGTCCCGGCCCTATATACATACACATGTATACCCAAACATGTACATGTATAAATCCCTCAGCTCGGTGGCGGAGCAGCTGAAGCGGGGCGAGACGGTCCAGGCGGAGGCCTTCGACTCCGTCACCATCTACTTCAGTGACATCGTGGGCTTCACCGCCATCTCCGCAGAGAGCACGCCGATGGAGGCGAGTCTCCCGGTCACAGATGTTCTCCTGCTCCAGTGAACATCTGGATCCATAACTGTGCTGTGACCCTGCAGGTGGTGACTCTGCTCAATGACCTCTACACCTGCTTCGACGCCATCATCGACAACTTTGACGTCTACAAGGTGACGAGACCAATGCACACGGGGGGGGGGGGGGGGGGAGCATGTGGATCAATGGATCCTTTAGATGTGGCTCTCAGGGTCTATTGTTTAAAGGGATCAAAGTATTTACTTAGAGAAGAAGTGGAAGCTTCATGTTCTTCTTTAAATCTATAAAAAATGTTCTTCTGGATCTCTCCCCTGCTGTGTTGCCGTGGCGGCCCCCACCACCCTCCCCAGGTGGAGACCATTGGCGACGCCTACATGGTGGTGTCGGGGCTGCCGGTGAGGAACGGGAAGCTGCACGGCAGAGAGATCGCCCGCATGGCGCTCGCCCTGCTGGACGCCGTGCGCTCCTTCAGGACGCGTCACCGCTCCGAGCCGCTGAGGCTGAGGATCGGCATCCACAGCGGTGAGTACTCAAGTGAGGGTACAAGTACACGCTGAGGGTACAAGTACTCAAGTACACGCTGCTGGTACAAGTACACGCTGAGGATCGGCCTCCACACGCTGAGGGTACAAGTACTCAAGTACACGCTGAGGGTACATGTACACAAGTACACGCTGAGGGTACATGTACACAAGTACACGCTGAGGGTACAAGTACACGCTAAGGGTACAAGTACACGCTAAGGGTACAAGTACAAGTTGAGGGTACAATATATGAAACAATATATTTCTATATTATTAGTTATAAATATATTTGACATCTGTTGAGTTTTGTGACTTTAAGATCAATAAAACTGATAAAAAGAGGATCTTTGCCTCCTGCTGTCCACGTGTCCCTTTGTCCCCTGTCCCCACGTCCTCCTACAGGTCCCGTGTGCGCTGGTGTCGTGGGCCTGAAGATGCCTCGCTACTGTCTCTTCGGGGACACCGTCAACACGTCGTCTCGGATGGAGTCCAGCGGAGAAGGTCAGAACTGATCAGAACCTGAAGGATCAATAAACACTGAACGGATCAATAAGACGGATCACGTCTCTCTTTCAGCGCTGAAGATTCACGTGTCGGCGGCGACCCGCGACGTCCTGCTGGAGTTCAACTGCTTCCAGCTGGAGCGCAGGGGGGACGTCGAGCTCAAGGGCAAAGGCAAGATGACCACCTATTGGCTGCTGGGCGAGAGCGGCGGCCAATGAGGGGACGGGGACGAGGACGGAGGACAGGGGACCTCTGGAACGTCCTCGTACAGGAAATAATGAACGGAGCAGCCGAGGTTTGAGAGGACCGGAAGCTGCAGGTGATCCAGGAGGCGGAGCCTCAAGCAGGAAGTGAGATGTTTGTCTTCGCCCGTGTTTTCGTCCGCAAACAGCAGAGGGCGCCGCGACTAGAATCATCTCTTTATTAACTTTACACAGAATCGGTAAAGAAACGAGCGTTAAGATGGATTTAAACTATTTGATTTGTAAAAGTTTTAACCGGTTATCACGTAAAGATCAGACCCGATAACGACGTCCACCATCCGTCCCTCAGACTCTTTACCCACAATTCATAGCGTTGTAAACAGACCTTCCAAGGATTTATGAAACAAATAAAAGGTAAAGTTAGAGAGACTTTCTGTGGAAGTTACTGATTCCAGACCCAGCAGAGACCAGTCCACCAGGGACAGACCCAGGTCCTCAGAGACCAGTCCACCAGAGACAGACCCAGGTCCTCAGAGACCAGTCCACCAGAGACAGACCCAAGTCCTCAGAGACCAGTCCACCAGAGACAGACCCAGATCCTCACAGACCAGTCCACCAGGGATCAGACCCAGGTCCTCAGAGACCAGTCCACCAGAGACAGACCCAGATCCTCACAGACCAGTCCACCAGGGATCAGACCCAGGTCCTCAGAGACCAGTCCACCAGAGACAGACCCAGATCCTCACAGACCAGTCCACCAGGGATCAGACCCAGGTCCTCAGAGACCAGTCCACCAGAGACAGACCCAGATCCTCACAGACCAGTCCACCAGGGATCAGACCCAGGTCCTCAGAGACCAGTCCACCAGAGACAGACCCAGATCCTCACAGACCAGTCCACCAGGGATCAGACCCAGGTCCTCAGAGACCAGTCCACCAGAGACAGACCCAGATCCTCACAGACCAGTCCACCAGGGATCAGACCCAGGTCCTCAGAGACCAGTCCACCAGAGACAGACCCAGATCCTCACAGACCAGTCCACCAGGGATCAGACCCAGGTCCTCAGAGACCAGTCCACCAGAGACAGACCCAGATCCTCAGAGACCAGTCCACCAGGGACAGACCCAGGTCCTCAGAGACCAGTCCACCAGGGACAGACCTGTATCTTCATCGCAGCCTTGGACCAGCAGTTGGAGCTCCAGAGGAGAGCTCAGCTCCCGTCTCCTCCTCCTCCTCCTCTCTGGAAGCCAACTCCACACTGCTGGAGACCCACAATGCATTGCTGGACGCGCTGGGAGGAGCAGGACTGAGACGCCACAATCAACACTAAATACTTGTGTTACTGATTTATTTTAGAACCTTGAGTTCAATTTGCAGATTAATTAAAAAGATGTAACATTAAATCAGCTGTATGTGAAGTGATATTTATTATAAAACATACTATGACTAATACTTGTAGTTAGTGAGTTTTCCCTGGAACAGTATCGCAGTATTTGTACTTTTACTACAGTAGTACTGAAGGAAACACGTTTCCTAGATTTAAAAAAATACTTTATAACAGTGTTATAAAAGGTTTATTCAGCATAATTCATTTTAAAAAGGTAAATTAAAGAAATGTTTACAAAGTCGATAAAAGCATTGAAAAAAGCTTTTGATAATTAGAAACATATTTACAAATGCAAGTCAAAACAGAAAGAAAAATTACTGAAAACATTCAATTTGTTTGATGACAAATCTGAAAAATCTAAACACGATAAAAATGAGATCTGAAACCAAACAAGAAAGTTGTTGAACTTTGTTCTTCAAATCTTCATGTGATGAGCTGTTAGGAAATAAAGACATTATTTGTTATATATATGATTAAATAAAAAATACTTGTATACGGGCAGTCAATAGATAAAGAAATAAATGAGGCACATTATGATATTCATCCATAGTAGAAGTAACGTTCACTTGTTCGAGCTTTGATCCTTAGTTTTGCCATCATTTCAAAATAAAAGCCTCAATAATTATCTGTACCTCAACTATAAAACTCAGAACAAAGCAGTTTTGTTGAAATACTTTTTGCTCTTTCAAATATTAGTACAACTGATACTGCTATTTAAACTGCCATTAATACTAAAATTATTCTTACGAGATTAGATTCAACTTTATTGTCATTGCAGTTCAGGTACAAAATGCAGTTTTAGCATCTAACCAGACGTGCAAGAAAGCAGTGCAGAGAATATATGCGATATGTATAAAAAGAATATGTACAGAATGAGCAGAATATATAAATGACAGGTATCCGAATTAGCAGCATGGTAGTGCAGAAATGGCATAAGGCAAATAATTACTAGCTTGCAAAATCCAGAGGGACACTGAGCAGGTAGAGGCCTGTCAATCAGTGTGTAGCCCCGCCCCATTTGACTCTAAATGGACCATTAGTTACTAAATGCGACAACAGAGGACTTCCTGCTTCCTGGAAGGGTCGGACGTTCTGTGGCTGCTGCTCTTTGGGAGGAAGACTCCGTCTTCACAACGGTCTGAGTGTGTGTGTGTGTGTGTGTGTGTGTGTGTGCGTTTATTACTGTGAGTTATTATCAGCAAGTACTGCTTCTCATTAAAAGACTGTTTATTGCATCATGTCCCCTGAAAGGTAAATATTCTGACGTTTCTTCACCTCCATCGCCCCCTGCTGGAGACTCCATGAAATAATTATTAGTGTGACCTGTGTGTGTGTGTGTGTGCACTCACTGATTTCACCGTCTCTTTGATGTAATCCTTCTTGCCGCTCAGGTCGTGTTCTGGATACGTGTCAAACACCTAAAACACAGGATCACATGATCACACCTGGTGCAATAGGAGCCAGAGAGGCGGCGTGCGTCTCCTCACCTTCTGACAGATCTGCTTCATGGTCACCTCCTCCAGGTTCGCCTCCTCCAGGAGGCGCCGCACCGTCTCCTTCAGCTTCTCCTCACTGGGGGGCTTCTTGGTCCTCCTGATGAGGGGCTCGTCGTCCGAGTCGTCTGCAGGAAGGCGACAGATCCTTCATCATAATCATCATCACCATCATCATCATCACCTCAGCTGCAACTAACGCCCAGATGTGTCGGGGTGGATTCAGTCGACACATCATGACGATGTCATCAGACCGTTTCCACAATCGAGTAGCGAGCTATTGGCAGATTTAATCACAGTTTCCATAGCGATAAGCCCCTCCCCTCGGCTGCTCTTTGACAGACAGGCGGACCCTCGGCGAGGCCTCACCTGCGTCCCTCCGGTCGCTGCTGCTGTCGGCCTTCTTGCTTTTGGCGGCAGGTTTGGACGCCGCTGCTTTCTTCTTTTTGGGCTGCAACGGATAGGTGGGGGGGGGGGGGGGGGTCACTGAACGCATCACGACAGGCGTCCAGAGCCGCTGATACCTGATGTAATTTCTCTTTAGACGCTCGGATTTTAGCCAACAATAATCCGGCCTGAATTTATTCCAAATGTTCCCATTTTCTCAGATATTCAATAAAAAAAAGCATTTCCTGTCCCACCTGTTTACATCTTCACCTCTTTGATGAGCCAGAAGATTTAAAACTTAGTAAACCCAACTTTCAACTATAGACACATTTCTAGAAGATTCATAAAGCCTTCGACACCAGAACATTCTACTGGCTGCATGAATATGGATTCCATGACATGCAATAAAAAGGGTTCAAATGTTGAGTCCCTCATTTACATTAATAACTTGTGTAAACGTGTCAAAGCCTTTTTTCCGATGTTTGCGGATGAAAAGTCACTCGTTTTTGAAGCCGATGCTGAATTAACGACATCCGATTTTATTATTTTTAGTGAGAAGATAATTTTACTCGAAGGATTTAACATAAATTAAAATGGAATCTCCAGTTTGAATACTTATAATTGATGAAAGTGGAGTGAACACATTGAGTGAGGAAGGTCTCCTCGTTCTTCAGTAGTTGAATGTTTCACGTGTCCGTCAGAAACGTTTTAGGATGGAAACACGAGCTGCTGCAGATTCTATTTATAACATCAACATTTATTTAACTCTCAGCATTTCTATGTACAACGTACTTTCAGAAGGAAATACTCCTGATCAATCAAACCAAGCGCACCGTCACCCACACACAGCTACGTTAGATTGACCTTTTATTTCATACGTGCAGGTGTCCAATCGGCTCAAAGGATCTTCACGTCTTTCTATCACGTCGCTTTACTTTTAACCCCAAAAAAAGAAACAAAACCTTGACGTTTTGTTCGTTTTCTTCTAATAACTTCTACGGACTCGTTTCCTGAGTGTGGACCGTCAGTGACGTCGCGAGGAGCACCTCGTCTCTGATTGGCTGTAAGGACACACCTCCAGCACGGCCAAGTCATGTGACTTTGTGCCTTTCGGCCCTTTGTTTCTTTACCTTCTCGTCAGACTGCGACTCGTCCAACGCCGCCTTCTTCGCTTTCTTTTTAGGGGGACCCATCTTCTTCGTTGGTGTCCTCGACCGCTTCAGTGGCGCCGAAACCAACGTCTGCGAATCGTTGGAGTCAAATAAAGCCAACAGCGTATTGATAAGTGCACTCGCATCAATCGGATGCTAGAGATCATAATCCCAGTTAAAAGTTCTTAGGATTCAGTTCAACTGTTTATTTTGGGAGACCAAAAAAAACTTTTAAAAAACGACGCCTTCAGGGGCCGTAGGAAAGCAGAAAGCTGGGGGATTCAATCAATGAGCAGAAGCCTGGATGATATCAGCAAGTCGACGGATCCTTTGAGCTGCAGATGATTCATTTGGAGACGAATCAGACGGACGTCTGCGTGCTGCTCAGCCTGGACAACCTCACCTTCTCCTCCTTGTCCTCCTCCTCCTCCTCCTCGTTGTCTGACTCCTTCTCCTTCTCCTTCTCCACCTCCACCTCCTCCTCCTTCTCCTCCTCCTCCTCCTCCGATAGTTTGTCCTCAGCGTCCACCCCCTCTTTCGCGTCCTCATCGTCATCGCTGCTGGTTTCCATGACGATGGCTTTGGACTTGCTCCCCGTCCTGGCCTTCTTGGGGCTGGAGGAGGAGGAGCTGGGTTTGGGTTGGCTCTTCTTCTTGGGTTTGGACGTTGAGTCGTCGCCCAACAGATTCTTCTTGGACTTCCTCTTCTTCTTCACGAGGAGACGCTGCCGATTGGAGAGGAGAAGAAGAAGAAGAAGAAATTTCGAGGCTTGCAATTAGAATCCAAACGTCAAATGCTCAAAGGTTTAGAGTCCACCTTCAGGCTCAGTGAACATGAGGACTTCATGCGACGTGTTGACATGGACACAAGGAGATGAATCATGATGCGCTCACCTTGCCGCTGTTCTTCGGCGCGATGAGGAAGGTCAGGATCCGGTCCACCAGGTCCGAGTGCGTTCCTTTCTTCTCCAGGTCCAGCACGCCGCACACCGCCTTCAGCTTGGCGTTGGTGAAGTTAGAGTTCCTGCGTTTGTGGGGAAACAGGAAATGACGGCGAGGGGAGTTGGATGCAGTGCCCCCCCCCGCCCCCCCCCGAGCAGAAGAAGAATCGACTCACTTGAGAAGCTTCTCCCGTTTCTTGAGGAACTGCTCGCTGTCGCTGTCGAAAGGAAAGCCGTTAAAGAGCCTCAGGTTCTTCTTCAGCGTGGCCATCTGACAAAAGACCAATAATCATCTCTGATCACATGACGCACACAACCCGATCAACACGACGATGCGTTCAGGCTCTGCTCAGTGACCATTATGACGACGCATTCAGGTGTAAGGTGATGAACTTGAATCTAAAATGTATTTTAGAGATGAATTGTGATCGTTTCACACTCAGCCTTCATTAGAATTTTGATGAGGAGGAAAAACATCCGATCAGGGATATAAAACCTATATCGGCTCTTTGATGCCGATCCCTGAACCGTGTCCTCCTTTAAATCCTCCAGATGTTCGCACCTTTCCCGGCCTGTCGAACAGGATGGCGTGCAGAGGTTTCAGGTCGGCCTGCTTCATCTTGGTGATGTGGTGGCCGGTGCGCGGGATGTCTCCCAATTTGTCTCCGCTGCCTGATGATGCGGGACACAGACACCCGGCCACGCGGAGACATTTTACTGCAGAGCAAATCTTTGAACGGCGAAGACGTTAAAACGCCGCAAATATTTACCGTCTCCGATCTTGAGCTTCTCCTTCTGCTTCGGGGCCTGAAGGTCGAGCCTCTCGACCGTCTTCTTCGCCCTCTTGCCCTCGATGATGTCACCGGCAGCTGCAGCGACAACAGCAAAGACATGAATCACTGAAACAAGACCTCTTTGACCCTCTGGACACCAGCAGTTCTTCTGTTTGCTCCCGTCACATGAGGTCAGGATGTTCTCTTCAAAATAAAAGCCCTGCTCCTCTTTGGATAGAAACTTGCACCTCTTTAATGCAAAGGAACAGTTATGATTATTCTACAAAAGTGGGAACAGAATGGCATCTAAATAGTCAACAGGTCCACATGCGTTACCAGGTTATTAATAAACGTTCATGTTCACTCAGCTTCATGTTATGAATGGAAAGCTGTTGACTCAGTTTCTCTGATTTTTGGTCACATGACTCTGAGATGAATCAATCATCACATCACTGATGAGGTCTGAACGTGATGTTATTTTTACAGAGAAGAACAAGCAGAGGAAGCCAAACGGTCTCCTTCACTACCAGAGATCTTTGAGGTGCTTTTGTTTGGACTGGCCTGCTCCTCCTCCTGCTCCTCCTCCTCCTCGGAGGCTGCAGAGCTGTCCATCGCTTCCTCCGCCACTTCACTCATATCAGTCTGTCCTTCCCTTGAATGAGAAATACATTGTCTTTATGCTGCATTTTCTTAACCCGTTATAACGTTATTTGCATCATGTGAGCGGTTTCAAACCGACATAAAAACGTCTTGTTTAGCTACATTCCGATCCGTCTGCTGAGAAAGTGTCCTGAGAACGATGCCTCGTGGACCCGTTCGAGCATCTGTGCTTGAAAAGGACGGATTTGGTGATGCTGTTTGGCAGCATGTGCAGTTAGCTAGCTAGCTAGCTAGCACTGGTATATTACGTCACAACAGTCCGCGCGCTTTGCAGCGCTGTAACTTATCTTAAACACCGAGCATCGCAAACTAACGACAGTTGACTTTTGAGCGTTATGCTCACACGCGGATGCTGCAGGGGAACCATCACAGCCCCGCCTTGCAGGACGCAGAGTCCCGCTGTGGAGCTTTGGTTATTAACCGGTGTTAACTCACGTAATCGAGGCAAACAAAGCGTAAGGTTTAATGGTCTGCGCAGCTAGCGCTAGCTACCGCCTGCTAACACCCCCAAGAGCTACGCCGATGCTACGCTCCAGAGTTAAAAACGAGATGAACCGAGGCAACAAACTGCCCACGAAGGTCACGACGCGTCCAAACTCCCGCGCAGCGTGAGCTCGCGCGGGCTGAGCAGCTGAGAAGGTTCACCTGGTTCTGGAGCAGCGGGCTTCGTATCAACTGACAGCTCCGCGCTTCTAGTTTCATGATGGCGGTTTTCTCGGGGGGGCGGGGATAAGTGTGAGACCCACTTCTCTGATTGGACTGAACATTCATGACGTAATTCTTCTTCGCGTAGATAAATAATGTAGCCGATACACTAATGTCGCATTACCGCCCCCTCCGTCTTATCGGAAGTACTAATTTAGTACTTCCATCTTGTACTACTTTATACTTCTAGTCCACTCCATATTGTACTTTTAACCTCTATACATAAATACTTGTTACTAGCTTAGTAGTAGTTATAGTACTAGGAGTAATGCCGGTAGTTACAGCAATTTATTTGGGATTCATCTAAATTGAAGATATTGTGATCAAATCTTGAATAAAAGAACACTCCAAATCACTTTGAAATGTTGCAGTGAGAGTTTTTCTTTGGTCACTAGATGGAGAGACGTGAACAATAAAAACCTGCTGTGTATTCTTCTATTTACATCAGCAGTTTGTGGGCAGGAAACTAAGAAAATCCAATGTAACATTCAAATATATTATAAATATTCAATAAACACACGCGTGAGGACAACCTAAGACAGGTCATGTGTTTTCATCATTTATTTATCTATAGATATATAAATACATACTCAGGGTTTCGATGAAGGTGACACCAAACATCTGCCTCAGTGCTGCTGGGAGGAGCAAACGTTGCAAAAAAAGCTTCCAAACGTCAGCACACGAATCAGCCAGAGACGACTTTGTCCACTAGTACCACAGACTTTATTATAGTCCCCCACAGTACCTTTAGTTTAGAATGGTAGAGCATAGCTCCTCCTCCTCCTCCTCCTCCTCCTCTCGTGTGACACTAATCAGCTCTCATACATTCCTTTGAAGCAGCACCGCGAAGCTCAGTGAGCAGCAAAGAGTCTCCAGGAGCAGCCTCCTCCTCCTCCTCTTCCTCTTCGTCCTCCTCCTCTTTGTCTTCTTGCTGTCTGATACGGAGACTTCTTCCTGATGTGGTTGTGATCATGTGATTATTCCTTACTTTTCTACATCTGGATTTTACTTTTGTACAAAGATCCTTTTTGGTTTCACCAGGTAAGACTCACCAGGTTTGTTTTCTACCTGCAGCGTCTTTGGGATCATTTGTTGTTGCTCAATCAAAGACGACAACTGTCGGGTTTGTTGGCGAGATGCAAGTCAATGGAGGAAATATTCCGTCCCCTGACTTTTAAGTCCAATAAAATTCATTTTCCAGATGATAATAAATCATGTAGATAATGTTATTAATTAATTTGATGTTAAAAAGACTAATACCTCAGGGACACAAATCGTGAGAAGACCTTAAAATATGGTATATAAAATAATAACGGTGAGGTTTGTTTCCTCAAACACAAATTAAATTATAATTAAATAATATTAAAAAACTAAAACTGGAGAAAATGTTAAACACTGAGCTTTTATTCAGTTTCCTGTTAAGACTGAGGAGGATGTAGAGATCTGGTAGAGACCTGTCAATCAGCAGAACTCAGCAGAAGTAGAGTCATTTCCTCATAGACGTCTATGGGAGCAGAGGAGTCGCCCCCTGCTGGTCACTACACAGAAGAAGAGTCATTTCCTCATAGACGTCTATGGGAGCAGAGGAGTCGCCCCCTGCTGGTCACTACACAGAAGTAGAGTCATTTCCTCATAGACGTCTATGGGAGCAGAGGAGTCGCCCCCTGCTGGTCACTACACAGAAGTAGAGTCATTTCCTCATAGACGTCTATGGGAGCAGAGGAGTCGCCCCCTGCTGGTCACTACACAGAAGTAGAGTCATTTCCTCATAGACGTCTATGGGACCAGAGGAGTCGCCCCCTGCTGGTCACTACACAGAAGTAGAGTCATTTCCTCATGGACGTCTATGGGACCAGAGGAGTTGCCCCCTGCTGGTCACTACAGAGAATGCAGCTTTAACACTGATAATCCAATAAATCTTACACACTGCTGTTCCTTAAAGTTACTTATTTTTGATTTATTACATTTAAGAGTGCATAGATAATAATTATAATAATAATAATATGACATCATGAATACGTAGCTTTAAGGGACATTACTCATTACTTAAATTACCTTTCCAAAAAGCCTATTCCCTGATAACACAAAAACAGCCTTTCGCCTCCATTTGAATTGGGCTATGGTGTCGGACAAAATGTCCTAAATGTCAGAAAGGACTCATGTAAATGTAGTCTAACTACTGAGTTGTAAGGTAACTGACACTTGACATTTTCTTGTGTAGCGCAGATGTTTTAACGCAAATATTCGAAAAAGTCCAATTTCATGGTCAGCGCAGGTGCGGCCTGCGGTAGGGCTCCGCCCCCGACCCGCACTATGAGGCGTCCCTACGGCCTGCCGGCGGGGGCGGGGCCCTACGAGGACAGAGCCTCCACAGTGTCTCTGGACTCTGACAGTGTCTGCTTCAGCGAGACGACGTCCAGCGACCCGCTCGACTTCTTCGTGGTCAACGTTGGGGGAAGTCGCTTCGTGCTGCCGCGGCAGCAGCTGGCGCCGCACCCGGAGACCCGGCTGGGGAGGCTGGCCCGATGCGCCCGAGGCTCGGCGCTGGAGCTCTGCGACGACGCCGACCTCCCGGGGAACGAGTTCTTCTTCGACCGAAACTCACAGACCTTCCAGTAGGTGGCGCCTCGTTCTGAATTAGGGGCGGTGCTTCTTCTTGTGTAGACGGATGAAGTCCCAACAGTTATGGCCCCCTCTGTAAACCTGTGATCTGCTCTGACAGACCACTTCCTGTTTGGCCCGACAGGTATGTGATGAACTTTTACCAGACGGGTGACCTGCACGTCAGGGAGGAGCTGTGCGAGATCTCCTTCCTGCAGGAGCTCGAGTACTGGGGCATCGACGAGCTTTGCATCGCCCCCTGCTGCCGCGAGCGCTTCACCCGCCGCAAGCAGCAGAAGGAGAACCTCGACGTGCGGCCCGAGTTGGAGCCCGAGGTCGGCGATGACGACTTCGCGGGCGCCTCGTGCCCGGCTCTCCGTCGGCGCCTGTGGGACCTTCTGGAGAAACCCGAGTCGTCCCGCCCTGCTCGCACCTTCGGCTTCCTCTCGGTCTTCTTTGTGGTGGTGTCCGTCGTCAACATGGTGCTCATCTCGTTGGACCTGGGGGAGGGCTCAAGCGTCGCCGCGCCGCTGCTGTTCGACGCGCTGGAGCACGTGTGCGTGGCGTGGTTCACCGGCGAGCTGGCGCTTCGGTTCCTCTGCGTGAGGAACAAGTGCCACTTCGGTCGCAGTGTTCCCAACGTGATCGACCTGCTGGCCATCCTTCCGTTCTACGTGACGCTGGCGGTGGAGGCGCTGCGCGGAGGATCCACGGACCTGGAGAACGTGGGCCGCGTGGTGCAGGTCCTCCGGCTCCTCCGGTCGCTCCGTCTGCTGAAGCTGGGGAGACACTCGACAGGTAAACAGGCGGCAACGCCCACGTCTGATGGAGTCAGGTGGTGTTGACGGGGTTCCACCTGGGATGAATAGTAACTGCTGATGTTATACCTGATAAAGTAACACTTGATATGTATCGGTTCTCTCTTTCCACTGAACCAAACCGAAGGTCAGAAGCCTTCGGTTGCATTTGGTCATCGACCTCCAGCTGGTTTCATCCAGGCGAAATACGTGATGAAATGTTCCCCTCGTTTCCGTCAGGCCTCAAGTCCCTGGGTTGGACCATCGCTCAGTGCTACGAGGAGGTCGGCCTCCTGCTCCTCTTCCTCGGAGTCGGCATCTCCATATTCGCCACGGTGGCCTTCACTCTGGAGCACGACCACCCCGCCACCACCTTCAACAGCGTGCCGGCGGCTTGGTGGTGGGCGACCACGTCCATGACCACGGTGGGCTATGGGGACATCCGGCCCGACACGCCGGCGGGGAAAGTGCTCGCCTTCCTCTGCATCCTGTCCGGGATCCTGATCCTGTCGCTCCCCATCGCCATCATCAACGAGCGCTTCTCCGCCTGCTACGTCACGCTGAAGGCGAAGGAGGCGGCGGCAGCGCGGCAAGATACTGAGGAGGTCGGCCCGCGGCTCGCCGGGGGAGGCGGCGTGAACGTGGGAGACGCCGACGCCCGCGGCGTCCTGGAGATGTTGGAGCTTCGCAGGCGGCAGAGCGCACGGAGCAGCGAGGGGGAGGAACTGTGGTGGTAGGAGACACCTGACCTCTGACCCCTCAGGAAGGAAAGAGAGATGAGACAGAAATGATACAAAAGAAACGTCTGTTTGAAAGCTACAATGTTTCCCATGATCCTTCATTGATGAATTCTTTGATGCAAAAAGGTTCTGCAACTATCTTCATTACCAATTAATTTCATGCAGTGCTCTCCTGTGTTTGATAGATCCTCCCAGACCTTCTCGACTTCTTCTTCGTTGTACATCTGAATGCAGGATGTTTTAGTGAATGTGATGATGTGAATATTAAAACTACTCGTTGTTTACTTATTATTTTATGACACTATTTTGAGACGTGTGTGGCTGAGAAGTGTTTGTGCTGCTGTTTTTTCGTGGCCACACCTCGTCACATCTCCTCTGGCTTCTTCTCACAATGTGACCATGGGTCAGTAGGCGCTGCGTCACCGACCGCAGGCCGTGTCCCCGTCACGGTGCCCTGGGCTGCGTGTTCCTGTCATCACTCGTCGTGCAGAAGCCTCTCCTGAGGGCCCGCCTGCTCTTTTCCAATAGCACAGCGAAGTCTGAACCCTAAACATTATACAAAAAGCAGCGGAGCATGAAACCAGTGGCTGACCCGTTTGTAAAGGTTTGCTTTCTCTTATTTAATTCATTTACTTTACATTTGAAGCGTCCTTTGTAACTCCTCGGAGGAACCATGGTACAAATAACCCAAACATATTTGATCTCGTTCTAAACCTAAATATTTCTTCCCTTGAAGTAAACCTAACCTTACCTAAACTTAACCTTATACGCACTAAAAACCCCATTAAAGTGAATATCCCAAAGTTCAGTCCCCACGCCGTCATTATGTTCTCAGATCATGTCCCCACATGAGCACCCATACAAACATGTGTGTGTGCCACAGGAGGTGAGGTGATGTCGTGATTCATCTCACAGTTTCCTTTTAATCCTTTGTTTAGTTAGTTAAAATGTTTGATTATGTAACACCACCTTTCGTCCTGACAGCAGGCTCTGAGGGTCTCGTCTTCTCTGCTTGGCGTTGAATCATTTACACTTTTATTTTAGTCTTTTATAGAATCTCTCCGGCAAAGAAGGACCTTTGTTTCTCTTTGGGATAGTATTTGTTAGGCTGATCTACATCAACCTCTGCTTTTTATGCCACATTAGTTTGCTCTCGCTCAGCTTACTAATACAAAGCTGCACTTATAAACTAAGTCATGTAGACTAATAGTGAAAAGTAGAACATCAGCAACAAAAATTAGTGAAACGGTTTATTTGCAACGTTTTTAGTGTGAAACGTCTGGTCATCATCCTCCTGATGGATTTATGCTCCAACTAAAATGCAAATGTGATGTTCCAGTTGTTTTTTGCTGTTCATCCGAGCGCCGAATTTAGGTCAGTGGTGAAGGCAGGAAGTCATCAAAAATAAATAAGAAGGGAGACCGGAGGTCTGCAAGAACTCAACATGCCAGCTGATCGCTTTCTTACCCGTCAGAACGTAAGTAATAAACCGGTGCTTCACAAAGAGCTGATAGAACAACACGTTGGTTTCATGCATTCTGAGGACTGAATGCAGATATTTCAGCATCATGATTTCAGCTGCTACTTAAAACATCATCACACTCAGAAGTAGACTCCCCATCAGCAGAGAGAATGGGTTATTTAATATTTAGATTAAACCTTTATATTATTTAAACACGTTGTGTTACTGCCAAGGGCTTTAGGGTTCAGGATGTAAGGCTTTAGGGTTCAGGTTCTGAGGCCTTAGGGGTAGGGTTAAGGTTAGGGGGTTGGGGTTGGGTTACTCAGACCCCAAATGGAACTCTAATTAAACACTGGTTCATTGATGTGAACATGATGAAAACCAGGAGAAGTTTCAGAGTATTGTTTTAAGCTTCCTGCTCCCTGACGGGTCCTGAAGTCTTAAACCACTCACCTGGGACACAAAACCATGACGACAGGAAGTAGAACTCAAACATGAAAAGCAGTGTCTCCTGATGACCATAATGTAGCAATAAGTTCACCACACAGTATGTTGATTATTTTCTCCATTAAGTAATGATTGTTAGTAAAAAAGCCCGAATGGCCCTGACTCTGTGGTCCAGACTCCAGACTCACTCCATCAGCGCTGACGCTCTGAAGCGGGTCGATGGCGTTCGAGGCCTCGCCAGACGGCCGAACCACGTGACTGATTCAGGAAACGCTTCGGTAACACAATCACAACACTCTAACCCCCCCATTACAGTATGTATATACACTCACCGGCCACTTTATTAGGTACACCTGTCCAACTGCTCATTAACACTTAATTTCTAAGCAGCCAATCACATGGCGGCAACTCAGTGCATTTAGGCATGTAGACATTGTCAAGACAATCTCCTGCAGTTCAAAGCGAGCATCAGTATGGGGAAGAAAGGTGATTTGAGTGACTTTGAACGTGGCATGATTGTTGGTGCCAGAAGGGCTGGTCTGAGTATTTCAGAAACTGCTAATCTACTGGGATTTTCACGCACAACCATCTCTAGGGTTTACAGAGAATGGTCCGAAAAAGAAAAAACATCCAGTGAGCGGCAGTTCTGTGGGCGGAAATGCCTTGTTGATGCCAGAGGTCAGAGGAGAATGGCCAGACTGGTTCGAGCTGATAGAAGGGCAACAGTGACTCAAATAACCACCCGTTACAACCAAGGTGGGCATAAGAGCATCTCTGAACGCACAGTACGTCGAACTTTGAGGCAGATGGGCTACAGCAGCAGAAGACCACACCGGGTGCCACTCCTTTCAGCAAAGAACAGGAAACTGAGGCTACAATTTGCACAAGCTCATCGAAATTGGACAATAGAAGATTGGAAAAACGTTGCCTGGTCTGATGAGTCTCGATTTCTGCTGCGACATTCGGATGGTAGGGTCAGAATTTGGCGTCTACAACATGAAAGCATGGATCCATCCTGCCTTGTATCAACGGTTCAGGCTGGTGGTGGTGGTGTCATGGTGTGGGGAATATTTTCTTGGCACTCTTTGGGCCCCTTGGTACCAATTGAGCATCGTTGCAACGCCACAGCCTACCTGAGTATTGTTGCTGACCATGTCCATCCCTTTATGACCACAATGTACCCAACTTCTGATGGCTACTTTCAGCAGGATAAAGCGCCATGTCATAAAGCTGGAATCATCTCAGACTGGTTTCTTGAACATGACAATGAGTTCGCTGTACTCAAATGGCCTCCACAATCACCAGATCTCAATCCAATAGAGCATCTTTGGGATGTGGTGGAACGGGAGATTCGCATCATGGATGTGCAGCCGACAAATCTGCGGCAACTGTGTGATGCCATCATGTCAATATGGACCAAACTCCCTGAGGAATGCTTTCAGCACCTTGTTGAATCTATGCCACGAAGAATTGAGGCAGTTCTGAAGGCAAAAGGGGGTCCAACCCGTTACTAGCATGGGGTACCTAATAAAGTGGCCGGTGAGTGTATGTGTGTGTTGGGATCACAAACAGCATCAGCTGATCGACTTCATTCAAAGCCTTAAACACGCCATTAATCACTTCCGGTTTAGCATTCGTCGTCCACCAGATGGCGCCGAGGAGCGAGTGAAGCTTTCGGCCGTCATGCTTTTAATTCTGTGTCATTCAGTGGATTCAGCTTCCATCAGAACTTTGGCATTAGACAACACTCGTTAAACATTGACAGCCTTAAACCGAGTTAATAGAAGTCATCAATAAATTTAGGATCAATAGCAGCAGATTGTGGAGCACATGGTTGAGTTTCTCCCCCTTTTGTCTGGAACGTTCTAATGTAAAGCACCTACAGTGTGTTTTTAATTACAATGAATGGCCTCATGCGCCCCCACCCCCACGATGATGATGTCACATGCTCCCAGTGTCCCAGCAGCAGAGGGAGCAGGACCTCAGCCGCTGGAGCAAAAACATGTTTTTCACGCTGGTGTCATGTTGTGAAGGGGGGGGTAGGGGGGGTATTTATAGGCTGATAATGAGCGTGATGTGTTCTTCAAGACCACCACACACTCACCAGAATAACAAACTACTACGGAGGTTTTGGAAAAACAAGAATGAGTTTATTAAAACAACAACAAAAAAACAAAGAAACCTGAATATTCAGGAACGTTATCAAAAACTTCGTTACGAAGCAGTCGTGCTGATTTTTCTTTTTACCGAGAAGAAACAAATACAAAAACACAACAAGTCGCAATTCCAAAAGGTGAGGTGAGCACCACAGAAGTCTCCAGAAACAACATCACACCCCTGAGCTGAAGACACTTAAATATGATCTAAGAGCGACACACGGGGGTGTTGTCCTTGAGCGTCTCATATATATGTATATATACACATATATATGTATATATATACACACATACACATATATATGTATATATACACACATACATGTGTCACTGATTAGTCTGGGTAAAGTTAGAGGACAACCCAGCAGGAATTGAATGAGTGTACGGAAGTTCTTCCTCTCTGCGCAGCAGCATGAGATTGTAAAATAAATTGTTTACTAACCCACAGCCCTATTGTAATACCCCCCCCCCCAAAAAAAAACAGATTTCGGGACAAAGTGGTAAATAAGAAATGAATAATCGTCCACTTCCGGTCTCAGTTCACTCATTCATTCATTCAATCAGCCCCATTGTTCACAGAACTAACGTTTACACAAACATAGTCCCGCGGGATGTGAGTTTTGATCTTAAATCACACGAGATTAGCATTAGCTTTCGAAATATTTCCATTTGTTTATCAACGAAACGGCCGGTTAAAGGTCGGTGGTTTAACTCCCCACTTCCCCCCTCCCCCCCCCGCTCCACCGGGGGACATTCAAACAACAACACGGCCCTTAGCCAGGCGGCTAGCTGCTAGGCTAACTGCTAGCAAAACAACACGGCTCATTCAGCCGGTGGCTAGCTAGCTAAACAACCGCTAGCTACCGTAGAGTAACAAACGGAATTGGAAATAAACATAGCTACCAGTGAAATTCTAAACAACAGTTTGGGTGTCCATAAGGGGGGGGGGGGGGTTGGACCCCCGTCCCCGGCTCGTCCGTTACGGTATCAGCTCGGCACATTGTCCACCGCCTTGGGGAAATCTCCACACTCCGCGGCGGAGAACTGCAGCCTCCTCACGGCCTCTTTGATCAGGTTCCCCGACAGAATCAGCTCCTGCAGCAGCCGGTGCGGGTCGTCCTGCTCCACGTCGATCCGCTTCTTGTGCCACGGTTTGATCTGGTCCCACTCCCGGTCGCCGTTGGAACCGGGCACGCTGTACGGGCTCGCCCTGCTGCTGCTGCTCCCCCGGTGGTTCCGGAGCCTCATGCAGCAGCCAGAGCGCCTCTGCGCCGGAGCTCCCACACCTCCTCCTCCTGCTCCTCCACCGCTGTTTACAGCCGCCGGGTTGCCGCCGGCGGTGAGCCCGTGCAGGCAGGACACGGACACGGACACCGTCTGCTGGATGCCGCCGCCACTGTTGTTGTTGTTGTGGAGCTGCAGCGCCTCGCCGATCTTCGTCACCAGCGCGTCCACTTCTTTGGAGTCGACGGTGACGGACTGCTCCAGAAAGATGTAGTTCTCCTTCCGACACGGCATGGCGGCGTGTCGCGGGGTTCGGCGAGTTGTTTCGGGTGGGTCTTTTCTTCTGGTCGTCGGTTTGACTGAGAGCCGCCGGGCCGCTCCTCTCTCAGCACGCCGCTAGTTACCAACGAGCAGGGTCGATTTGTAAACAATGGATGACGCGGCTTGGACTGTACCATCTTCGCCCGGAGGGGAGGGAAGCATTTTATAAACCCGAATTAACTACAATTTTTACGTTTTTACGGAATATATCAGAATATTGCAATTGTGTTAAATGTATATATTGCCTTAGATAATCTCGAAACAGCAAAAACATTTAATTTCCCTTTCTCGGTGAAGTGGTTCCCCGGCTGTCACCCGGGCGCGTTTGGACCGCTCCGTTCAAACGGCCCTTACATAACTCCTAACTGTCTGCTGCTGTCTGTCTGGGCAAAACAAACAAAGCACCGGTTTGTTTATGAGTCCTAATTCATGCCGAATGTACACAAACATCTCGTGTTCCTCTTTAAGTGTCTAAACGTGCACAGGTTGAACCCAGATGACGTGTGTTAAAAATACTAATTCAAAATATTGTCACGTAAACTATACAAATGATGTAGTATTAACTCCACGGCGATAAGCCGTAAATGATTAAATATAATTGATCATACATTTGCGTACATGTGAGCGTATAATCTGCAGCTTTTTACGCTTTGTAAGCATGCAAACATGTTTATAAGTCACAGCTACTAAAAATCAAAGATACCGTGAAAAGGGACACAATCTGCACTCACGGGATGTGAAAGATAAAATAATCAGCTCTAATACACAGTGATGATTCTATTCGAATCAGACACAAATTAAAATACCAAAATCTGCATACCAAATACATGTGATGTAATATATATATATATATATATATATATATATATATATATATATATATATATATATATATATATATATATATTTGTGAGAGAGAGAGGCAGCAGATGAAAATAGCCGGCTGTGAGCGTGGTGTGTAAACGTGTGGATCTGCCCTGACAATAGAAGCGTGTGTGTGTGCGTGTGTGTGTGTGTGTGTGCGTGCCTGAGAGAACAACAGTGTACGTTTCTGTTCCGAGCAAAACCTGACCGCGCTGAACCTGATGCTCCAGCCAGACAGAGAGCGCCTCCGTGCCCATACAAGGAGCTACTGTCACCTACCACGTGGCCCGTCGGCCAATCAGAAGGCTCCCCGGCTCGGGTTCCCTGAGACTTCCGTTCGTCCGGGGAATGGTGCCTCCACGTGAGAGAGAAACCGTCCCCACTTCCTGCAGCAGGAACTAAACATCGTGAGTGTGAGGTATGGTTAACGTGCACGGCGCGTGCACGGCGCTGTGCGCCTGAGATTAGATTAAAATCCAACACGTGATGATGCAAGACGTAAATTCCAGTGTAAAATGTTTTCATGAATCAAGCTTCAATTACAAAGCCTGTTTTGCTGCAGTTTAAAGAGACACAGTTCAGGAATCAGGAAACGTTTCTTGCCATCACATGTTAGACATAAATTGTCTTGGCGGTTGGTGCATGACGGAAGACAGTACAATAATGACAACATAGTGCAGCAATAAGATAAAAACAAAATAAAAGTACAATAAAATATATGCTAAGAGTATGTCTGCATTCCATCAGCAGCATGCTGATTAATGTCATCATTATTGTTATTATTATCATTATAATCATTGTTATTGTTATTGAAGCTGGAGGATTATCCCCTGAGGAGGTTTTCTTGTCTTTGTTGAAGGAACCAGTGGACGCGGGTCATGGGAATAAATGATGACGTAGCGGATGTTTAGATCACATGACTGATCAGATGGTTCAGCTGATGTCGTCTTCATTCACCTACATGTTTTTTCCGAATGTCACATGACCTGAAACAGAAGTTCTCTCTCTTTTCTGGGCCAGATGTTTGGGAGGCCAAGTCGACCTCCACGTCAAGTTCTGACCAAAAATACCAAACATTTCAAATCTGCCCCTCTACACGTCAAAGGTTTTCAAGGGTTCCTAAGGGGTCTTAATGCTTCTCAAGGGTTCTTGAGTGTTGCTCGTTCTGAAGCATGTTTCTTTCGGGCCACCTGAGGTGCGAGAAAGGGATCTGTGCAGCTTGTGGACGCTGCAGCAGGCGGAGTGTCATGTGACGAGGAGCAGGTGGACTAAGGACCTGGATCCAGGTGTTCAGGTGCTCAGGCGTCCACGCCCTGCGCCGTGTGTCAACAACCAACGTGTCTTCAATAAGGACGGCAAAAACATTTGCATCCAGATCGTTTGGGTCAAACTCTGGATGTGTCTCCGGACCACCACGGCAGGAAGCGAGCCGGCGGTGAAGCGGGTGTTTTCCTGTAAGTGAGTCAGCGCAGCTCACAAATACCACTCCTGTTAGCTGCTGCTCTCCCGGGTTCCCTGAACGCACCACCACAACAGGAACGCCGGCAGGGTGACCTCATCCTCTTCCTTGGGTTGTGTAGGCGTGTGCGAGGTAAACAGTCGTAGAAAACAACAGGGGGGCAGGCTGCGGCCCTGAAGGTCACGAGGCTCCCTCACAGCTGCTTAGAGGCACATTCCGACCAACAATAGTCTTCCACTCACGAAGCAGGAAGCCCCAAAGCTCTGCTGAGAGAAGAGTTCAGAGCAAACCAGAACTAGTTTTTATGGGCTCATTGAAGTCTATGAGGAAATGACTCCATGATTTATTCCCTCGGTAAACACTGCGCACATGAGTTTATGGTATTTCATCATTCATAACCTCACTAAGTTGCATACTATGAAGACAGAAGTTTATTTTGAAAGGACTTTGTATTCATGCAACAAGCAGAAAAGGCCACGTGTTCTGACCCTTCAGAGGCTAATTGTTGTCATGAGATGTGCGCTGGCTTTAGCTTCATAAAAGCACCAGTCAGCATTTCTTCTACAAAGATCAGCGTCTGCGGCCCGGAGCAGAGCCTCCTGCAGGAGGTCCCACGGCGCCGAGGCGCTGCTTTCCTGTAGTCGCACCACGAAGCAGGCCTGGACCCGGAGGACCACCTTTGGCAGCAGTTGGAGGGCCGCCAGCCACGACGGGTTCATCGGGTTGGTTTCCCCATGCAGAGGGAGAGGGGGAGGGACACTCCCTCCCTCACAGGAATGTGAGGAGGTTGCACATGGCAGGAAGTGATATCCGAGCGTTGGTCCGTTAAACCACGGCCTCAGATACGGACACAACAAGATGACCCGAGTGGACCTGGACCTTTACGTTAAAGGTGAACACATGAACACGACACACAAAGCAAAGCTTCACAGTGTTCCTCCTCCTCTTGTTCTGCTACGAAGGACAACAGTGAGCCACGCAGTTCACCATCTTCTTCACATCAAAGAAGTTCAGAGTGTGAATAAAGTAATAAAGTGTGCCCTGTAGCATCGTTAGCATCGTTAGCACTGTTAGCAAAAAAGCAAAGGGGGGGGAACATTTCAGACAAAACAAACAGCTTCTGTTTCAGGGTTAAACACACGCTACACACACTACACACGCTACACATGCTACATATACACACACCACACATGCTACACACGCTACACACACTACACACACTACACATGCTACATATACACACACTACACATGCTACACACGCTACACACACTACACACACTACACATGCTACACATGCTACATATACACACACTACACATGCTACACACGCTACACACACTACACACGCTACACACACTACACATGCTACACATGCTACACACGCTACACATACTACACATGCTACACATGCTACACACGCTACACATACTACACATGCTACACACGCTACACACACTACACATGCCACACATGCTACATATACACACACTACACATGCTACATATACACACACTACATACACACACATTAGATGTCATAATGATGCATGTGAAAATATTGTTGTTTTAGGGCAAAGTGATGAATGAATGAATGAATGAATCCACACATTCTGGTAGTTGTTTAATCTTTTTTATTAAGACAAAACATTCAGAATGAGTACGAGGAGGAATTAATAATATCTGTTATGTTCAAATGTGCTGAAACAAACTTGTGTGTGTCTGTGTTTGCATGCGTCTGTGGGTGTATGTGTGTGTGTGTGTGTCTGTGGGTGTGTGTGTGTGTCAGAGAACAGGGTGCGGCCTGTTACCAAGAAATTACAACAGAGAGCCTGAAAAGCAGCTTCTGGCTCAGCCAATCAGACGACTGAGCCTTTGTTTATATACATACATACATGTATGTATATTTATACATATATGTATTAATATACATACATGTATAAGCACGAAGCCTTTAGGGTCAATCCAGGTGGGACACAGATGTGGACCGGCAGTCACGTGACCACAAGGTGACAGCTGAGCCGTCTCCATGACGACGGAGAGGAAGCTGGTCTAAGGAGGCCCTGGATGAAAGTGGCTATTAGTCTGTGTTTGGTTGCCGTGGTTACGAGGGCATGAAGACAGATTGATCATATTTTCAACGCAGTGAATCATGATGTCATCGCTCAACAGAGAGTGTGACAAGGTTTTGACCACATGGCAATAGAGACATGTCTTCTTGTCTTCAGCGAGGACAGGCCTGGAGGACGAGGAGACAATGTGTCCGCTATCTCGTCTATTTCTGTCCCCTTGATGCGCCCTTTGGACTCTGGACATTTCACAAGGGGACGCCGCAAAGGTCTCCGTAGGTGTCTCTATTCTGTCCTCGGGACCCTTGGGACCCTCAAACGGGTCGGGGAGTCGGGACAGGAAGTGAGACCGGGCCGTGGACGAGCGAGACGGGGCGTTTGAAAGGACTCATGAAGGAAACGTGTCTGCTGTGGTCTCATTAATCAGTGACTGTAAATCATTACAACACACACACACACACACACACACACACACACACACACACACACACACACACACTCTTAATCTGTGAAACACTGGTTTTGGTATTTTTGTCTTTTTACAATGTTACAAAGATATTTCTTTGGATTGTAGTTGAGACTAAACGCCAACAATTGAGCATCAAATATTAAAGTCATGCAGATAAAGTCGGGCGAGTCGCCCCCTGGTGGCCAGTAGACAGACTGCAGAACTACACACAAACACACATCGTCATAAACAAGCTTCACTGCTGCTGTGACAATAAGTCACTACATTTGTAGAAATGCAGATTATACCTACTAATAATAGTAATGATAATACAAATATAATCACTCAAGATGATTGTTATAATACAATAATCATATTCACAAAACATTTGCATTCATATTTTTGCATTGATTTGTTTTATCTGTCTGTTAATGATGAACTAATGACAATACAATGAGGATGAAACAGAAGAACCCCTCCTGCCACCAGAGGGCACCACGTGCATGTGCAAACTATTGTCTTCTTCTCTACCAAAGGTAAATATTAATCTTTATACATTACTGCTCTTATACATTTTGCATTTCTAACGTTCTAGTCATCAATTCTAAAATCAATAAAATACAACATAATATATCACATAATAGTTGACATTTTTTAAGGGAATCCCCATTTTGGGTGTTTTTGCTCAATAGAACTCAATCTTTAGCAGTTGTTACATTTAAGATGGTGTTGTGTTGCCCCCTATTGGCAGAAGGTAGAACTACACTAAACACTCTTCATCTCCTCTCCTCCTTCCATCTTCTCCTTCCTTCTCACTCTCTCCTTCCACAATCATCCATGTTTTATTAATGCACATCACTAATTCAGCCTCTTTCTGGGAGTTCTTTGTGCTTTCTCTTCTAGCAGGTTTCTGTGGATCGTAGTTCCATCTGGACCTTGGTTCTGGCTCCTGGCTCATGGCTCTGCTGACACCTGCTGCTGCCATCATCATTACTTTAAATATGATTCATATTACTGTCATCATAAACCAGCATCTTTCTGCTCTCCCTCCATCCTCAGAAGCCTCTGTGGATGGAGGTTCTATCTGATGGTGGTTCTACCTGGTGGTTCTACCTGATGATGGTTGTCCCTGCAGTGGTCCTGCTGTAGACTTGTTCTGCTACTTGCTACTATGAGTTTTTTCTGTGCTGATGTGAGGGTTTTGGGACAGAGGATGTTTTATGTCTTCAGACTGTAGAAAAAACTTGTAATTTGCAATTTTGGGCTCTAAAAAAATACAAAATTCCTTCTCCTTCTCCTCTCCTCTTCTCCTCCTTCCTTCTACTCCTCCTCTCCTCATCTCCTCCTTCCTTCACCTCCTCCTCTCCTCATCTCCTCCTTCCTTCACCTCCTCCTCTCCTCATCTCCTCCTTCCTTCACCTCCTCCTCTCCTCATCTCCTCCTTCCTTCTTCTTCTCCTCTCCTCTCCTCCTCCTTCCTTCTCCTTCTCCTTCTCCTCTCCTCTTCTCCTCCTTCCTTCTACTCCTCCTCTCCTCCTCTCCTCCTCTCCTCCTTCCTTCTCCTTCTCCTCTCCTCTTCTCCTCCTTCCTTCTACTCCTCCTCTCCTCTTCTCCTCCTTCCTTCTGCTTTTCCTCTTCTCTTCTCCTCCTTCCTTCTACTCCTCCTCTCCTTACTTCTCAAAGCAGCTCCTGCGTGGTGTTGCATCATCTTCACAAAGGCGCATCCAACGAGGCGTCTCCCTTTGGCCGTGTGCAAGGGATGATGGGTAATGAGGTGGGGGTGACGGAAGCTCAGTGTGACAGCAGAGGGACACACAAACAAACACACAAACACGCAAACACACAGACAAACAAAAAACACACAAACAAATAAACACAAACACACACTTTCATGCTCAAATTCATGCAGAATGCAGAAATATAACACGCACACAGAGAGACACACACAGACACACAGCCAGATACGCACACAGAGTCAGATACACACACACACACACACACACACACAGACCCACATGGAGAGAAACACAAAAAATACTTTCAGCTGATTTGACAAATTTCTCTCTGATTTGTATACACACATGATCGCTGTGTGTGTGTGTGGGGGGGGGGGGGGTGGGGGGGGTGTGTGTGTGTGTGTGAGTTGTCCATCTCTTCTCACTGAACAGATTCAACATTTCTGCTCTCAGGGTCACATCTGTCGCTTCACAACATCTGGCTTGAGGTGAAGCGTGTGTGTTTGTTGTGTGTTGTTAAAACGTTACCAAACTAATTATTTAATTTTAAACATATTGCAAAGAAATACTTGTGTAATAAAGATGGTTAAATACTTGGTTAAATCAACCGAGAAGCCCTAATGGTGGAAGCTGAATCATTTAAAAGTTGCTTTAACTGTAAACATGATGATAAACTCACATTCAATAAATTGAGTTTACCTTTCACAATAAAAGCCCTCAACATGCACACTTGTAGGTGAGTGCTTTGTGAGTAAATATGTGTACATTTTATACATGTGCATGATAAGCTTATGTTCTTTTCATCTTTGCTTGATAAGCGTTGTGTGTGTCTGTGCGTGTGTGTGTGTCTGTGTGTGTGTGTGTTGTGAGGGAGGAAGAGGAGGAAGATGATGCTGTAAATCCTCATCTTCTACTGCTGCTTTAGCTCCTCAGCCTGCTCCCCTTCTCCCTGAGATTAGACTACGCAGGGGTGTGTGTGTGTGTGTGTAATAATAATCTCCTTTTGTATGTCTGACATGTGTTGTGAATGTAGTTATGTGTTGAATGCATACGTGTGTCTCTGTGTGTGTGGTGTAGGAGGATGGGTGGAGGTTTGACAGGGGGGGGGGGGGGGTAGAGGGGGGGGGGGGGGGGGGCTGACGGAGATCTGACAGCTGCTGCAGGTTCAAACCCACGAAGCAACGAGTGCAGTTCTGCCAAGTCCACACGGCCGTCACATGGAGTCAGCTCTTTACTCACAAGCCCCGGCTCTCAGGTCTGTGTGTGTGTGTGTGTGTGTGTGTGTGTGTGTGTGTCTGTGTGTGTGAGTGCTGTCGTGAGGATTTACTCTCTGAGGTAATCTGAGAGTCGGCAGGATTCTCTGAAGGTTTGAGAGACACAGAGAGGAGTGTGTAAGAAAGACTGCAGCTGACCTCGTTTCTAACACACACACACACACACACACACACACACACACACACACACGCCTCCTTCACTTGTCTTTATTACCGTGCGTGAAGGTGTGTTTTCTTTGTAGGTCATGGATCCTCAGAGTCATTGATGAGGATGATTCTCATATTTCAATTCTGCTTATTCAGCGTATTCAGCCAGATGTTCTGATGTCTCCCTTCAGCACAAGAAGCAATAAAACTTCTACAAATACTATTATG